>NW_027207497.1:0-313272 GCF_963455315.2 Globicephala melas | reverse complement strand
AACCCTAACCCTTCCCCGAAGCCTGACCCTCAGCCGTCCCCTAATCCTAACCCGTACGCTGACACTAACCCGCGCCCTAACACGTACGCTCCCCCTAGAGCGTTGTCGTACCCTCACCTGGATCCTAAACCGTCCCCGTCCCCTAACCCTAACCCTAGCCCGAACCCTAACCCTAACACTTCCCCGAAGCCTGACCCTCAGCCGTCCCCTAATCCTAACCCGTACGCTGACACTAACCAACGCTCTCACACGTACGCTCCCCCTAGAGCGTTGTCGTACCCTCACCTGGACCCTGAACCGTCCCCGTCCCCTAACCCTAACCCTAGCCCGAACCCTAACCCTAACACTTCCCCGAAGCCTGACCCTCAGCCGTCCCCTAATCCTAACCCGTACGCTGACACTAACCCACGCCCTCACACGTACGCTCCCCCTAGAGCGTTGTCGTACCCTCACCTGGACCCTAAACCGTCCCCGTCCCCTAACCCTAACCCTAGCCCGAACCCTAACCCTAACCCTTCCCCGAAGCCTGACCCTCAGCCGTCCCCTAATCCTAACCCGTACGCTGACACTAACCCGCGCCCTCACACGTACGCTCCCCCTAGAGCGTTGTCGTACCCTCACCTGGACCCTAAACCGTCCCCGTCCCCTAACCCTAACCCTAGCCCGAACCCTAACCCTAACCCTTCCCCGAAGCCTGACCCTCAGCCGTCCCCTAATCCTAACCCGTACGCTGACACTAACCCGCGCCCTCACACGTACGCTCCCCCTAGAGTGTTGTCGTACCCTCACCTGGACCCTAAACCGTCCCCGTCCCCTAACCCTAACCCTAGCCCGAACCCTAACCCTAACCCTTCCCCGAAGCCTGACCCTCAGCCGTCCCCTAATCCTAACCCGTACGCTGACACTAACCCGCGCCCTCACACGTACGCTCCCCCTAGAGCGTTGTCGTACCCTCACCTGGACCCTAAACCGTCCCCGTCCCCTAATCCTAACCCTAGCCCGAACCCTAACCCTAACACTTCCCCGAAGCCTGACCCTCAGCCGTCCCCTAATCCTAACCCGTACGCTGACACTAACCCGCGCCCTCACACGTACGCTCCCCCTAGAGCGTTGTCGTACCCTCACCTGGACCCTAAACCGTCCCCGTCCCCTAACCCTAGCCCGAACCCTAACCCTAACCCTTCCCCGAAGCCTGACCCTCAGCCGTCCCCTAATCCTAACCCGTACGCTGACACTAACCCGCGCCCTCACTCGTACGCTCCCCCTAGAGCGTTGTCGTACCCTCACCTGGACCCTAAACCGTCCCCGTCCCCTAACCCTAACCCTAGCCCGAACCCTAACCCTAACCCTTCCCCGAAGCCTGACCCTCAACCGTCCCCTAATCCTAACCCGTACGCTGACACTAACCCGCGGCCTCACACGTACGCTCCCCCTAGAGCGTTGTCGTACCCTCACCTGGACCCTAAACCGTCCCCGTCCCCTAACCCTAACCCTAGCCCGAACCCTAACCCTAACCCTTCCCCGAAGCCTGACCCTCAGCCGTCCCCTAATCCTAACCCGTACGCTGACACTAACCCGCGGCCTCACACGTACGCTCCCCCTAGAGCGTTGTCGTACCCTCACCTGGACCCTAAACCGTCCCCGTCCCCTAACCCTAACCCTAGCCCGAACCCTAACTCTAACCCTTCCCCGAAGCCTGACCCTCAGCCGTCCCGTAATCCTAACCCGTACGCTGACACTAACCCGCGCCCTCACACGTACGCTCCCCCTAGAGCGTTGTCGTACCCTCACCTGGACCCTAAACCGTCCCCGTCCCCTAACCCTAACCCTAGCCCGAACCCTAACCCTAACCCTTCCCCGAAGCCTGACCCTCAGCCGTCCCCTAATCCTAACCCGTACGCTGACACTAACCCGCGCCCTAACACGTACGCTCCCCCTAGAGCGTTGTCGTACCCTCACCTGGACCCTAAACCGTCCCCGTCCCCTAACCCTAACCCTAGCCCGAACCCTAACCCTAACCCTTCCCTGAAGCCTGACCCTCAGCCGTCCCCTAATCCTAACCCGTACGCTGACACTAACCCGCGCCCTCACACGTACGCTCCCCCTAGAGCGTTGTCGTACCCTCACCTGGACCCTAAACCGTCCCCGTCCCCTAACCCTAACCCTAGCCCGAACCCTAACCCTAACCCTTCCCCGAAGCCTGACCCTCAGCCGTCCCCTAATCCTAACCCGTACGCTGACACTAACCCGCGCCCTCACACGTACGCTCCCCCTAGAGCGTTGTCGTACCCTCACCTGGACCCTAAACCGTCCCCGTCCCCTAACCCTAACCCTAGCCCCAACACTAACCCTAACCCTTCCCCGAAGCCTGACCCTCACCCGTCCCCTAATCCTAAACCGTACGCTGACACTAACCCGCGCCCTCACACGTACGCTCCCCCTACAGCGTTGTCGTACCCTCACCTGGACCCTTAACCGTCCCCGTCCCCTAACCCTAACCCTAGCCCGAACACTAACCCTAACCCTTCCCCGAAGCCTGACCCTCAGCCGTCCCCTAATCCTAACCCGTACGCTGACACTAACCCGCGCCCTCACACGTACGCTCCCCCTAGAGCGTTGTCGTACCCTCACCTGGACCCTAAACCGTCCCCGTCCCCTAACCCTAACCCTAGCCCGAACCCTAACCCTAACCCTTCCCCGAAGCCTGACCCTCAGCCGTCCCCTAATCCTAACCCGTACGCTGACACTAACCCGCGCCCTCACACGTACGCTCCCCCTAGAGCGTTGTCGTACCCTCACCTGGACCCTAAACCGTCCCCGTCCCCTAACCCTAACCCTAGCCCCAACACTAACCCTAACCCTTCCCCGAAGCCTGACCCTCACCCGTCCCCTAATCCTAAACCGTACGCTGACACTAACCCGCGCCCTCACACGTACGCTCCCCCTACAGCGTTGTCGTACCCTCACCTGGACCCTTAACCGTCCCCGTCCCCTAACCCTAACCCTAGCCCGAACACTAACCCTAACCCTTCCCCGAAGCCTGACCCTCAGCCGTCCCCTAATCCTAACCCGTACGCTGACACTAACCCGCGCCCTCACACGTACGCTCCCCCTAGAGCGTTGTCGTACCCTCACCTGGACCCTAAACCGTCCCCGTCCCCTAACCCTAACCCTAGCCCGAACCCTAACCCTAACCCTTCCCCGAAGCCTGACCCTCAGCCGTCCCCTAATCCTAACCCGTACGCTGACACTAACCCGCGCCCTCACACGTACGCTCCCCCTAGAGCGTTGTCGTACCCTCACCTGGACCCTAAACCGTCCCCGTCCCCTAACCCTAACCCTAGCCCGAACCCTAACCCTAACCCTTCCCCGAAGCCTGACCCTCAGCCATCCCCTAATCCTAACCCGTACGCTGACACTAACCCGCGCCCTCACACGTACGCTCCCCCTAGAGCGTTGTCGTACCCTCACCTGGACCCTAAACCGTCCCCGTCCCCTAACCCTAACCCTAGCCCGAACCCTAACCCTAACCCTTCCCCGAAGCCTGACCCTCAGCCGTCCCCTAATCCTAACCCGTACGCTGACACTAACCCGCGCCCTCACACGTACGCTCCCCCTAGAGCGTTGTCGTACCCTCACCTGGACCCTAAACCGTCCCCGTTCCCTAACCCTAACCCTAGCCCGAACCCTAACCCTAACCCTTCCCCGAAGCCTGACCCTCAGCCGTCCCCTAATCCTAACCCGTACACTGACACTAACCCGCGGCCTCACACGTACGCTCCCCCTAGAGCGTTGTCGTACCCTCACCTGGACCCTAAACCCTCCCCGTCCCCTAACCCTAACCCTAGCACGAACCCTAACCCTAACCCTTCCCCGAAGCCTGACCCTCAGCCGTCCCCTAATCCTAACCCGTACGCTGACACTAACCCGCGCCCTCACACGTACGCTCCCCCTAGAGCGTTGTCGTACCCTCATCTGGACCCTAAACCGTCCCCGTCCCCTAACCCTAACCCTAGCCCGAACCCTAACCCTAACCCTTCCCCGAAGCCTGACCCTCAGCCGTCCCCTAATCCTAACCCGTACGCTGACACTAACACGCGCCCTAACACGTACGCTCCCCCTAGAGCGTTGTCGTACCCTCACCTGGATCCTAAACCGTCCCCGTCCCCTAACCCTAACCCTAGCCCGAACCCTAACCCTAACACTTCCCCGAAGCCTGACCCTCAGCCGTCCCCTAATCCTAACCCGTACGCTGACACTAACCCACGCCCTCACACGTACGCTCCCCCTAGAGCGTTGTCGTACCCTCACCTGGACCCTGAACCGTCCCCGTCCCCTAACCCTAACCCTAGCCCGAACCCTAACCCTAACCCTTCCCCGAAGCCTGACCCTCAGCCGTCCCCTAATCCTAACCCGTACGCTGACACTAACCCACGCCCTCACACGTACGCTCCCCCTAGAGCGTTGTCGTACCCTCACCTGGACCCTAAACCGTCCCCGTCCCCTAACCCTAACCCTAGCCCGAACCCTAACCCTAACCCTTCCCCGAAGCCTGACCCTCAGCCGTCCCCTAATCCTAACCCGTACGCTGACACTAACCCGCGCCCTCACACGTACGCTCCCCCTAGAGCGTTGTCGTACCCTCACCTGGACCCTAAACCGTCCCCGTCCCCTAACCCTAACCCTAGCCCGAACCCTAACCCTAACCCTTCCCCGAAGCCTGACCCTCAGCCGTCCCCTAATCCTAACCCGTACGCTGACACTAACCCGCGCCCTCACACGTATGCTCCCCCTAGAGTGTTGTCGTACCCTCACCTGGACCCTAAACCGTCCCCGTCCCCTAACCCTAACCCTAGCCCGAACCCTAACCCTAACCCTTCCCCGAAGCCTGACCCTCAGCCGTCCCCTAATCCTAACCCGTACGCTGACACTAACCCGCGCCCTCACACGTACGCTCCCCCTAGAGCGTTGTCGTACCCTCACCTGGACCCTAAACCGTCCCCGTCCCCTAATCCTAACCCTAGCCCGAACCCTAACCCTAACCCTTCCCCGAAGCCTGACCCTCAGCCGTCCCCTAATCCTAACCCGTACGCTGACACTAACCCGCGCCCTCACACGTACGCTCCCCCTAGAGCGTTGTCGTACCCTCACCTGGACCCTAAACCGTCCCCGTCCCCTAACCCTAGCCCGAACCCTAACCCTAACCCTTCCCCGAAGCCTGACCCTCAGCCGTCCCCTAATCCTAACCCGTACGCTGACACTAACCCACGCCCTCACACGTACGCTCCCCCTAGAGCGTTGTCGTACCCTCACCTGGACCCTAAACCGTCCCCGTCCCCTAACCCTAACCCTAGCCCGAACCCTAACCCTAACCCTTCCCCGAAGCCTGACCCTCAGCCGTCCCCTAATCCTAACCCGTACGCTGACACTAACCCGCGCCCTCACACGTACGCTCCCCCTAGAGCGTTGTCATACCCTCACCTGGACCCTAAACCGTCCCCGTCCCCTAACCCTAACCCTAGCCCGAACCCTAACCCTAAACCTTCCCCGAAGCCTGACCCTCAGCCGTCCCCTAATCCTAACCCGTACGCTGACACTAACCCACGGCCTCACTCGTACGCTCCCCCTAGAGCGTTGTCGTACCCTCACCTGGACCCTAAACCGTCCCCGTCCCCTAACCCTAACCCTAGCCCGAACCCTAACCCTAACCCTTCCCCGAAGCCTGACCCTCAGCCGTCCCCTAATCCTAACCCGTACGCTGACACTAACCCGCGGCCTCACACGTACGCTCCGCCTAGAGCGTTGTCGTACCCTCACCTGTACCCTAAACCCTCCCCGTCCCCTAACCCTAACCCTAGCCCGAACCCTAACCCTAACCCTTCCCCGAAGCCTGACCCTCAGCCGTCCCCTAATCCTAACCCGTACGCTGACACTAACCCGCGCCCTCACACGTACGCTCCCCCTAGAGCGTTGTCGTACCCTCACCTGGACCCTAAACCGTCCCCGTCCCCTAACCCTAACCCTAGCCCGAACCCTAACCCTAACCCTTCCCCGAAGCCTGACCCTCAGCCGTCCCCTAATCCTAACCCGTACGCTGACACTAACCCGCGCCCTAACACGTACGCTCCCCCTAGAGCGTTGTCGTACCCTCACCTGGATCCTAAACCGTCCCCGTCCCCTAACCCTAACCCTAGCCCGAACCCTAACCCTAACCCTTCCCCGAAGCCTGACCCTCAGCCGTCCCCTAATCCTAACCCGTACGCTGACACTAACCCGCGCCCTCACACGTACGCTCCCCCTAGAGCATTGTCGTACCCTCACATGGACCCTAAACCGTCCCCGTCCCCTAACCCTAACCCTAGCCTGAACCCTAACCCTAACCCTTCCCCGAAGCCTGACCCTCAGCCGTCCCCTAATCCTAACCCGTACGCTGACACTAACCCGCGCCCTCACACGTACGCTCCCCCTAGAGCATTGTCGTACCCTCACCTGGACCCTAAACCGTCCCCGTCCCCTAATCCTAACCCTAGCCCGAACCCTAACCCTAACACTTCCCCGAAGCCTGACCCTCAGCCGTCCCCTAATCCTAACCCGTACGCTGACACTAACCCGCGCCCTCACACGTACGCTCCCCCTAGAGCGTTGTCGTACCCTCACCTGGACCCTAAACCGTCCCCGTCCCCTAACCCTAACCCTAGCCCGAACCCTAACCCTAACCCTTCCCCGAAGCCTGACCCTCAGCCGTCCCCTAATCCTAACCCGTACGCTGACACTAACCCGCGGCCTCACACGTACGCTCCCCCTAGAGCGTTGTCGTACCCTCACCTGGACCCTAAACCGTCCCCGTCCCCTAACCCTAACCCTAGCCCGAACCCTAACCCTAACCCTTCCCCGAAGCCTGACCCTCAGCCGTCCCCTAATCCTAACCCGTACGCTGACACTAACCCGCGCCCTCACACGTACGCTCCCCCTACAGCGTTGTCGTACCCTCACCTGGACCCTTAACCGTCCCCGTCCCCTAACCCTAACCCTAGCCCGAACACTAACCCTAACCCTTCCCCGAAGCCTGACCCTCAGCCATCCCCTAATCCTAACCCGTACGCTGACACTAACCCGCGCCCTCACACGTACGCTCCCCCTAGAGCGTTGTCGTACCCTCACCTGGACCCTAAACCGTCCCCGTCCCCTAACCCTAACCCTAGCCCGAACCCTAACCCTAACACTTCCCCGATGCCTGACCCTCAGCCGTCCCCTAATCCTAACCCGTACGCTGACACTAACCCGCGCCCTCACACGTACGCTCCCCCTACAGCGTTGTCGTACCCTCACCTGGACCCTTAACCGTCCCCGTCCCCTAACCCTAACCCTAGCCCAAACACTAACCCTAACCCTTCCCCGAAGCCTGACCCTCAGCCGTCCCCTAATCCTAACCCGTACGCTGACACTAACCCGCGCCCTCACACGTACGCTCCCCCTAGATCGTTGTCGTACCCTCACCTGGACCCTAAACCGTCCCCGTCCCCTAACCCTAACCCTAGCCCGAACCCTAACCCTAACCCTTCCCCGAAGCCTGACCCTCAGCCGTCCCCTAATCCTAACCCGTACGCTGACACTAACCCGCGCCCTCACACATACGCTCCCCCTAGAGCGTTGTCGTACACTCACCTGGACCCTAAACCGTCCCCGTCCCGTAACCCTAACCCTAGCCCGAACCCTAACCCTAACCCTTCCCCGAAGCCTGACCCTCAGCCATCCCCTAATCCTAACCCGTACGCTGACACTAACCCGCGCCCTCACACGTACGCTCCCCCTAGAGCGTTGTCGTACCCTCACCTGGACCCTAAACCGTCCCCGTCCCCTAACCCTAACCCTAGCCCGAAACCTAACCCTAACCCTTCCCCGAAGCCTGACCCTCAGCCGTCCCCTAATCCTAACCCGTACGCAGACACTAACCCGCGCCCTCACACGTACGCTCCCCCTAGAGCGTTGTCGTACCCTCACCTGGACCCTAAACCGTCCCCGTCCCCTAACCCTAACCCTAGCCCGAACCCTAACCCTAACCCTTCCCCGAAGCCTGACCCTCAGCCGTCCCCTAATCCTAACCCGTACGCTGACACTAACCCGCGCCCTCACACGTACGCTCCCCCTAGAGCGTTGTCGTACCCTCACCTGGACCCTAAACCGTCCCCGTCCCCTAACCCTAACCCTAGCCCGAACCCTAACCCTAACCCTTCCCCGAAGCCGGACCCTCAGCCGTCCCCTAATCCTAACCCGTACGCTGACACTAACCCGCGCCCTCACACGTACGCTCCCCCTAGAGCGTTGTCGTACCCTCACCTGGACCCTAAACCGTCCCCGTCCCCTAACCCTAACCCTAGCCCGAACCCTAACCCTAACCCTTCCCCGAAGCCTGACCCTCAGCCGTCCCCTAAATCTAACCCGTACGCTGACACTAACCCGCGCCCTCACACGTACGCTCCCCCTAGAGCGTTGTCGTACCCTCACCTGGACCCTAAACCGTCCCCGTCCCCTAACCCTAACCCTAGCCCGAACCCTAACCCTAACCCTTCCCCAAAGCCTGACCCTCAGCCGTCCCCTAATCCTAACCCGTACGCTGACACTAACCCGCGCCCTCACACGTACGCTCCCCCTAGAGCGTTGTCGTACCCTCACCTGGACCCTAAACCGTCCCCGTCCCCTAACCCTAACCCTAGCCCGAACCCTAACCCTAACCCTTCCCCGAAGCCTGACCCTCAGCCGTCCCCTAATCCTAACCCGTACGCTGACACTAACCCGCGCCCTCACACGTACGCTCCCCCTAGAGCGTTGTCGTACCCTCACCTGGACCCTAAACCGTCCCCGTCCCCTAACCCTAACCCTAGCCCGAACCCTAACCCTAACCCTTCCCCGAAGCCTGACCCTCAGCCGTCCCCTAATCCTAACCCGTACGCTGACACTAACCCGCGCCGTCACACGTACGCTCCCCCTAGAGCGTTGTCGTACCCTCACCTGGACCCTAAACCGTCCCCGTCCCCTAACCCTAACCCTAGCCCGAACCCTAACCCTAACCCTTCCCCGAAGCCTGACCCTCAGCCGTCCCCTAATCCTAACCCGTACGCTGACACTAACCCGCGCCCTCACACGTACGCTCCCCCTAGAGCGTTGTCGTACCCTCACCTGGACCCTAAACCGTCCCCGTCCCCAACCCTAACCCTAGCCCGAACCCTAACCCTAACCCTTCCCCGAAGCCTGACCCTCAGCCGTCCCCTAATCCTAACCCGTACGCTGACACTAACCCGCGCCCTCACACGTACGCTCCCCCTAGAGCGTTGTCGTACCCTCACCTGGACCCTAAACCGTCCCCGTCCCCTAACCCTAACCCTAGCCCGAACCCTAACCCTAACCCTTCCCCGAAGCCTGACCCTCAGCCGTCCCCTAATCCTAACCCGTAGGCTGACACTAACCTGCGCCCTCACACGTACGCTCCCCCTAGAGCGTTGTCGTACCCTCACCTGGACCCTAAACCGTCCCCGTCCCCTAACCCTAACCCTAGCCCGAACCCTAACCCTAACCCTTCCCCGAAGCCTGACCCTCAGCCGTCCCCTAATCCTAACCCGTACGCTGACACTAACCCGCGCCCTCACACGTACGCTCCCCCTAGAGCGTTGTCGTACCCTCACCTGGACCCTAAACCGTCCCCGTCCCCTAACCCTAACCCTAGCCCGAACCCTAACCCTAACCCTTCCCCGAAGCCTGACCCTCAGCCGTCCCCTAATCCTAACCCGTACGCTGACACTAACCCGCGCCCTCACACGTACGCTCCCCCTAGAGCGTTGTCGTACCCTCACCTGGACCCTAAACCGTCCCCGTCCCCTAACCCTAACCCTAGCCCGAACCCTAACCCTAACCCTTCCCCGAAGCCTGACCCTCAGCCGTCCCCTAATCCTAACCCGTACGCTGACACTAACCCGCGCCCTCACACGTACGCTCCCCCTAGAGCGTTGTCGTACCCTCACCTGGACCCTAAACCGTCCCCGTCCCCTAACCCTAACCCTAGCCCGAACCCTAACCCTAACCCTTCCCTGAAGCCTGACCCTCAGCCGTCCCCTAATCCTAACCCGTACGCTGACACTAACCCGCGCCCTCACACGTACGCTCCCCCTAGAGCGTTGTCGTACCCTCACCTGGACCCTAAACCGTCCCCGTCCCCTAACCCTAACCCTAGCCCGAACCCTAACCCTAACCCTTCCCCAAAGCCTGACCCTCAGCCGTCCCCTAATCCTAACCCGTACGCTGACACTAACCCGCGCCCTCACACGTACGCTCCCCCTAGAGCGTTGTCGTACCCTCACCTGGACCCTAAACCGTCCCCGTCCCCTAACCCTAACCCTAGCCCGAACCCTAACCCTAACCCTTCCCCGAAGCCTGACCCTCAGCCGTCCCCTAATCCTAACCCGTACGCTGACACTAACCCGCGGCCTCACACGTACGCTCCCCCTAGAGCGTTGTCGTACCCTCACCTGGACCCTAAACCGTCCCCGTCCCCTAACCCTAACCCTAGCCCGAACCCTAACCCTAACCCTTCCCCGAAGCCTGACCCTCAGCCGTCCCCTAATCCTAACCCGTACGCTGACACTAACCCGCGCCCTCACACGTACGCTCCCCCTAGAGCGTTGTCGTACCCTCACCTGGACCCTAAACCGTCCCCGTCCCCTAACCCTAACCCTAGCCCGAACCCTAACCCTAACCCTTCCCCGAAGCCTGACCCTCAGCCGTCCCCTAATCCTAACCCGTACGCTGACACTAACCCGCGCCCTCACACGTACGCTCCCCCTAGAGCGTTGTCGTACCCTCAACTGGACCCTAAACCGTCCCCGTCCCCTAACCCTAACCCTAGCCCGAACCCTAACCCTAAACCTTCCCCAAAGCCTGACCCTCAGCCGTCCCCTAATCCTAACCCGTACGCTGACACTAACCCGCGCCCTCACACGTACGCTCCCCCTAGAGCGTTGTCGTACACTCACCTGGACCCTAAACCGTCCCCGTCCCCTAACCCTAACCCTAGCCCGAACCCTAACCCTAACCCTTCCCCGAAGCCTGACCCTCAGCCATCCCCTAATCCTAACCCGTACGCTGACACTAACCCGCGGCCTCACACGTACGCTCCCCCTAGAGCGTTGTCGTACCCTCACCTGGACCCTAAACCGTCCACGTCCCCTAACCCTAACCCTAGCCCGAACCCTAACCCTAACCCTTCCCCGAAGCCTGACCCTCAGCCGTCCCCTAATCCTAACCCGTACGCTGACACTAACCCGCGCCCTCACACGTACGCCCCCCCTACAGCATTGTCGTACCCTCACCTGGACCCTTAACCGTCCCCGTCCCCTAACCCTAACCCTAGCCCGAACACTAACCATAACCCTTCCCCGAAGCCTGACCCTCAGCCGTCCCCTAATCCTAACCCGTACGCTGACACTAACCCGCGCCTTCACACGTACGCTCCCCCTGGAGCGTTGTCGTACCCTCACCTGGACCCTAAACCGTCCCCGTCCCCTAACCCTAACCCTAGCCCGAACCCTAACCCTAACCCTTCCCCGAAGCCTGACCCTCAGCCGTCCCCTAATCCTAACCCGTACGCTGACACTAACCCGCGCCCTCACACGTACGCTCCCCCTAGAGCGTTGTCGTACACTCACCTGGACCCTAAACCGTCCCCGTCCCCTAACCCTAACCCTAGCCCGAACCCTAACCCTAACCCTTCCCCGAAGCCTGACCCTCAGCCATCCCCTAATCCTAAACCGTACGCTGACACTAACCCGCGCCCTCACACGTACGCTCCCCCTAGAGCGTTGTCGTACCCTCACCTGGACCCTAAACCGTCCCCGTCCCCTAACCCTAACCCTAGCCCGAACCCTAACCCTAACCCATCCCCGAAGCCTGACCCTCAGCCGTCCCCTAATCCTAACCCGTACGCTGACACTAACCCGCGCCCTCACACGTACGCTCCCCCTAGAGCGTTGTCGTACCCTCACCTGGACCCTAAACCGTCCCCGTCCCCTAACCCTAACCCTAGCCCGAACCCTAACCCTAACCCTTCCCCGAAGCCTCACCCTCAGCCGTCCCCTAATCCTAACCCGTACGCTGACACTAACCCGCGCCCTCACACGTACGCTCCCCCTAGAGCGTTGTCGTACCCTCACCTGGACCCTAAACCGTCCCCGTCCCCTAACCCTAACCCTAGCCCGAACCCTAACCCTAACCCTTCCCCGAAGCCTGACCCTCAGCCGTCCCCTAATCCTAACCCGTACGCTGACACTAACCCGCGCCCTCACACGTACGCTCCCCCTAGAGCGTTGTCGTACCCTCACCTGGACCCTAAACCGTCCCCGTCCCCTAACCCTAACCCTAGCCCGAACCCTAACCCTAACCCTTCCCCGAAGCCTCACCCTCAGCCGTCCCCTAATCCTAACCCGTACGCTGACACTAACCCGCGCCCTCACACGTACGCTCCCCCTAGAGCGTTGTCGTACCCTCACCTGGACCCTAAACCGTCCCCGTCCCCTAACCCTAACCCTAGCCCGAACCCTAACCCTAACCCTTCCCCGAAGCCTGACCCTCAGCCGTCCCCTAATCCTAACCCGTACGCTGACACTAACCCGCGCCCTCACACGTACGCTCCCCCTAGAGCGTTGTCGTACCCTCACCTGGACCCTAAACCGTCCCCGTCCCCTAACCCTAACCCTAGCCCGAACCCTAACCCTAACCCTTCCCCGAAGCCTGACCCTCAGCCGTCCCCTATTCCTAACACGTACGCTGACACTAAACCGCGCCCTCACACGTACGCTCCCCCTAGAGCATTGTCGTACCCTCACCTGGACCCTAAACCGTCCCCGTCCCCTAACCCTAACCCTAGCCCGAACCCTAACCCTAACCCTTCCCCGAAGCCTGACCCTCAGCCGTCCCCTAATCCTAACCCGTACGCTGACACTAACCCGCGCCCTCACACGTACGCTCCCCCTAGAGCGTTGTCGTACCCTCACCTGGACCCTAAACCGTCCCCGTCCCCTAACCCTAACCCTAGCCCGAACCCTAACCCTAACCCTTCCCCGAAGCCTGACCCTCAGCCGTCCCCTAATCCTAACCCGTACGCTGACACTATCCCGCGCCCTCACACGTACGCTCCCCCTAGAGCGTTGTCATACCCTCACCTGGACCCTAAACCGTCCCCGTCCCCTAAACCTAACCCTAGCCCGAACCCTAACCCTAACCCTTCCCCGAAGCCTGACCCTCAGCCTTCCCCTAATCCTAACCCGTACGCTGACACTAACCCGCGCCCTCACACGTACGCTCCCCCTAGAGCGTTGTCGTACCCTCACCTGGACCCTCAACCGTCCCCGTCCCCTAACCCTAACCCTAGCCCGAACCCTAACCCTAACACTTCCCCGATGCCTGACCCTCAGCCGTCCCCTAATCCTAACCCGTACGCTGACAATAACCCGCGCCCTCACACGTACGCTCCCCCTACAGCGTTGTCGTACCCTCACCTGGACCCTTAACCGTCCCCGTCCCCTAACCCTAACCCTAGCCCAAACACTAACCCTAACCCTTCCCCGAAGCCTGACCCTCAGCCGTCCCCTAATCCTAACCCGTACGCTGACACTAACCCGCGCCCTCACACGTACGCTCCCCCTAGATCGTTGTCGTACCCTCACCTGGACCCTAAACCGTCCCCGTCCCCTAACCCTAACCCTAGCCCGAACCCTAACCCTAACCCTTCCCCGAAGCCTGACCCTCAGCCGTCCCCTAATCCTAACCCGTACGCTGACACTAACCCGCGCCCTCACACATACGCTCCCCCTAGAGCGTTGTCGTACACTCACCTGGACCCTAAACCGTCCCCGTCCCGTAACCCTAACCCTAGCCCGAACCCTAACCCTAACCCTTCCCCGAAGCCTGACCCTCAGCCATCCCCTAATCCTAACCCGTACGCTGACACTAACCCGCGCCCTCACACGTACGCTCCCCCTAGAGCGTTGTCGTACCCTCACCTGGACCCTAAACCGTCCCCGTCCCCTAACCCTAACCCTAGCCCGAAACCTAACCCTAACCCTTCCCCGAAGCCTGACCCTCAGCCGTCCCCTAATCCTAACCCGTACGCAGACACTAACCCGCGCCCTCACACGTACGCTCCCCCTAGAGCGTTGTCGTACCCTCACCTGGACCCTAAACCGTCCCCGTCCCCTAACCCTAACCCTAGCCCGAACCCTAACCCTAACCCTTCCCCGAAGCCTGACCCTCAGCCGTCCCCTAATCCTAACCCGTACGCTGACACTAACCCGCGCCCTCACACGTACGCTCCCCCTAGAGCGTTGTCGTACCCTCACCTGGACCCTAAACCGTCCCCGTCCCCTAACCCTAACCCTAGCCCGAACCCTAACCCTAACCCTTCCCCGAAGCCGGACCCTCAGCCGTCCCCTAATCCTAACCCGTACGCTGACACTAACCCGCGCCCTCACACGTACGCTCCCCCTAGAGCGTTGTCGTACCCTCACCTGGACCCTAAACCGTCCCCGTCCCCTAACCCTAACCCTAGCCCGAACCCTAACCCTAACCCTTCCCCGAAGCCTGACCCTCAGCCGTCCCCTAAATCTAATCCGTACGCTGACACTAACCCGCGCCCTCACACGTACGCTCCCCCTAGAGCGTTGTCGTACCCTCACCTGGACCCTAAACCGTCCCCGTCCCCTAACCCTAACCCTAGCCCGAACCCTAACCCTAACCCTTCCCCAAAGCCTGACCCTCAGCCGTCCCCTAATCCTAACCCGTACGCTGACACTAACCCGCGCCCTCACACGTACGCTCCCCCTAGAGCGTTGTCGTACCCTCACCTGGACCCTAAACCGTCCCCGTCCCCTAACCCTAACCCTAGCCCGAACCCTAACCCTAATCCTTCCCCGAAGCCTGACCCTCAGCCGTCCCCTAATCCTAACCCGTACGCTGACACTAACCCGCGCCCTCACACGTACGCTCCCCCTAGAG
This sequence comes from Globicephala melas, assembly GCF_963455315.2. Lineage (NCBI taxonomy): Eukaryota > Metazoa > Chordata > Mammalia > Artiodactyla > Delphinidae > Globicephala > Globicephala melas. The sequence goes on along the minus strand of NW_027207497.1, from coordinate 298,233 downwards.
CGTTGTCGTACCCTCACCTGGACCCTAAACCGTCCCCGTCCCCTAACCCTAACCCTAGCCCGAACCCTAACCCTAACCCTTCCCCGAAGCCTGACCCTCAGCCGTCCCCTAATCCTAACCCGTACGCTGACACTAACCCGCGCCCTCACACGTACGCTCCCCCTAGAGCGTTGTCGTACCCTCACCTGGACCCTAAACCGTCCCCGTCCCCTAACCCTAACCCTAGCCCGAACCCTAACCCTAACCCTTCCCCGAAGCCTGACCCTCAGCCGTCCCCTAATCCTAACCCGTACGCTGACACTAACCCGCGCCCTCACACGTACGCTCCCCCTAGAGCGTTGTCGTACCCTCACCTGGACCCTAAACCGTCCCCGTCCCCAACCCTAACCCTAGCCCGAACCCTAACCCTAACCCTTCCCCGAAGCCTGACCCTCAGCCGTCCCCTAATCCTAACCCGTACGCTGACACTAACCCGCGCCCTCACACGTACGCTCCCCCTAGAGCGTTGTCGTACCCTCACCTGGACCCTAAACCGTCCCCGTCCCCTAACCCTAACCCTAGCCCGAACCCTAACCCTAACCCTTCCCCGAAGCCTGACCCTCAGCCGTCCCCTAATCCTAACCCGTAGGCTGACACTAACCTGCGCCCTCACACGTACGCTCCCCCTAGAGCGTTGTCGTACCCTCACCTGGACCCTAAACCGTCCCCGTCCCCTAACCCTAACCCTAGCCCGAACCCTAACCCTAACCCTTCCCCGAAGCCTGACCCTCAGCCGTCCCCTAATCCTAACCCGTACGCTGACACTAACCCGCGCCCTCACACGTACGCTCCCCCTAGAGCGTTGTCGTACCCTCACCTGGACCCTAAACCGTCCCCGTCCCCTAACCCTAACCCTAGCCCGAACCCTAACCCTAACCCTTCCCCGAAGCCTGACCCTCAGCCGTCCCCTAATCCTAACCCGTACGCTGACACTAACCCGCGCCCTCACACGTACGCTCCCCCTAGAGCGTTGTCGTACCCTCACCTGGACCCTAAACCGTCCCCGTCCCCTAACCCTAACCCTAGCCCGAACCCTAACCCTAACCCTTCCCCGAAGCCTGACCCTCAGCCGTCCCCTAATCCTAACCCGTACGCTGACACTAACCCGCGCCCTCACACGTACGCTCCCCCTAGAGCGTTGTCGTACCCTCACCTGGACCCTAAACCGTCCCCGTCCCCTAACCCTAACCCTAGCCCGAACCCTAACCCTAACCCTTCCCCGAAGCCTGACCCTCAGCCGTCCCCTAATCCTAACCCGTACGCTGACACTAACCCGCGCCCTCACACGTACGCTCCCCCTAGAGCGTTGTCGTACCCTCACCTGGACCCTAAACCGTCCCCGTCCCCTAACCCTAACCCTAGCCCGAACCCTAACCCTAACCCTTCCCCAAAGCCTGACCCTCAGCCGTCCCCTAATCCTAACCCGTACGCTGACACTAACCCGCGCCCTCACACGTACGCTCCCCCTAGAGCGTTGTCGTACCCTCACCTGGACCCTAAACCGTCCCCGTCCCCTAACCCTAACCCTAGCCCGAACCCTAACCCTAACCCTTCCCCGAAGCCTGACCCTCAGCCGTCCCCTAATCCTAACCCGTACGCTGACACTAACCCGCGGCCTCACACGTACGCTCCCCCTAGAGCGTTGTCGTACCCTCACCTGGACCCTAAACCGTCCCCGTCCCCTAACCCTAACCCTAGCCCGAACCCTAACCCTAACGCTTCCCCGAAGCCTGACCCTCAGCCGTCCCCTAATCCTAACCCGTACGCTGACACTAACCCGCGCCCTCACACGTACGCTCCCCCTAGAGCGTTGTCGTACCCTCACCTGGACCCTAAACCGTCCCCGTCCCCTAACCCTAACCCTAGCCCGAACCCTAACCCTAACCCTTCCCCGAAGCCTGACCCTCAGCCGTCCCCTAATCCTAACCCGTACGCTGACACTAACCCGCGCCCTCACACGTACGCTCCCCCTAGAGCGTTGTCGTACCCTCAACTGGACCCTAAACCGTCCCCGTCCCCTAACCCTAACCCTAGCCCGAACCCTAACCCTAAACCTTCCCCAAAGCCTGACCCTCAGCCGTCCCCTAATCCTAACCCGTACGCTGACACTAACCCGCGCCCTCACACGTACGCTCCCCCTAGAGCGTTGTTGTACACTCACCTGGACCCTAAACCGTCCCCGTCCCCTAACCCTAACCCTAGCCCGAACCCTAACCCTAACCCTTCCCCGAAGCCTGACCCTCAGCCATCCCCTAATCCTAACCCGTACGCTGACACTAACCCGCGGCCTCACACGTACGCTCCCCCTAGAGCGTTGTCATACCCTCACCTGGACCCTAAACCGTCCACGTCCCCTAACCCTAACCCTAGCCCGAACCCTAACCCTAACCCTTCCCCGAAGCCTGACCCTCAGCCGTCCCCTAATCCTAACCCGTACGCTGACACTAACCCGCGCCCTCACACGTACGCCCCCCCTACAGCATTGTCGTACCCTCACCTGGACCCTTAACCGTCCCCGTCCCCTAACCCTAACCCTAGCCCGAACACTAACCATAACCCTTCCCCGAACCCTGACCCTCAGCCGTCCCCTAATCCTAACCCGTACGCTGACACTAACCCGCGCCTTCACACGTACGCTCCCCCTGGAGCGTTGTCGTACCCTCACCTGGACCCTAAACCGTCCCCGTCCCCTAACCCTAACCCTAGCCCGAACCCTAACCCTAACCCTTCCCCGAAGCCTGACCCTCAGCCGTCCCCTAATCCTAACCCGTACGCTGACACTAACCCGCGCCCTCACACGTACGCTCCCCCTAGAGCGTTGTCGTACACTCACCTGGACCCTAAACCGTCCCCGTCCCCTAACCCTAACCCTAGCCCGAACCCTAACCCTAACCCTTCCCCGAAGCCTGACCCTCAGCCATCCCCTAATCCTAAACCGTACGCTGACACTAACCCGCGCCCTCACACGTACGCTCCCCCTAGAGCGTTGTCGTACCCTCACCTGGACCCTAAACCGTCCCCGTCCCCTAACCCTAACCCTAGCCCGAACCCTAACCCTAACCCATCCCCGAAGCCTGACCCTCAGCCGTCCCCTAATCCTAACCCGTACGCTGACACTAACCCGCGCCCTCACACGTACGCTCCCCCTAGAGCGTTGTCGTACCCTCACCTGGACCCTAAACCGTCCCCGTCCCCTAACCCTAACCCTAGCCCGAACCCTAACCCTAACCCTTCCCCGAAGCCTGACCCTCAGCCGTCCCCTAATCCTAACCCGTACGCTGACACTAACCCGCGCCCTCACACATACGCTCCCCCTAGAGCGTTGTCGTACACTCACCTGGACCCTAAACCGTCCCCGTCCCGTAACCCTAACCCTAGCCCGAACCCTAACCCTAACCCTTCCCCGAAGCCTGACCCTCAGCCATCCCCTAATCCTAACCCGTACGCTGACACTAACCCGCGCCCTCACACGTACGCTCCCCCTAGAGCGTTGTCGTACCCTCACCTGGACCCTAAACCGTCCCCGTCCCCTAACCCTAACCCTAGCCCGAAACCTAACCCTAACCCTTCCCCGAAGCCTGACCCTCAGCCGTCCCCTAATCCTAACCCGTACGCAGACACTAACCCGCGCCCTCACACGTACGCTCCCCCTAGAGCGTTGTCGTACCCTCACCTGGACCCTAAACCGTCCCCGTCCCCTAACCCTAACCCTAGCCCGAACCCTAACCCTAACCCTTCCCCGAAGCCTGACCCTCAGCCGTCCCCTAATCCTAACCCGTACGCTGACACTAACCCGCGCCCTCACACGTACGCTCCCCCTAGAGCGTTGTCGTACCCTCACCTGGACCCTAAACCGTCCCCGTCCCCTAACCCTAACCCTAGCCCGAACCCTAACCCTAACCCTTCCCCGAAGCCGGACCCTCAGCCGTCCCCTAATCCTAACCCGTACGCTGACACTAACCCGCGCCCTCACACGTACGCTCCCCCTAGAGCGTTGTCGTACCCTCACCTGGACCCTAAACCGTCCCCGTCCCCTAACCCTAACCCTAGCCCGAACCCTAACCCTAACCCTTCCCCGAAGCCTGACCCTCAGCCGTCCCCTAAATCTAACCCGTACGCTGACACTTACCCGCGCCCTCACACGTACGCTCCCCCTAGAGCGTTGTCGTACCCTCACCTGGACCCTAAACCGTCCCCGTCCCCTAACCCTAACCCTAGCCCGAACCCTAACCCTAACCCTTCCCCAAAGCCTGACCCTCAGCCGTCCCCTAATCCTAACCCGTACGCTGACACTAACCCGCGCCCTCACACGTACGCTCCCCCTAGAGCGTTGTCGTACCCTCACCTGGACCCTAAACCGTCCCCGTCCCCTAACCCTAACCCTAGCCCGAACCCTAACCCTAACCCTTCCCCGAAGCCTGACCCTCAGCCGTCCCCTAATCCTAACCCGTACGCTGACACTAACCCGCGCCCTCACACGTACGCTCCCCCTAGAGCGTTGTCGTACCCTCACCTGGACCCTAAACCGTCCCCGTCCCCTAACCCTAACCCTAGCCCGAACCCTAACCCTAACCCTTCCCCGAAGCCTGACCCTCAGCCGTCCCCTAATCCTAACCCGTACGCTGACACTAACCCGCGCCCTCACACGTACGCTCCCCCTAGAGCGTTGTCGTACCCTCACCTGGACCCTAAACCGTCCCCGTCCCCTAACCCTAACCCTAGCCCGAACCCTAACCCTAACCCTTCCCCGAAGCCTGACCCTCAGCCGTCCCCTAATCCTAACCCGTACGCTGACACTAACCCGCGCCCTCACACGTACGCTCCCCCTAGAGCGTTGTCGTACCCTCACCTGGACCCTAAACCGTCCCCGTCCCCAACCCTAACCCTAGCCCGAACCCTAACCCTAACCCTTCCCCGAAGCCTGACCCTCAGCCGTCCCCTAATCCTAACCCGTACGCTGACACTAACCCGCGCCCTCACACGTACGCTCCCCCTAGAGCGTTGTCGTACCCTCACCTGGACCCTAAACCGTCCCCGTCCCCTAACCCTAACCCTAGCCCGAACCCTAACCCTAACCCTTCCCCGAAGCCTGACCCTCAGCCGTCCCCTAATCCTAACCCGTAGGCTGACACTAACCTGCGCCCTCACACGTACGCTCCCCCTAGAGCGTTGTCGTACCCTCACCTGGACCCTAAACCGTCCCCGTCCCCTAACCCTAACCCTAGCCCGAACCCTAACCCTAACCCTTCCCCGAAGCCTGACCCTCAGCCGTCCCCTAATCCTAACCCGTACGCTGACACTAACCCGCGCCCTCACACGTACGCTCCCCCTAGAGCGTTGTCGTACCCTCACCTGGACCCTAAACCGTCCCCGTCCCCTAACCCTAACCCTAGCCCGAACCCTAACCCTAACCCTTCCCCGAAGCCTGACCCTCAGCCGTCCCCTAATCCTAACCCGTACGCTGACACTAACCCGCGCCCTCACACGTACGCTCCCCCTAGAGCGTTGTCGTACCCTCACCTGGACCCTAAACCGTCCCCGTCCCCTAACCCTAACCCTAGCCCGAACCCTAACCCTAACCCTTCCCTGAAGCCTGAACCTCAGCCGTCCCCTAATCCTAACCCGTACGCTGACACTAACCCGCGGCCTCACACGTACGCTCCCCCTAGAGCGTTGTCGTACCCTCACCTGAACCCTAAACCGTCCCCGTCCCCTAACCCTAACCCTAGCCCGAACTCTAACCCTAACCCTTCCCCGAAGCCTGACCCTCAGCCGTCCCCTAATCCTAACCCGTACGCTGACACTAACCCGCGCCCTCACACGTACGCTCCCCCTAGAGCGTTGTCGTACCCTCACCTGGACCCTAAACCTTCCCCGTCCCCTAACCCTAACCCTAGCCCGAACCCTAACCCTAACCCTTCCCGGAAGCCTGACCCTCAGCCGTCCCCTATTACTAACCCGTACGCTGACACTAACCCGCGCCCTCACACGTACGCTCCCCCTAGAGCGTTGTCGTACCCTCACCTGGACCCTAAACCGTCCCCGTCCCCTAACCCTAACCCTAGCCCGAACCCTAACCCTAACCCTTCCCCGAAGCCTGACCCTCAGCCGTCCCCTAATCCTAACCCGTACGCTGACACTAACCCACGCCCTCACACGTACGCTCCCCCTAGAGCGTTGTCGTACCCTCACCTGGACCCTAAACCGTCCCCGTCCCCTAACCCTAGCCCGAACCCTAACCCTAACCCTTCCCCGAAGCCTGACCCTCAGCCGTCCTCTAATCCTAACCCGTACGCTGACACTAACCCACGCCCTCACACGTACGCTCTCCCTAGAGCGTTGTCGTACCCTCACCTGGACCCTAAACCGTCCCCGTCCCCTAACCCTAACCCTAGCCCGAACCCTAACCCTAACCCTTCCCCGAAGCCTGACCCTCAGCCGTCCCCTAATCCTAACCCGTACGCTGACACTAACCCGCGCCCTCACACGTACGCTCCCCCTAGAGCGTTGTCGTAACCTCACCTGGACCCTAAACCGTCCCCGTCCCCTAACCCTAACCCTAGCCCGAACCCTAACCCTAACCCTTCCCCGAAACCTGACCCTCAGCCGTCCCCTATTCCTAACCCGTACGCTGACACTAACCCGCGCCCTCACACGTACGCTCCCCCTAGAGCGTTGTCGTACCCTCACCTGGACCCTAAACCGTCCCCGTCCCCTAACCCTAACCCTAGCCCGAACCCTAACCCTAACCCTTCCCCGAAGCCTGACCCTCAGCCGTCCCCTAATCCTAACCCGTACGCTGACACTAACCCGCGCCCTCACACGTACGCTCCCCCTAGAGCGTTGTCGTACCCTCACCTGGATCCTAAACCGTCCCCGTCCCCTAACCCTAACCCTAGCCCGAACCCTAACCCTAACCCTTCCCCGAAGCCTGACCCTCAGCCGTCCCCTAATCCTAACCCGTACGCTGACACTAACCCGCGCCCTCACACGTACGCTCCCCCTAGAGCGTTGTCGTACCCTCACCTGGACCCTAAACCGTCCCCGTCCCCTAACCCTAACCCTAGCCCGAACCCTAACCCTAACCCTTCCCCGAAGCCTGACCCTCAGCCGTCCCCTAATCCTAACCCGTACGCTGACACTAACCCGCGCCCTCACACGTACGCTCCCCCTAGAGCGTTGTCGTACACTCACCTGGACCCTAAACCCTCCCCGTCCCCTAACCCTAACCCTAGCCCGAAGCCTAACCCTAACCCTTCCCCGAAGCCTGACCCTCAGCCGTCCCCTAATCCTAATCCGTACGCTGACACTAACCCGCGCCCTCACACGTACGCTCCCCCTAGAGCGTTGTCGTACACTCACCTGGACCCTAAACCGTCCCCGTCCCCTAACCCTAACCCTAGCCCGAAGCCTAACCCTAACCCTTCCCCGAAGCCTGACCCTCAGCCGTCCCCTAATCCTAACCCGTACGCTGACACTAACCCGCGCCCTCACACGTACGCTCCCCCTAGAGCGTTGTCGTACCCTCACCTGGATCCTAAACCGTCCCCGTCCCCTAACCCTAACCCTAGCCCGAACCCTAACCCTAACCCTTCCCCGAAGCCTGATCCTCAGCCGTCCCCTAATCCTAACCCGTACGCTGACACTAACCCGCGCCCTCACACGTACGCTCCCCCTAGAGCGTTGTCGTACCCTCACCTGGACCCTAAACCGTCCCCGTCCCCTAACCCTAACCCTAGCCCGAACCCTAACCCTAACCCTTCCCCGAAGCCTGACCCTCAGCCGTCCCCTAATCCTAACCCGTACGCTGACACTAACCCGCGCCCTCACACGTACGCTTCCCCTAGAGCGTTGTCGTACCCTCACCTGGACCCTAAACCCTCCCCGTCCCCTAACCCTAACCCTAGCCCGAAGCCTAACCCTAACCCTTCCCCGAAGCCTGACCCTCAGCCGTCCCCTAATCCTAACCCGTACGCTGACACTAACCCGCGCCCTCACACGTACGCTCCCCCTAGAGCGTTGTCGTACCCTCACCTGGACCCTAAACCGTCCCCGTCCCCTAACCCTAACCCTAGCCCGAAGCCTAACCCTAACCCTTCCCCGAAGCCTGACCCTCAGCCGTCCCCTAATCCTAACCCGTACGCTGACACTAACCCGCGCCCTCACACGTACGCTCCCCCTAGAGCGTTGTCGTACCCTCACCTGGATCCTAAACCGTCCCCGTCCCCTAACCCTAACCCTAGCCCGAACCCTAACCCTAACCCTTCCCCGAAGCCTGACCCTCAGCCGTCCCCTAATCCTAACCCGTACGCTGACACTAACCCGCGCCCTCACACGTACGCTCCCCCTAGAGCGTTGTCGTACCCTCACCTGGACCCTAAACCGTCCCCGTCCCCTAACCCTAACCCTAGCCCGAACCCTAACCCTAACCCTTCCCCGAAGCCTGACCCTCAGCCGTCCCCTAATCCTAACCCGTACGCTGACACTAACCCGCGCCCTCACACGTACGCTCCCCCTAGAGCGTTGTCGTACCCTCACCTGGACCCTAAACCCTCCCCGTCCCCTAACCCTAACCCTAGCCCGAAGCCTAACCCTAACCCTTCCCCGAAGCCTGACCCTCAGCCGTCCCCTAATCCTAACCCGTACGCTGACACTAACCCGCGCCCTCACACGTACGCTCCCCCTAGAGCGTTGTCGTACCCTCACCTGGACCCTAAACCGTCCCCGACCCCTAACCCTAACCCTAGCCCGAAGCCTAACCCTAACCCTTCCCCGACTCCTGACCCTCAGCCGTCCCCTAATCCTAACCCGTACGCTGACACTAACCCGCGCCCTCACACGTACGCTCCCCCTAGAGCGTTGTCGTACCCTCACCTGGATCCTAGACCGTCCCCGTCCCCTAACCCTAACCCTAGCCCGAACCCTAACCCTAACCCTTCCCCGAAGCCTGACCCTCAGCCGTCCCCTAATCCTAACCCGTACGCTGACACTAACCCGCGCCCTCACACGTACGCTCCCCCTAGAGCGTTGTCGTACCCTCACCTGGACCCTAAACCGTCCCCGTCCCCTAACCCTAACCCTAGCCCGAACCCTAACCCTAACCCTTCCCCGAAGCCTGACCCTCAGCCGTCCCCTAATCCTAACCCGTACGCTGACACTAACCCGCGCCTTCACACGTACGCTCCCCCTAGAGTGTTGTCGTACCCTCACCTGGACCCTAAACCGTCCCCGTTCCCTAACCCTAACCCTAGCCCGAACCCTAACCCTAACCCTTCCCCGAAGCCTGACCCTCAGCCGTCCCATAATCCTAACCCGTACGCTGACACTAACCCGCGCCCTCACACGTACGCTCCCCCTAGAGCGTTGTCGTACCCTCACCTGGACCCTAAACCGTCTCCGTCCCCTAATCCTAACCCTAGCCCGAACCCTAACCCTAACACTTCCCCGAAGCCTGACCCTCAGCCGTCCCCTAATCCTAACCCGTACGCTGACACTAACCCGCGCCCTCACACGTACGCTCCCCCTAGAGCGTTGTCGTACCCTCACCTGGACCCTAAACCCTCCCCGTCCCCTAACCCTAACCCTAGCCCGAACCCTAACCCTAACCCTTCCCCGAAGCCTGACCCTCAGCCGTCCCCTAATCCTAACCCGTACGCTGACACTAACCCGCGCCCTCACACGTACGCTCCCCCTAGAGCGTTGTCGTACCCTCACCTGGACACTAAACCGTCCCCGTCCCCTAACCCTAACCCTAGCCCGAACCCTAACCCTAACCCTTCCCCGAAGCCTGACCCTCAGCCGTCCCCTAATCCTAACCCGTACGCTGACACTAACACGCGCCCTCACACGTACGCTCCCCCTACAGCGTTGTCGTACCCTCACCTGGACCCTTAACCGTCCCCGTCCCCTAACCCTAACCCTAGCCCGAACCCTAACCCTAACCCTTCCCCGAAGCCTGACCCTCAGCCGTCCCCTAATCCTAACCCGTACGCTGACACTAACCCGCGCCCTCACACGTACGCTCCCCCTAGAGCGTTGTCGTACCCTCACCTGGACCCTAAACCGTCCCTGTCCCCTAACCCTAACCCTAGCCCGAAACCTAACCCTAACCCTTCCCTGAAGCCTGACCCTCAGCCGTCCCCTAATCCTAACCCGTACGCTGACACTAACCCGCGCCCTCACACGTACGCTCCCCCTAGAGCGTTGTCGTACCCTCACCTGGACCCTAAACCGTCCCCGTCCCCTAACCCTAACCCTAGCCCGAACCCTAACCCTAACCCTTCCCCGAAGCCTGACCCTCAGCCGTCCCCTAATCCTAACCCGTACGCTGACACTAACCCGCGCCCTCACACGTACTCTCCCCCTAGAGCGTTGTCGTACCCTCACCTGGACCCTAAACCGTCCCCGTCCCCTAACCCTAACCCTAGCCCGAACCCTAACCCTAACCCTTCCCCGAAGCCTGACCCTCAGCCGTCCCCTAATCGTAACCCGTACGCTGACACTAACCCGCGCCCTCACACGTACGCTCCCCCTAGAGCGTTGTCGTACCCTCACCTGGACCCTAAACCGTCCCCGTCCCCTAACCCTAACCCTAGCCCGAACCCTAACCCTAACCCTTCCCCGAAGCCTGACCCTCAGCCGTCCCCTAATCCTAACCCGTACGCTGACACTAACCCGCGCCCTCACACGTACGCTCCCCCTAGAGCGTTGTCGTACACTCACCTGGACCCTAAACCCTCCCCGTCCCCTAACCCTAACCCTAGCCCGAAGCCTAACCCTAACCCTTCCCCGAAGCCTGACCCTCAGCCGTCCCCTAATCCTAATCCGTACGCTGACACTAACCCGCGCCCTCACACGTACGCTCCCCCTAGAGCGTTGTCGTACACTCACCTGGACCCTAAACCGTCCCCGTCCCCTAACCCTAACCCTAGCCCGAAGCCTAACCCTAACCCTTCCCCGAAGCCTGACCCTCAGCCGTCCCCTAATCCTAACCCGTACGCTGACACTAACCCGCGCCCTCACACGTACGCTCCCCCTAGAGCGTTGTCGTACCCTCACCTGGATCCTAAACCGTCCCCGTCCCCTAACCCTAACCCTAGCCCGAACCCTAACCCTAACCCTTCCCCGAAGCCTGATCCTCAGCCGTCCCCTAATCCTAACCCGTACGCTGACACTAACCCGCGCCCTCACACGTACGCTCCCCCTAGAGCGTTGTCGTACCCTCACCTGGACCCTAAACCGTCCCCGTCCCCTAACCCTAACCCTAGCCCGAACCCTAACCCTAACCCTTCCCCGAAGCCTGACCCTCAGCCGTCCCCTAATCCTAACCCGTACGCTGACACTAACCCGCGCCCTCACACGTACGCTTCCCCTAGAGCGTTGTCGTACCCTCACCTGGACCCTAAACCCTCCCCGTCCCCTAACCCTAACCCTAGCCCGAAGCCTAACCCTAACCCTTCCCCGAAGCCTGACCCTCAGCCGTCCCCTAATCCTAACCCGTACGCTGACACTAACCCGCGCCCTCACACGTACGCTCCCCCTAGAGCGTTGTCGTACCCTCACCTGGACCCTAAACCGTCCCCGTCCCCTAACCCTAACCCTAGCCCGAAGCCTAACCCTAACCCTTCCCCGAAGCCTGACCCTCAGCCGTCCCCTAATCCTAACCCGTACGCTGACACTAACCCGCGCCCTCACACGTACGCTCCCCCTAGAGCGTTGTCGTACCCTCACCTGGATCCTAAACCGTCCCCGTCCCCTAACCCTAACCCTAGCCCGAACCCTAACCCTAACCCTTCCCCGAAGCCTGACCCTCAGCCGTCCCCTAATCCTAACCCGTACGCTGACACTAACCCGCGCCCTCACACGTACGCTCCCCCTAGAGCGTTGTCGTACCCTCACCTGGACCCTAAACCGTCCCCGTCCCCTAACCCTAACCCTAGCCCGAACCCTAACCCTAACCCTTCCCCGAAGCCTGACCCTCAGCCGTCCCCTAATCCTAACCCGTACGCTGACACTAACCCGCGCCCTCAAACGTACGCTCCCCCTAGAGCGTTGTCGTACCCTCACCTGGACCCTAAACCCTCCCCGTCCCCTAACCCTAACCCTAGCCCGAAGCCTAACCCTAACCCTTCCCCGAAGCCTGACCCTCAGCCGTCCCCTAATCCTAACCCGTACGCTGACACTAACCCGCGCCCTCACACGTACGCTCCCCCTAGAGCGTTGTCGTACCCTCACCTGGACCCTAAACCGTCCCCGACCCCTAACCCTAACCCTAGCCCGAAGCCTAACCCTAACCCTTCCCCGACTCCTGACCCTCAGCCGTCCCCTAATCCTAACCCGTACGCTGACACTAACCCGCGCCCTCACACGTACGCTCCCCCTAGAGCGTTGTCGTACCCTCACCTGGATCCTAGACCGTCCCCGTCCCCTAACCCTAACCCTAGCCCGAACCCTAACCCTAACCCTTCCCCGAAGCCTGACCCTCAGCCGTCCCCTAATCCTAACCCGTACGCTGACACTAACCCGCGCCCTCACACGTACGCTCCCCCTAGAGCGTTGTCGTACCCTCACCTGGACCCTAAACCGTCCCCGTCCCCTAACCCTAACCCTAGCCCGAACCCTAACCCTAACCCTTCCCCGAAGCCTGACCCTCAGCCGTCCCCTAATCCTAACCCGTACGCTGACACTAACCCGCGCCTTCACACGTACGCTCCCCCTAGAGTGTTGTCGTACCCTCACCTGGACCCTAAACCGTCCCCGTTCCCTAACCCTAACCCTAGCCCGAACCCTAACCCTAACCCTTCCCCGAAGCCTGACCCTCAGCCGTCCCCTAATCCTAACCCGTACGCTGACACTAACCCGCGCCCTCACACGTACGCTCCCCCTAGAGCGTTGTCGTACCCTCACCTGGACCCTAAACCGTCTCCGTCCCCTAATCCTAACCCTAGCCCGAACCCTAACCCTAACACTTCCCCGAAGCCTGACCCTCAGCCGTCCCCTAATCCTAACCCGTACGCTGACACTAACCCGCGCCCTCACACGTACGCTCCCCCTAGAGCGTTGTCGTACCCTCACCTGGACCCTAAACCCTCCCCGTCCCCTAACCCTAACCCTAGCCCGAACCCTAACCCTAACCCTTCCCCGAAGCCTGACCCTCAGCCGTCCCCTAATCCTAACCCGTACGCTGACACTAACCCGCGCCCTCACACGTACGCTCCCCCTAGAGCGTTGTCGTACCCTCACCTGGACACTAAACCGTCCCCGTCCCCTAACCCTAACCCTAGCCCGAACCCTAACCCTAACCCTTCCCCGAAGCCTGACCCTCAGCCGTCCCCTAATCCTAACCCGTACGCTGACACTAACACGCGCCCTCACACGTACGCTCCCCCTACAGCGTTGTCGTACCCTCACCTGGACCCTTAACCGTCCCCGTCCCCTAACCCTAACCCTAGCCCGAACCCTAACCCTAACCCTTCCCCGAAGCCTGACCCTCAGCCGTCCCCTAATCCTAACCCGTACGCTGACACTAACCCGCGCCCTCACACGTACGCTCCCCCTAGAGCGTTGTCGTACCCTCACCTGGACCCTAAACCGTCCCTGTCCCCTAACCCTAACCCTAGCCCGAAACCTAACCCTAACCCTTCCCTGAAGCCTGACCCTCAGCCGTCCCCTAATCCTAACCCGTACGCTGACACTAACCCGCGCCCTCACACGTACGCTCCCCCTAGAGCGTTGTCGTACCCTCACCTGGACCCTAAACCGTCCCCGTCCCCTAACCCTAACCCTAGCCCGAACCCTAACCCTAACCCTTCCCCGAAGCCTGACCCTCAGCCGTCCCCTAATCCTAACCCGTACGCTGACACTAACCCGCGCCCTCACACGTACTCTCCCCCTAGAGCGTTGTCGTACCCTCACCTGGACCCTAAACCGTCCCCGTCCCCTAACCCTAACCCTAGCCCGAACCCTAACCCTAACCCTTCCCCGAAGCCTGACCCTCAGCCGTCCCCTAATCGTAACCCGTACGCTGACACTAACCCGCGCCCTCACACGTACGCTCCCCCTAGAGCGTTGTCGTACCCTCACCTGGACCCTAAACCGTCCCCGTCCCCTAACCCTAACCCTAGCCCGAACCCTAACCCTAACCCTTCCCCGAAGCCTGACCCTCAGCCGTCCCCTAATCCTAACCCGTACGCTGACACTAACCCGCGCCCTCACACGTACGCTCCCCCTAGAGCGTTGTCGTACCCTCACCTGGACCCTAAACCGTCCCCGTCCCCTAACCCTAACCCTAGCCCGAACCCTAACCCTAACCCTTCCCCGAAGCCTGACCCTCAGCCGTCCCCTAATCCTAACCCGTACGCTGACACTAACCCGCGCCCTCACATGTACGCTCCCCCTAGAGCGTTGTCGTACCCTCACCTGGACCCTAAACCGTCCCCGTCCCCTAACCCTAACCCTAGCCCGAACCCTAACCCTAACCCTTCCCCGAAGCCTGACCCTCAGCCGTCCCCTAATCCTAACCCGTACGCTGACACTAACCCGCGCCCTCACACGTACGCTCCCCCTAGAGCGTTGTCGTACCCTCACCTGGACCCTAAACCGTCCCCGTCCTCTAACCCTAACCCTAGCCCGAACCCTAACCCTAACCCTTCCCCGAAGCCTGACCCTCAGCCGTCCCCTAATCCTAACCCGTACGCTGACACTAACCCGCGCCCTCACACGTACGCTCCCCCTAGAGCGTTGTCGTACCCTCACCTGGACCCTAAACCGTCCCCGTCCCCTAACCCTAACCCTAGCCCGAACCCTAACCCTAACCTTTCCCCGAAGCCTGACCCTCAGCCGTCCCCTAATCCTAACCCGTACGCTGACACTAACCCGCGCCCTCACACGTACGCTCCCCCTAGAGCGTTGTCGTACCCTCACCTGGACCCTAAACCGTCCCCGTCCCCTAACCCTAACCCTAGCCCGAACCCTAACCGTAACCCTTCCCCGAAACCTGACCCTCAGCCGTCCCCTAATCCTAACCCGTACGCTGACACTAACCCGCGCCCTCACACGTACGCTCCCCCTAGAGCGTTGTCGTACCCTCACCTGGACCCTAAACCGTCCCCGTCCCCTAACCCTAACCCTAGCCCGAACCCTAACCCTAACCCTTCCCCGAAGCCTGACCCTCACCCGTCCCCTAATCCTAACCCGTACGCTGACACTAACCCGCGCCCTCACACGTACGCTCCCCCTAGAGCGTTGTCGTACCCTCACCTGGACCCTAAACCGTCCCCGTCCCCTAACCCTAACCCTAGCCCGAACCCTAACCCTAACCCTTCCCCGAAGCCTGACCCTCAGCCGTCCCCTAATCCTAACCCGTACGCTGACACTAACCCGCGCCCTCACACGTACGCTCCCCCTAGAGCGTTGTCGTACCCTCACCTGGACCCTAAACCGTCCCCGTCCCCTAACCCTAACCCTAGCCCGAACCCTAACCCTAACCCTTCCCCGAAGCCTGACCCTCAGCCGTCCCCTAATCCTAACCCGTACGCTGACACTAACCCGCGCCCTCACACGTACGCTCCCCCTAGAGCGTTGTCGTACCCTCACCTGGACCCTAAACCGTCCCCTTCCCCTAACCCTAACCCTAGCCCGAACCCTAACCCTAACCCTTCCCCGAAGCCTGACCCTCAGCCGTCCCCTAATCCTAACCCGTACGCTGACACTAACCCGCGCCCTCACACGTACGCTCCCCCTAGAGCGTTGTCGTACACTCACCTGGACCCTAAACCGTCCCCGTCCCCTAACCCTAACCCTAGCCCGAACCCTAACCCTAACCCTTCCCCGAAGCCTGACCCTCAGCCGTCCCCTAATCCTAACCCGTACGCTGACACTAACCCGCGCCCTCACACGTACGCTCCCCCTAGAGCGTTGTCGTACCCTCACCTGGACCCTAAACCGTCCCCTTCCCCTAACCCTAACCCTAGCCCGAACCCTAACCCTAACCCTTCCCCGAAGCCTGACCCTCAGCCGTCCCCTAATCCTAACCTGTACGCTGACACTAACCCGCGCCCTCACACGTACGCTCCCCCTAGAGCGTTGTCGTACCCTCACCTGGACCCTAAACCGTCCCCGTCCCCTAACCCTAACCCTAGCCCGAACCCTAACCCTAACCCTTCCCCGAAGCCTGACCCTCAGCCGTCCCCTAATCCTAACCCGTACGCTGACACTAACCCGCGCCCTCACACGTACGCTCCCCCTAGAGCGTTGTCGTACCCTCACCTGGACCCTAAACCGTCCCCGTCCCCTAACCCTAACCCTAGCCCGAACCCTAACCCTAACCCTTCCCCGAAGCCTGACCCTCAGCCGTCCCCTAATCCTAACCCGTACGCTGACGCTAACCCGCGCCCTCACACGTACGCTCCCCCTAGAGCGTTGTCGTACCCTCACCTGGACCCTAAACCGTCCCCGTCCCCTAACCCTAACCCTAGCCCGAACCCTAACCCTAACCCTTCCCCGAAGCCTGACCCTCAGCCGTCCCCTAATCCTAACCCGTACGCTGACACTAACCCGCGCCTTCACACGTACGCTCCCCCTAGAGTGTTGTCGTACCCTCACCTGGACCCTAAACCGTACCCGTTCCCTAACCCTAACCCTAGCCCGAACCCTAACCCTAACCCTTCCCCGAAGCCTGACCCTCAGCCGTCCCCTAATCCTAACCCATACGCTGACACTAACACGCGCCCTCACACGTACGCTCCCCCTAGAGCGTTGTCGTACCCTCACCTGGACCCTAAACCGTCCCCGTCCCCTAACCCTAACCCTAGCCCGAACCCTAACCCTAACCCTTCCCCGAAGCCTGACCCTCAGCCGTCCCCTAATCCTAACCCGTACGCTGACACTAACCCGCGCCCTCACACGTACGCTCCCCCTAGAGCGTTGTCGTACCCTCACCTGGACCCTAAACCGTCCCCGTCCCCTAACCCTAACCCTAGCCCGAACCCTAACCCTAACCCTTCCCCGAAGCCTGACCCTCAGCCGTCCCCTAATCCTAACCCGTACGCTGACACTAACCCGCGCCTTCACACGTACGCTCCCCCTAGAGCGTTGTCGTACCCTCACCTGGACCCTAAACCGTCCCCGTCCCCTAACCCTAACCCTAGCCCGAACCCTAACCCTAACCCTTCCCCGAAGCCTGACCCTCAGCCGTCCCCTAATCCTAACCCGTACGCTGACACTAACCCGCGCCCTCACACGTACGCTCCCCCTAGAGCGTTGTCGTACCCTCACCTGGACCCTAAACCGTCCCCGTCCCCTGACCCTAACCCTAGCCCGAACCCTAACCCTAACCATTCCCCGAAGCCTGACCCTCAGCCGTCCCCTAATCCTAACCCGTACGCTGACACTAACCCGCGCCCTCACACGTACGCTCCCCCTAGAGCGTTGTCGTACCCTCACCTGGACCCTAAACCGTCCCCGTCCCCTAACCCTAACCCTAGCCCGAACCCTAACCCTAACCCTTCCCCGAAGCCTGACCCTCAGCCGTCGCCTAATCCTAACCCGTACGCTGACACTAACCCGCGCCCTCACACGTACGCTCCCCCTAGAGCGTTGTCGTACCCTCACCTGGACCCTAAACCGTCCCCGTCCCCTGACCCTAACCCTAGCCCGAACCCTAACCCTAACCCTTCCCCGAAGCCTGACCCTCAGCCGTCCCCTAATCCTAACCCGTACGCTGACACTAACCCGCGCCTTCACACGTACGCTCCCCCTAGAGTGTTGTCGTACCCTCACCTGGACCCTAAACCGTACCCGTTCCCTAACCCTAACCCTAGCCCGAACCCTAACCCTAACCCTTCCCCGAAGCCTGACCCTCAGCCGTCCCCTAATCCTAACCCATACGCTGACACTAACCCGCGCCCTCACACGTACGCTCCCCCTAGAGCGTTGTCGTACCCTCACCTGGACCCTAAACCGTCCCCGTCCCCTAACCCTAACCCTAGCCCGAACCCTAACCCTAACCCTTCCCCGAAGCCTGATCCTCAGCCGTCCCCTAATCCTAACCCGTACGCTGACACTAACCCGCGCCCTCACACGTACGCTCCCCCTAGAGCGTTGTCGTACCCTCACCTGGACCCTAAACCGTCCCCGTCCCCTAACCCTAACCCTAGCCCGAACCCTAACCCTAACCCTTCCCCGAAGCCTGACCCTCAGCCGTCCCCTAATCCTAACCCGTACGCTGACACTAACCCGCGCCCTCACACGTACGCTCCCCCTAGAGCGTTGTCGTACCCTCACCTGGACCCTAAACCGTCCCCGTCCCCTAACCCTAACCCTAGCCCGAACCCTAACCCTAACCCTTCCCCGAAGCCTGACCCTCAGCCGTCCCCTAATCCTAACCCGTACGCTGACACTAACCCATGCCCTCACACGTACGCTCCCCCTACAGCGTTGTCGTACCCTCACCTGGACCCTTAACCGTCCCCGTACCCTATCCCTAACCCTAGCCCGAACACTAACCCTAACCCTTCCCCGAAGCCTGACCCTCAGCCGTCCCCTAATCCTAACCCGTACGCTGACACTAACCCGCGCCCTCACACGTACGCTCCCCCTAGAGCGTTGTCGTACCCTCACCTGGACCCTAAACCGTCCCCGTCCCCTAACCCTAACCCTAGCCCGAACGCTAACCCTAACCCTTCCCCGAAGCCTGACCCTCAGCCGTCCCCTAATCCTAACCCGTACGCTGACACTAACCCGCGCCCTCACACGTACGCTCCCCCTAGAGCGTTGTCGTACCCTCACCTGGACCCTAAACCGTCCCCGTCCCCTAACCCTAACCCTAGCCCGAACCCTAACCCTAACCCTTCCCCGAAGCCTGACCCTCAGCCGTCCCCTAATCCTAACCCGTACGCTGACACTAACCCGCGCCCTCACACGTACGCTCCCCCTAGAGCGTTGTCGTACCCTCACCTGGACCCTAACCGTCCCCGTCCCCTAACCCTAACCCTAGCCCGAACCCTAACCCTAACCTTTCCCCGAAGCCTGACCCTCAGCCGTCCCCTAATCCTAACCCATACGCTGACACTAACCCGCGCCCTCACACGTACGCTCCCCCTAGAGCGTTGTCGTACCCTCACCTGGACCCTAAACCGTCCCCGTCCCCTAACCCTAACCCTAGCCCGAACCCTAACCCTAACCCTTCCCCGAAGCCTGACCCTCAGCCGTCCCCTAATCCTAACCCGTACGCTGACACTAACCCGCGCCCTCACACGTACGCTCCCCCTAGAGCGTTGTCGTACCCTCACCTGGACCCTAAACCGTCCCCGTCCCCTAACCCTAACCCTAGCCCGAACCCTAACCCTAACCCTTCCCCGAAGCCTGACCCTCAGCCGTCCCCTAATCCTAACCCGTACGCTGACACTAACCCGCGCCCTCACACGTACGCTCCCCCTAGAGCGTTGTCGTACCCTCACCTGGACCCTAAACCGTCCCCGTCCCCTAACCCTAATCCTAGCCCGAACCCTAACCCTAACCCTTCCCCGAAGCCTGACCCTCAGCCGTCCCCTAATCCTAACCCGTACGCTGACACTAACCCGCGCCCTCACACGTACGCTCCCCCTAGAGCGTTGTCGTACCCTCACCTGGACCCTAAACCGTCCCCGTCCCCAGCCCTAACCCTAGCCCGAACCCTAACCCTAACCCTTCTTCGAAGCCTGACCCTCAGCCGTCCCCTATTCCTAACCCGTACGCTGACACTAACCCACGCCCTCACACGTACGCTCCCCCTAGAGCGTTGTCGTACCCTCACCTGGACCCTAAACCGTCCCCGTCCCCTAACCCTAACCCTAGCCCGAACCCTAACCCTAACCCTTCCCCGAAGCCTGACCCTCAGCCGTCCCCTAATCCTAACCCGTACGCTGACACTAACCCGCGCCCTCACACGTACGCTCCCCCTAGAGAGTTGTCGTACCCTCACCTGGACCCTAAACCGTCCCCGTCCCCTAACCCTAACCCTAGCCCGAACCCTAACCCTAACCCTTCCCCGAAGCCTGACCCTCACCCGTCCCCTAATCCTAACCCGTACGCTGACACTAACCCGCGCCCTCACACGTACGCTCCCCCTAGAGCGTTGTCGTACCCTCACCTGGACCCTAAACCGTCCCCGTCCCCTAACCCTAACCCTAGCCCGAACCCTAACCCTAACCCTTCCCCGAAGCCTGACCCTCAGCCGTCCCCTAATCCTAACCCGTACGCTGACACTAACCCGCGCCCTCACACGTACGCTCCCCCTAGAGCGTTGTCGTACCCTCACCTGGACCCTAAACCGTCCCCGTCCCCTAACCCTAACCCTAGCCCGAACCCTAACCCTAACCCTTCCCCGAAGCCTGACCCTCAGCCGTCCCCTAATCCTAACCCGTACGCTGACACTAACCCGCGCCCTCACACGTACGCTCCCCCTAGAGCGTTGTCGGATCCTCAACTGGACCCTAAACCGTCCCCGTCCCCTAACCCTAACCCTAGCCCGAACCCTAACCCTAACCCTTCCCCGAAGCCTGACCCTCAGCCGTCCCCTAATCCTAACCCGTACGCTGACACTAACCCGCGCCCTCACACGTACGCTCCCCCTACAGCGTTGTCGTACCCTCACCTGGACCCTAAACCGTCCCCGTCCCCTAACCCTAACCCTAGCCCGAACCCTAACCCTAACCCTTCCCCGAAGCCTGACCCTCAGCCGTCCCATAATCCTAACCCGTACGCTGACACTAACCCGCGCCCTCACACGTACGCTCCCCCTAGAGCGTTGTCATACACTCACCTGGACCCTAAACCGTCCCCGTCCCCTAACCCTAACCCTAGCCCGAACCCTAACCCTAACCCTTCCCCGAAGCCTGACCCTCAGCCGTCCCCTAATCCTAACCCGTACGCTGACACTAACCCGTGCCCTCACACGTACGCTCCCCCTAGAGCGTTGTCGTACCCTCACCTGGACCCTAAACCGTCCCCGTCCCCTAACCCTAACCCTAGCCCGAACCCTAACCCTAACCCTTCCCCGAAGCCTGACCCTCAGCCGTCCCCTAATCCTAACCCGTACGCTGACACTAACCCGCGCCCTCACACGTACGCTCCCCCTAGAGCGTTGTCGTACCCTCACCTGGACCCTAAACCGTCCCCGTCCCCTAACCCTAACCCTAGCCCGAAGCCTAACCCTAACCCTTCCCCGAAGCCTGACCCTCAGCCGTCCCCTAATCCTAACCCGTACGCTGACACTAACCCGCGCCCTCACACGTACGCTCCTCCTAGAGCGTTGTCGTACCCTCACCTGGACCCTAAACCGTCCCCGTCCCCTAACCCTAACCCTAGCCCGAACCCTAACCCTAACCCTTCCCCGAAGCCTGACCCTCAGCCGTCCCCTAATCCTAACCCGTACGCTGACACTAACCTGCGCCCTCACACGTACGCTCCCCCTAGAGCGTTGTCGTACCCTCACCTGGACCCTAAACCGTCCCCGTCCCCTAACCCTAACCCTAGCCCTAACCCTAACCCTAACCCTTCCCCGAAGCCTGACCCTCAGCCGTCCCCTAATCCTAACCCGTACGCTGACACTAACCCGCGCCCTCACACGTACGCTCCCCCTAGAGTGTTGTCGTACCCTCACCTGGACCCTAAACCGTCCCCGTCCCCTAACCCTAACCCTAGCCCGAACCCTAACCCTAACCCTTCCCCGAAGCCTGACCCTCAGCCGTCCCGTAATCCTAACCCGTACGCTGACACTAACCCGCGCCCTCACACGTACGCTCCCCCTAGAGCGTTGTCGTACCCTCACCTGGACCCTAAACCGTCCCCGTCCCCTAACCCTAACCCTAGCCCGAACCCTAACCCTAACCCTTCCCCGAAGCCTGACCCTCAGCCGTCCCCTAATCCTAACCCGTACGCTGACACTAACCCGCGCCCTCACACGTACGCTCCCCCTAGAGCGTTGTCGTACCCTCACCTGGACCCTAAACCGTCCCCGTCCCCTAACCCTAACCCTAGCCCGAACCCTAACCCTAACCCTTCCCCGAAGCCTGACCCTCAGCCGTCCCCTAATCCTAACCCGTACGCTGACACTAACCCGCGCCCTCACACGTACGCTCCCCCTAGAGCGTTGTCGTACCCTCACCTGGACCCTAAACCGTCACCGTCCCCTAACCCTAACCCTAGCCCGAACCCTAACCCTAACCCTTCCCCGAAGCCTGACCCTCAGCCGTCCCCTAATCCTAACCCGTACGCTGACACTAACCCGCGCCCTCACACGTACACTCCCCCTAGAGCATTGTCGTACCCTCACCTGGACCCTAAACCGTCCCCGTCCCCTAACCCTAACCCTAGCCCGAACCCTAACCCTAACCCTTCCCCGAAGCCTGACCCTCAGCCTTCCCCTAATCCTAACCCGTACGCTGACACTAACCCGCGCCTTCACACGTACGCTCCCCCTAGAGTGTTGTCGTACCCTCACCTGGACCCTAAGCCGTCCCCGTTCCCTAACCCTAACCCTAGCCCGAACCCTAACCCTAACCCTTCCCCGAAGCCTGACCCTCAGCCGTCCCCTAATCCTAACCCGTACGCTGACACTAACCCGCGCCCTCACACGTACGCTCCCCCTAGAGCGTTGTCGTACCCTCACCTGGACCCTAAACCGTCCCCGTCCCCTAATCCTAACCCTAGCCCGAACCCTAACCCTAACCCTTCCCCGAAGCCTGACCCTCAGCCGTCCCCTAATCCTAACCCGTACGCTGACACTAACCCGCGCCCTCACACGTACGCTCCCTCTAGAGCGTTGTCGTACCCTCACCTGGACCCTAAACCCTCCCCGTCCCCTAACCCTAACCCTAGCCCGAACCCTAACCCTAACCCTTCCCCGAAGCCTGACCCTCAGCCGTCCCATAATCCTAACCCGTAGGCTGACACAAACCCGCGCCCTCACACGTACGCTCCCCCTAGAGCGTTGTCGTACCCTCACCTGGACCCTAAACCGTCCCCGTCCCCTAACCCTAACCCTAGCCCGAACCCTAACCCTAACCCTTCCCCGAAGCCTGACCCTCAGCCGTCCCCTAATCCTAACCCGTACGCTGACACTAACTCGTGCCGTCACACGTACGCTCCCCCTACAGCGTTGTCGTACCCTCACCTGGACCCTTAACCGTCCCCGTCCCCTAACCCTAACCCTAGCCCGAACACTAACCCTAACCCTTCCCCGAAGCCTGACCCTCAGCCGTCCCCTAATCCTAACCCGTACGCTGACACTAACCCGCGCCCTCACACGTACGCTCCCCCTAGAGCGTTGTCCTACCCTCACCTGGACCCTAAACCGTCCCCGTCCCCTAACCCTAACCCTAGCCCGAACCCTAACCCTAACCCTTCCCCGAAGCCTGACCCTCAGCCGTCCCCTAATCCTAACCCGTACGCTGACACTAACCCGCGCCCTCACACGTACGCTCCCCCTAGAGCGTTGTCGTACCCTCACCTGGACCCTAAACCGTCCCCGTCCCCTAACCCTAACCCTAGCCCGAACCCTAACCCTAACCCTTCCCCGAAGCCTGACCCTCAGCCGTCCCCTAATCCTAACCCGTACGCTGACACTAACCCGCGCCCTCACACGTACGCTCCCCCTAGAGTGTTGTCGTACCCTCACCTGGACCCTAAACCGTCCCCGTCCCCTAACCCTAACCCTAGCCCGAACCCTAACCCTAACCCTTCCCCGAAGCCTGATCCTCAGCCGTCCCCTAATCCTAACCCGTACGCTGACACTAACCCGCGCCCTCACACGTACGCTCCCCCTAGAGCGTTGTCGTACCCTCACCTGGACCCTAAACCGTCCCCGTCCCCTAACCCTAACCCTAGCCCGAACCCTAACCCTAACCCTTCCCCGAAGCCTGACCCTCAGCCGTCCCCTAATCCTAACCCGTACGCTGACACTAACCCGCGCCCTCACACGTACGATCCCCCTAGAGCGTTGTCGTACCCTCACCTGGACCCTAAACCGTCCCCTAACCCTAACCCTAACCCTAGCCTGAACCCTAACCCTAACCCTTCCCCGAAGACTGACCCTCAGCCGTCCCCTAATCGTAACCGGTACGCTGACACTAACCCGCGCCCTCACACGTACGCTCCCCCTAGAGCGTTGTCGTACCCTCACCTGGACCCTAAACCGTCCCCGTCCCCTAACCCTAACCCTAGCCCGAACCCTAACCCTAACCCTTCCCCGAAGCCTGACCCTCAGCCGTCCCCTAATCCTAACCCGTACGCTGACACTAACCCACGACCTCACACGTACGCTCCCCCTAGAGCGTTGTCGTACCCTCACCTGGACCCTAAACCGTCCCCGTCCCCTAACCCTAACCCTAGCCCGAACCCTAACCCTAACCCTTCCCTGAAGCCTGACCCTCAGCCGTCCCCTAATCCTAACCCGTACGCTGACACTAACCCGCGCCCTCACACGTACGCTCCCCCTAGAGCGTTGTCGTACCCTCACCTGGACCCTAAACCGTCCCGGTCCCCTAACCCTAACCCTAGCCCGAACCCTAACCCTAACCCTTCCCCGAAGCCTGACCCTCAGCCGTCCCCTAATCCTAACCCGTACGCTGACACTAACCCGCGCCCTCACACGTACGCTCCCCCTAGAGCGTTGTCGTACACTCACCTGGACCCTAAACCGTCCCCGTCCCCTAAGCCTAACCCTAGCCCGAACCCTAACCCTAACCCTTCCCCGAAGCCTGACCCTCAGCCATCCCCTAATCCTAACCCGTACGCTGACACTAACCCGCGCCCTCACACGTACGCTCCCCCTAGAGCGTTGTCGTACCCTCACCTGGACCCTAAACCGTCCCCGTCCCCTAACCCTAACCCTAGCCCGAACCCTAACCCTAACCATTCCCCGAAGCCTGACCCTCAGCCGTCCCCTAATCCTAACCCGTACGCTGACACTAACGCGCGCCCTCACACGTACGCTCCCCCTAGAGCGTTGTCGTACCCTCACCTGGACCCTAAACCGTCCCCGTCCCCTAACCCTAACCCTAGCCCGAACCCTAACCCTAAACCTTCCCCGAAGCCTGACCCTCAGCCGTCCCCTAATCCTAACCCGTACGCTGACACTAACCCGCGCCCTCACACGTACGCTCCCCCTAGAGCGTTGTCGTACCCTCACCTGGACCCTAAACCGTCCCCGTCCCCTAACCCTAACCCTAGCCCGAACCCTAACCCTAACCCTTCCCCGAAGCCTGACCCTCAGCCGTCCCCTAATCCTAACCCGTACGCTGACACTAACCCGCGCCCTCACACGTACGCTCCCCCTAGAGCGTTGTCGTACCCTCACCTGGACCCTAAACCGTCCCCGTCCCCTAACCCTAACCCTAGCCCGAACCCTAACCCTAACCCTTCCCCGAAGCCTGACCCTCAGCCGTCCCCTAATCCTAACCCGTACGCTGACACTAACCCGCGCCCTCACACGTACGCTCCCCCTAGAGCGTTGTCGTACCCTCACCTGGACCCTAAACCGTCCCCGTCCCCTAACCCTAACCCTAGCCCGAACCCTAACCCTAACCCTTCCCCGAAGCCTGACCCTCAGCCGTCCCCTAATCCTAACCCGTACGCTGACACTAACCCGCGCCCTCACACGTACGCTCCCCCTAGAGCGTTGTCGTACCCTCACCTGGACCCTAAACCGTCCCCGTCCCCTAACCCTAACCCTAGCCCGAACCCTAACCCTAACCCTTCCCCGAAGCCTGACCCTCAGCCGTCCCCTAATCCTAACCCGTACGCTGACACTAACCCGCGCCCTCACACGTACGCTCCCCCTAGAGCGTTGTCGTACCCTCACCTGGACCCTAAACCGTCCCCGTCCCCTAACCCTAACCCTAGCCCGAACCCTAACCCTAACCCTTCCCCGAAGCCTGACCCTCAGCCGTCCCCTAATCCTAACCCGTACGCTGACACTAACCCGCGCCCTCACACGTACGCTCCCCCTAGAGCGTTGTCGTACCCTCACCTGGACCCTAAACCGTCCCCGTCCCCTAACCCTAACCCTAGCCCGAACCCTAACCCTAACCCTTCCCCGAAGCCTGACCCTCAGCCGTCCCCTAATCCTAACCCGTACGCTGACACTAACCCGCGGCCTCACACGTACGCTCCCCCTAGAGCGTTGTCGTACCCTCACCTGGACCCTAAACGCTCCCCGTCCCCTAACCCTAACCCTAGCACGACCCCTAACCCTAACACTTCCCCGAAGCCTGACCCTCAGCCGTCCCCTAATCCTAACCCGTACGCTGACACTAACCCGCGCCCTCACACGTACGCTCCCCCTAGAGCGTTGTCGTACCCTCACCTGGACCCTAAACCGTCCCCGTCCCCTAACCCTAACCCTAGCCCGAACCCTAACCCTAACCCTTCCCCGAAGCCTGACCCTCAGCCGTCCCCTAATCCTAACCCGTACGCTGACACTAACCCGCGCCCTCACACGTACGCTCCCCCTAGAGCGTTGTCGTACCCTCACCTGGACCCTAAACCGTCCCCGTCCCC
This sequence comes from Globicephala melas, assembly GCF_963455315.2. Classification (NCBI taxonomy): domain Eukaryota; kingdom Metazoa; phylum Chordata; class Mammalia; order Artiodactyla; family Delphinidae; genus Globicephala; species Globicephala melas. The sequence goes on along the minus strand of NW_027207497.1, from coordinate 271,656 downwards.
TAACCCTAACCCTAGCCCGAACCCTAACCCTAACCCTTCCCCGAAGCCTGACCCTCAGCCGTCCCCTAATCCTAACCCGTACGCTGACACTAACCCGCGCCCTAACACGTACGCTCCCCCTAGAGCGTTGTCGTACCCTCACCTGGACCCTAAACGCTCCCCGTCCCCTAACCCTAACCCTAGCACGACCCCTAACCCTAACACTTCCCCGAAGCCTGACCCTCAGCCGTCCCCTAATCCTAACCCGTATGCTGACACTAACCCGCGCCCTCACACGTACGCTCCCCCTAGAGCGTTGTCGTACCCTCACCTGGACCCTAAACCGTCCCCGTCCCCTAACCCTAACCCTAGCCCGAACCCTAACCCTAACCCTTCCCCGAAGCCTGACCCTCAGCCGTCCCCTAATCCTAACCCGTACGCTGACACTAACCCGCGCCCTAACACGTACGCTCCCCCTAGAGCGTTGTCGTACCCTCACCTGGATCCTAAACCGTCCCCGTCCCCTAACCCTAACCCTAGCCCGAACCCTAACCCTAACCCTTCCCCGAAGCCTGACCCTCAGCCGTCCCCTAATCCTAACCCGTACGCTGACACTAAACCACGCCCTCACACGTACGCTCCCCCTAGAGCGTTGTCGTACCCTCACCTGGACCCTGAACCGTCCCCGTCCCCTAACCCTAACCCTAGCCCGAACCCTAACCCTAACCCTTCCCCGAAGCCTGACCCTCAGCCGTCCCCTAATCCTAACCCGTACGCTGACACTAACCCGCGCCCTCACACGTACGCTCCCCCTAGAGCGTTGTCGTACCCTCACCTGGACCCTAAACCGTCCCCGTCCCCTAACCCTAACCCTAGCCCGAACCCTAACCCTAACCCTTCCCCGAAGCCTGACCCTCAGCCGTCCCCTAATCCTAACCCGTACGCTGACACTAACCCGCGCCCTCACACGTACGCTCCCCCTAGAGCGTTGTCGTACCCTCACCTGGACCCTAAACCGTCCCCGTCCCCTAACCCTAACCCTAGCCCGAACCCTAACCCTAACCCTTCCCCGAAGCCTGACCCTCAGCCGTCCCCTAATCCTAACCCGTACGCTGACACTAACCCGCGCCCTCACACGTACGCTCCCCCTAGAGCGTTGTCGTACCCTCACCTGGACCCTAAACCGTCCCCGTCCCCGTCCCCTAACCCTACCCGAACCCTAACCCTAACCCTTCCCCGAAGCCTGACCCTCAGCCGTCCCCTAATCCTAACCCGTACGCTGACACTAACCCGCGCCCTCACACGTACGCTCCCCCTAGAGCGTTGTCGTACCCTCACCTGGACCCTAAACCGTCCCCGTCCCCTAACCCTAACCCTAGCCCGAACCCTAACCCTAACCCTTCCCCGAAGCCTGACCCTCAGCCGTCCCCTAATCCTAACCCGTACGCTGACACTAACCCGCGCCCTCACACGTACGCTCCCCCTAGAGCGTTGTCGTACCCTCACCTGGACCCTAAACCGTCCCCGTCCCCGTCCCCTAACCCTAGCCCGAACCCTAACCCTAACCCTTCCCCGAAGCCTGACCCTCAGCCGTCCCCTAATCCTAACCCGTACGCTGACACTAACCCGCGCCCTCACACGTACGCTCCCCCTAGAGCGTTGTCGTACCCTCACCTGGACCCTAAACCGTCCCCGTCCCCTAACCCTAACCCTAGCCCGAACCCTAACCCTAACCCTTCCCCGAAGCCTGACCCTCAGCCGTCCCCTAATCCTAACCCGTACGCTGACACTAACCCGCGCCCTCACACGTACGCTCCCCCTAGAGCGTTGTCGTACCCTCACCTGGACCCTAAACCGTCCCCGTCCCCTAACCCTAACCCTAGCCCGAACCCTAACCCTAACCCTTCCCCGAAGCCTGACCCTCAGCCGTCCCCTAATCCTAACCCGTACGCTGACACTAACCCGCGGCCTCACACGTACGCTCCCCCTAGAGCGTTGTCGTACCCTCACCTGGACCCTAAACGCTCCCCGTCCCCTAACCCTAACCCTAGCACGACCCCTAACCCTAACACTTCCCCGAAGCCTGACCCTCAGCCGTCCCCTAATCCTAACCCGTACGCTGACACTAACCCGCGCCCTCACACGTACGCTCCCCCTAGAGCGTTGTCGTACCCTCACCTGGACCCTAAACCGTCCCCGTCCCCTAACCCTAACCCTAGCCCGAACCCTAACCCTAACCCTTCCCCGAAGCCTGACCCTCAGCCGTCCCCTAATCCTAACCCGTACGCTGACACTAACCCGCGCCCTAACACGTACGCTCCCCCTAGAGCGTTGTCGTACCCTCACCTGGATCCTAAACCGTCCCCGTCCCCTAACCCTAACCCTAGCCCGAACCCTAACCCTAACCCTTCCCCGAAGCCTGACCCTCAGCCGTCCCCTAATCCTAACCCGTACGCTGACACTAACCCACGCCCTCACACGTACGCTCCCCCTAGAGCGTTGTCGTACCCTCACCTGGACCCTGAACCGTCCCCGTCCCCTAACCCTAACCCTAGCCCGAACCCTAACCCTAACCCTTCCCCGAAGCCTGACCCTCAGCCGTCCCCTAATCCTAACCCGTACGCTGACACTAACCCGCGCCCTCACACGTACGCTCCCCCTAGAGCGTTGTCGTACCCTCACCTGGACCCTAAACCGTCCCCGTCCCCTAACCCTAACCCTAGCCCGAACCCTAACCCTAACCCTTCCCCGAAGCCTGACCCTCAGCCGTCCCCTAATCCTAACCCGTACGCTGACACTAACCCGCGCCCTCACACGTACGCTCCCCCTAGAGCGTTGTCGTACCCTCACCTGGACCCTAAACCGTCCCCGTCCCCTAACCCTAACCCTAGCCCGAACCCTAACCCTAACCCTTCCCCGAAGCCTGACCCTCAGCCGTCCCCTAATCCTAACCCGTACGCTGACACTAACCCGCGCCCTCACACGTACGCTCCCCCTAGAGCGTTGTCGTACCCTCACCTGGACCCTAAACCGTCCCCGTCCCCGTCCCCTAACCCTACCCGAACCCTAACCCTAACCCTTCCCCGAAGCCTGACCCTCAGCCGTCCCCTAATCCTAACCCGTACGCTGACACTAACCCGCGCCCTCACACGTACGCTCCCCCTAGAGCGTTGTCGTACCCTCACCTGGACCCTAAACCGTCCCCGTCCCCTAACCCTAACCCTAGCCCGAACCCTAACCCTAACCCTTCCCCGAAGCCTGACCCTCAGCCGTCCCCTAATCCTAACCCGTACGCTGACACTAACCCGCGCCCTCACACGTACGCTCCCCCTAGAGCGTTGTCGTACCCTCACCTGGACCCTAAACCGTCCCCGTCCCCTAACCCTAACCCTAGCCCGAACCCTAACCCTAACCCTTCCCCGAAGCCTGACCCTCAGCCGTCCCCTAATCCTAACCCGTACGCTGACACTAACCCGCACCCTCACACGTACGCTCCCCCTAGAGCGTTGTCGTACCCTCACCTGGACCCTAAACCGTCCCCGTCCCCGTCCCCTAACCCTAGCCCGAACCCTAACCCTAACCCTTCCCCGAAGCCTGACCCTCAGCCGTCCCCTAATCCTAACCCGTACGCTGACACTAACCCGCGCCCTCACACGTACGCTCCCCCTAGAGCGTTGTCGTACCCTCACCTGGACCCTAAACCGTCCCCGTCCCCTAACCCTAACCCTAGCCCGAACCCTAACCCTAACCCTTCCCCGAAGCCTGACCCTCAGCCGTCCCCTAATCCTAACCCGTACGCTGACACTAACCCGCGCCCTCACACGTACGCTCCCCCTAGAGCGTTGTCGTACCCTCACCTGGACCCTAAACCGTCCCCGTCCCCTAACCCTAACCCTAGCCCGAACCCTAACCCTAACCCTTCCCCGAAGCCTGACCCTCAGCCGTCCCCTAATCCTAACCCGTACGCTGACACTAACCCGCGGCCTCACACGTACGCTCCCCCTAGAGCGTTGTCGTACCCTCACCTGGACCCTAAACGCTCCCCGTCCCCTAACCCTAACCCTAGCACGACCCCTAACCCTAACACTTCCCCGAAGCCTGACCCTCAGCCGTCCCCTAATCCTAACCCGTACGCTGACACTAACCCGCGCCCTCACACGTACGCTCCCCCTAGAGCGTTGTCGTACCCTCACCTGGACCCTAAACCGTCCCCGTCCCCTAACCCTAACCCTAGCCCGAACCCTAACCCTAACCCTTCCCCGAAGCCTGACCCTCAGCCGTCCCCTAATCCTAACCCGTACGCTGACACTAACCCGCGCCCTAACACGTACGCTCCCCCTAGAGCGTTGTCGTACCCTCATCTGGATCCTAAACCGTCCCCGTCCCCTAACCCTAACCCTAGCCCGAACCCTAACCCTAACCCTTCCCCGAAGCCTGACCCTCAGCCGTCCCCTAATCCTAACCCGTACGCTGACACTAACCCACGCCCTCACACGTACGCTCCCCCTAGAGCGTTGTCGTACCCTCACCTGGACCCTGAACCGTCCCCGTCCCCTAACCCTAACCCTAGCCCGAACCCTAACCCTAACCCTTCCCCGAAGCCTGACCCTCAGCCGTCCCCTAATCCTAACCCGTACGCTGACACTAACCCGCGCCCTCACACGTACGCTCCCCCTAGAGCGTTGTCGTACCCTCACCTGGACCCTAAACCGTCCCCGTCCCCTAACCCTAACCCTAGCCCGAACCCTAACCCTAACCCTTCCCCGAAGCCTGACCCTCAGCCGTCCCCTAATCCTAACCCGTACGCTGACACTAACCCGCGCCCTCACACGTACGCTCCCCCTAGAGCGTTGTCGTACCCTCACCTGGACCCTAAACCGTCCCCGTCCCCTAACCCTAACCCTAGCCCGAACCCTAACCCTAACCCTTCCCCGAAGCCTGACCCTCAGCCGTCCCCTAATCCTAACCCGTACGCTGACACTAACCCGCGCCCTCACACGTACGCTCCCCCTAGAGTGTTGTCGAACCCTCACCTGGACCATGAACCGTCCCCGTCCCCTAACCCTAACCCTAGCCCGAACCCTAACCCTAACCCTTCCCCGAAGCCTGACCCTCAGCCGTCCCCTAATCCTAACCCGTACGCTGACACTAACCCGCGCCCTCACACGTACGCTCCCCCTAGAGCGTTGTCGTACCCTCACCTGGACCCTAAAACGTCCCCGTCCCCTAATCCTAACCCTAGCCCGAACCCTAACCCTAACCCTTCCCCGAAGCCTGACCCTCAGCCGTCCCCTAATCCTAACCCGTACGCTGACACTAACCCGCGCCCTCACACGTACGCTCCCCCTAGAGCGTTGTCGTACCCTCACCTGGACCCTAAACGGTCCCCGTCCCCTAACCCTAGCCCGAACCCTAACCCTAACCCTTCCCCGAAGCCTGACCCTCAGCCGTCCTCTAATCCTAACCCGTACGCTGACACTAGCCCACGCCCTCACACGTACGCTCCCCCTAGAGCGTTGTCGTACCCTCACCTGGACCCTAAACCGTCCCCGTCCCCTAACCCTAACCCTAGCCCGAACCCTAACCCTAACCCTTCCCCGAAGCCTGACCCTCAGCCGTCCCCTAATCCTAACCCGTACGCTGACACTAACCCGCGCCCTCACACGTACGCTCCCCCTAGAGCGTTGTCGTACCCTCACCTGGACCTTAAACCGTCCCCGTCCCCTAACCCTAACCCTAGCCCGAACCCTAACCTTAACCCTTCCCCAAAGCCTGACCATCAGCCGTCCCCTAATCCTAACCCGTACGCTGACACTAACCCGCGCCCTAACACGTACGCTCCCCCTACAGCGTTGTCGTACCCTCACCTGGACCCTAAACCGTCCCCGTCCCCTAACCCTAACCCTAGCCCGAACCCTAACCCTAACCCTTCCCCGAAGCCTGACCCTCAGCCGTCCCCTAATCCTAACCCGTACGCTGACACTAACCCGCGCCCTCACACGTACGCTCCCCCTAGAGCGTTGTCGTACCCTCACCTGGACCCTAAACCGTCCCCGTCCCCTAACCCTAACCCTAGCCCGAACCCTAACCCTAACCCTTCCCCGAAGCCTGACCCTCAGCCGTCCCCTAATCCTAACCCGTACGCTGACACTAACCCGCGCCCTAACACGTACGCTCCCCCTAGAGCGTTGTCGTACCCTCACCTGGATCCTAAACCGTCCCCGTCCCCTAACCCTAACCCTAGCCCGAACCCTAACCCTAACCCTTCCCCGAAGCCTGACCCTCAGCCGTCCCCTAATCCTAAACCGTACGCTGACACTAACCCACGCCCTCACACGTACGCTCCCTCTAGAGCGTTGTCGTACCCTCACCTGGACCCTGAACCGTCCCCGTCCCCTAACCCTAACCCTAGCCCGAACCCTAACCCTAACCCTTCCCCGAAGCCTGACCCTCAGCCGTCCCCTAATCCTAACCCGTACGCTGACACTAACCCGCGCCCTCACACGTACGCTCCCCCTAGAGCGTTGTCGTACCCTCACCTGGACCCTAAACCGTCCCCGTCCCCTAACCCTAACCCTAGCCCGAACCCTAACCCTAACCCTTCCCCGAAGCCTGACCCTCAGCCGTCCCCTAATCCTAACCCGTACGCTGACACTAACCCGCGCCCTCACACGTACGCTCCCCCTAGAGCGTTGTCGTACCCTCACCTGGACCTTAAACCGTCCCCGTCCCCTAACCCTAACCCTAGCCCGAACCCTAACCTTAACCCTTCCCCAAAGCCTGACCATCAGCCGTCCCCTAATCCTAACCCGTACGCTGACACTAACCCGCGCCCTAACACGTACGCTCCCCCTACAGCGTTGTCGTACCCTCACCTGGACCCTAAACCGTCCCCGTCCCCTAACCCTAACCCTAGCCCGAACCCTAACCCTAACCCTTCCCCGAAGCCTGACCCTCAGCCGTCCCCTAATCCTAACCCGTACGCTGACACTAACCCGCGCCCTCACACGTACGCTCCCCCTAGAGCGTTGTCGTACCCTCACCTGGACCCTAAACCGTCCCCGTCCCCTAACCCTAACCCTAGCCCGAACCCTAACCCTAACCCTTCCCCGAAGCCTGACCCTCAGCCGTCCCCTAATCCTAACCCGTACGCTGACACTAACCCGCGCCCTAACACGTACGCTCCCCCTAGAGCGTTGTCGTACCCTCACCTGGATCCTAAACCGTCCCCGTCCCCTAACCCTAACCCTAGCCCGAACCCTAACCCTAACCCTTCCCCGAAGCCTGACCCTCAGCCATCCCCTAATCCTAAACCGTACGCTGACACTAACCCACGCCCTCACACGTACGCTCCCTCTAGAGCGTTGTCGTACCCTCACCTGGACCCTGAACCGTCCCCGTCCCCTAACCCTAACCCTAGCCCGAACCCTAACCCTAACCCTTCCCCGAAGCCTGACCCTCAGCCGTCCCCTAATCCTAACCCGTACGCTGACACTAACCCGCGCCCTCACACGTACGCTCCCCCTAGAGCGTTGTCGTACCCTCACCTGGACCCTAAACCGTCCCCGTCCCCTAACCCTAACCCTAGCCCGAACCCTAACCCTAACCCTTCCCCGAAGCCTGACCCTCAGCCGTCCCCTAATCCTAACCCGTACGCTGACACTAACCCGCGCCCTCACACGTACGCTCCCCCTGGAGCGTTGTCGTACCCTCACCTGGACCCTAAACCGTCCCCGTCCCCTAAACCTAACCCTAGCCCGAACCCTAACCCTAACCCTTCCCCGAAGCCTGACCCTCAGCCGTCCCCTAATCCTAACCCGTACGCTGACACTAACCCGCGCCCTCACACGTACGCTCCCCCTAGAGCGTTGTCGTACCCTCACCTGGACCCTAAACCGTCCCCGTCCCCTAACCCTAACCCTAGCCCGAACCCTAACCCTAACCCTTCCCCGAAGCCTGACCCTCAGCCGTCCCCTAATCCTAACCCGTACGCTGACACTAACCCGCGCCCTCACACGTACGCTCCCCCTAGAGCGTTGTCGTACCCTCACCTGGACCCTAAACCGTCCCCGTCCCCTAACCCTAACCCTAGCCCGAACCCTAACCCTAACCCTTCCCCGAAGCCTGACCCTCAGCCGTCCCCTAATCCTAACCCGTACGCTGACACTAACCCGCGCCCTCACACGTACGCTCCCCCTAGAGCGTTGTCGTACCCTCACCTGGACCCTAAACCGTCCCCGTCCCCTACCCTAACCCTAGCCCGAACCCTAACCCTAACCCTTCCCCGAAGCCTGACCCTCAGCCGTCCCCTAATCCTAACCCGTACGCTGACACTAACCCGCGCCCTCACACGTACGCTCCCCCTAGAGCGTTGTCGTACCCTCACCTGGACCCTAAACCGTCCCCGTCCCCTAACCCTAACCCTAGCCCGAACCCTAACCCTAACCCTTCCCCGAAGCCTGACCCTCAGCCGTCCCCTAATCCTAACCCGTACGCTGACACTAACCCGCGCCCTCACACGTACGCTCCCCCTAGAGCGTTGTCGTACCCTCACCTGGACCCTAAACCGTCCCCGTCCCCTAACCCTAGCCCGAACCCTAACCCTAACCCTTCCCCGAAGCCTGACCCTCAGCCGTCCTCTAATCCTAACCCGTACGCTGACACTAACCCACGCCCTCACACGTACGCTCCCCCTAGAGCGTTGTCGTACCCTCACCTGGACCCTAAACCGTCCCCGTCCCCTAACCCTAACCCTAGCCCGAACCCTAACCCTAACCCTTCCCCGAAGCCTGACCCTCAGCCGTCCCCTAATCCTAACCCGTACGCTGACACTAACCCGCGGCCTCACACGTACGCTCCCCCTAGAGCGTTGTCGTACCCTCACCTGGACCCTAAACCGTCCCCGTCCCCTAACCCTAACCCTAGCCCGAACCCTAACCCTAACCCTTCCCCGAAGCCTGACGCCTACCCGTCCCCTAATCCTAACCCGTACGCTGACACTAACCCGCGGCCTCACACGTACGCTCCCCCTAGAGCGTTGTCGTACCCTCACCTGGACCCTAAACCCTCCCCGTCCCCTAACCCTAACCCTAGCACGAACCCTAACCCTAACACTTCCCCGAAGCCTGACCCTCAGCCGTCCCCTAATCCTAACCCGTACGCTGACACTAACCCGCGCCCTCACACGTACGCTCCCCCTAGAGCGTTGTCGTACCCTCACCTGGACCCTAAACCGTCCCCGTCCCCTAACCCTAACCCTAGCCCGAACCCGAACCCTAACCCTTCCCCGAAGCCTGACCCTCAGCCGTCCCCTAATCCTAAACCGTACGCTGACACTAACCCGCGCCCTAACACGTACGCTCCCCCTAGAGCGTTGTCGTACCCTCACCTGGATCCTAAACCGTCCCCGTCCCCTAACCCTAACCCTAGCCCGAACCCTAACCCTAACCCTTCCCCGAAGCCTGACCCTCAGCCGTCCCCTAATCCTAACCCGTACGCTGACACTAACCCACGCCCTCACACGTACGCTCCCCCTAGAGCGTTGTCGTACCCTCACCTGGACCCTGAACCGTCCCCGTCCCCTAACCCTAACCCTAGCCCGAACCCTAACCCTAACCCTTCCCCGAAGCCTGACCCTCAGCCGTCCCCTATTCCTAACCCGTACGCTGACACTAACCCGCGCCCTCACACGTACGCTCCCCCTAGAGCGTTGTCGTACCCTCACCTGGACCCTAAACCGTCCCCGTCCCCTAACCCTAACCCTAGCCCGAACCCTAACCCTAACCCTTCCCCGAAGCCTGACCCTCAGCCGTCCCCTAATCCTAACCCGTACGCTGACACTAACCCGCGGCCTCACACGTACGCTCCCCCTAGAGCGTTGTCGTACCCTCACCTGGACCCTAAACCGTCCCCGTCCCCTAACCCTAACCCTAGCCCGAACCCTAACCCTAACCCTTCCCCGAAGCCTGACCCTCAGCCGTCCCCTAATCCTAACCCGTACGCTGACACTAACCCGCGGCCTCACACGTACGCTCCCCCTAGAGCGTTGTCGTACCCTCACCTGGACCCTAAACCCTCCCCGTCCCCTAACCCTAACCCTAGCACGAACCCTAACCCTAACACTTCCCCGAAGCCTGACCCTCAGCCGTCCCCTAATCCTAACCCGTACGCTGACACTAACCCGCGCCCTCACACGTACGCTCCCCCTAGAGCGTTGTCGTACCCTCACCTGGACCCTAAACCGTCCCCGTCCCCTAACCCTAACCCTAGCCCGAACCCTAACCCTAACCCTTCCGCGAAGCCTGACCCTCAGCCGTCCCCTAATCCTAAACCGTACGCTGACACTAACCCGCGCCCTAACACGTACGCTCCCCCTAGAGCGTTGTCGTACCCTCACCTGGATCCTAAACCGTCCCCGTCCCCTAACCCTAACCCTAGCCCGAACCCTAACCCTAACCCTTCCCCGAAGCCTGACCCTCAGCCGTCCCCTAATCCTAACCCGTACGCTGACACTAACCCACGCCCTCACACGTACGCTCCCCCTAGAGCGTTGTCGTACCCTCACCTGGACCCTGAACCGTCCCCGTCCCCTAACCCTAACCCTAGCCCGAACCCTAACCCTAACCCTTCCCCGAAGCCTGACCCTCAGCCGTCCCCTATTCCTAACCAGTACGCTGACACTAACCCGCGCCCTCACACGTACGCTCCCCCTAGAGCGTTGTCGTACCCTCACCTGGACCCTAAACCGTCCCCGTCCCCTAACCCTAACCCTAGCCCGAACCCTAACCCTAACCCTTCCCCGAAGCCTGACCCTCAGCCGTCCCCTAATCCTAACCCGTACGCTGACACTAACCCGTGCCCTCACACGTACGCTCCCCCTAGAGCGTTGTCGTACCCTCACCTGGACCCTAAACCGTCCCCGTCCCCTAACCCTAACCCTAGCCCGAACCCTAACCCTAACCCTTCCCCGAAGCCTGACCCTCAGCCGTCCCCTAATCCTAACCCGTACGCTGACACTAACCCACGCCCTCACACGTACGCTCCCCCTAGAGCGTTGTCGTACCCTCACCTGGACCCTAAACCGTCCCCGTCCCCTAATCCTAACCCTAGCCCGAACCCTAACCCTAACCCTTCCCCGAAGCCTGACCCTCAGCCGTCCCCTAATCCTAACCCGTACGCTGACACTAACCCGCGCCCTCACACGTACGCTCCCCCTAGAGCGTTGTCGTACCCTCACCTGGACCCTAAACCGTCCCCGTCCCCTAACCCTAACCCTAGCCCGAACCCTAACCCTAACCCTTCCCCGAAGCCTGACCCTCAGCCGTCCCCTAATCCTAACCCGTACGCTGACACTAACCCGCGCCCTAACACGTACGCTCCCCCTAGAGCGTTGTCGTACCCTCACCTGGATCCTAAACCGTCCCCATCCCCTAACCCTAACCCTAGCCCGAACCCTAACCCTAACCCTTCCCCGAAGCCTGACCCTCAGCCGTCCCATAATCCTAACCCGTACGCTGACACTAACCCACGCCCTCACACGTACGCTCCCCCTAGAGCGTTGTCGTACCCTCACCTGGACCCTGAACCGTCCCCGTCCCCTAACCCTAACCCTAGCCCGAACCCTAACCCTAACCCTTCCCCGAAGCCTGACCCTCAGCCGTCCCCTAATCCTAACCCGTACGCTGACACTAACCCGCGCCCTCACACGTACGCTCCCCCTAGAGCGTTGTCGTACCCTCACCTGGACCCTAAACCGTCCCCATCCCTAACCCTAACCCTAGCCCGAACCCTAACCCTAACCCTTCCCCGAAGCCTGACCCTCAGCCGTCCCCTAATCCTAACCCGTACGCTGACACTAACCCACGCCCTCACACCTACGCTCCCCCTAGAGCGTTGTCGTACCCTCACCTGGACCCTAAACCGTCCCCGTCCCCTAACCCTAACCCTAGCCCGAACCCTAACCCTAACCCTTCCCCGAAGCCTGACCCTCAGCCGTCCCCTAATCCTAACCCGTACGCTGACACTAACCCGCGCCCTCACACGTACGCTCCCCCTAGAGCGTTGTCGTACCCTCACCTGGACCCTAAACCGTCCCCGTCCCCTAACCCTAACCCTAGCCCGAACCCTAACCCTAACCCTTCCCCGAAGCCTGACCCTCAGCCGTCCCCTAATCCTAACCCGTACGCTGACACTAACCCGCGCCCTCACACGTACGCTCCCCCTAGAGCGTTGTCGTACCCTCACCTGGACCCTAAACCGTCCCCGTCCCCTAACCCTAACCCTAGCCCGAACCCTAACCCTAACCCTTCCCCGAAGCCTGACCCTCAGCCGTCCCCTAATCCTAACCCGTACGCTGACACTAACCCGCGCCCTCACACGTACGCTCCCCCTAGAGCGTTGTCGTACCCTCACCTGGACCCTAAACCGTCCCCGTCCCCTAACCCTAACCCTAGCCCGAACCCTAACCCTAACCCTTCCCCGAAGCCTGACCCTCAGCCGTCCCCTAATCCTAACCCGTACGCTGACACTAACCCGCGCCCTCACACGTACGCTCCCCCTAGAGCGTTGTCGTACCCTCACCTGGACCCTAAACCGTCCCCGTCCCCTAACCCTAACCCTAGCCCGAACCCTAACCCTAACCCTTCCCCGAAGCCTGACCCTCAGCCGTCCCCTAATCCTAACCCGTACGCTGACACTAACCCGCGCCCTCACACGTACGCTCCCCCTAGAGCGTTGTCGTACCCTCACCTGGACCCTAAACCGTCCCCGTCCCCTAACCCTAGCCCGAACCCTAACCCTAACCCTTCCCCGAAGCCTGACCCTCAGCCGTCCTCTAATCCTAACCCGTACGCTGACACTAACCCACGCCCTCACACGTACGCTCCCCCTAGAGCGTTGTCGTACCCTCACCTGGACCCTAAACCGTCCCCGTCCCCTAACCCTAACCCTAACCCGAACCCTAACCCTAACCCTTCCCCGAAGCCTGACCCTCAGCCGTCCCCTAATCCTAACCCGTACGCTGACACTAACCCGCGGCCTCACACGTACGCTCCCCCTAGAGCGTTGTCGTACCCTCACCTGGACCCTAAACCGTCCCCGTCCCCTAACCCTAACCCTAGCCCGAACCCTAACCCTAACCCTTCCCCGAAGCCTGACGCCTACCCGTCCCCTAATCCTAACCCGTACGCTGACACTAACCCGCGGCCTCACACGTACGCTCCCCCTAGAGCGTTGTCGTACCCTCACCTGGACCCTAAACCCTCCCCGTCCCCTAACCCTAACCCTAGCACGAACCCTAACCCTAACACTTCCCCGAAGCCTGACCCTCAGCCGTCCCCTAATCCTAACCCGTACGCTGACACTAACCCGCGCCCTCACACGTACGCTCCCCCTAGAGCGTTGTCGTACCCTCACCTGGACCCTAAACCGTCCCCGTCCCCTAACCCTAACCCTAGCCCGAACCCTAACCCTAACCCTTCCCCGAAGCCTGACCCTCAGCCGTCCCCTAATCCTAAACCGTACGCTGACACTAACCCGCGCCCTAACACGTACGCTCCCCCTAGAGCGTTGTCGTACCCTCACCTGGATCCTAAACCGTCCCCGTCCGCTAACCCTAACCCTAGCCCGAACCCTAACCCTAACCCTTCCCCGAAGCCTGACCCTCAGCCGTCCCCTAATCCTAACCCGTACGCTGACACTAACCCACGCCCTCACACGTACGCTCCCCCTAGAGCGTTGTCGTACCCTCACCTGGACCCTGAACCGTCCCCGTCCCCTAACCCTAACCCTAGCCCGAACCCTAACCCTAACCCTTCCCCGAAGCCTGACCCTCAGCCGTCCCCTAATCCTAACCCGTACGCTGACACTAACCCGCGCCCTCACACGTACGCTCCCCCTAGAGCGTTGTCGTACCCTCACCTGGACCCTAAACCGTCCCCATCCCTAACCCTAACCCTAGCCCGAACCCTAACCCTAACCCTTCCCCGAAGCCTGACCCTCAGCCGTCCCCTAATCCTAACCCGTACGCTGACACTAACCCACGCCCTCACACGTACGCTCCCCCTAGAGCGTTGTCGTACCCTCACCTGGACCCTAAACCGTCCCCGTCCCCTAACCCTAACCCTAGCCCGAACCCTAACCCTAACCCTTCCCCGAAGCCTGACCCTCAGCCGTCCCCTAATCCTAACCCGTACGCTGACACTAACCCGCGCCCTCACACGTACGCTCCCCCTAGAGCGTTGTCGTACCCTCACCTGGACCCTAAACCGTCCCCGTCCCCTAACCCTAACCCTAGCCCGAACCCTAACCCTAACCCTTCCCCGAAGCCTGACCCTCAGCCGTCCCCTAATCCTAACCCGTACGCTGACACTAACCCGCGCCCTCACACGTACGCTCCCCCTAGAGCGTTGTCGTACCCTCACCTGGACCCTAAACCGTCCCCGTCCCCTAACCCTAACCCTAGCCCGAACCCTAACCCTAACCCTTCCCCGAAGCCTGACCCTCAGCCGTCCCCTAATCCTAACCCGTACGCTGACACTAACCCGCGCCCTCACACGTACGCTCCCCCTAGAGCGTTGTCGTACCCTCACCTGGACCCTAAACCGTCCCCGTCCCCTAACCCTAACCCTAGCCCGAACCCTAACCCTAACCCTTCCCCGAAGCCTGACCCTCAGCCGTCCCCTAATCCTAACCCGTACGCTGACACTAACCCGCGCCCTCACACGTACGCTCCCCCTAGAGCGTTGTCGTACCCTCACCTGGACCCTAAACCGTCCCCGTCCCCTAACCCTAACCCTAGCCCGAACCCTAACCCTAACCCTTCCCCGAAGCCTGACCCTCAGCCGTCCCCTAATCCTAACCCGTACGCTGACACTAACCCGTGCCCTCACACGTACGCTCCCCCTAGAGCGTTGTCGTACCCTCACCTGGACCCTAAACCGTCCCCGTCCCCTAACCCTAGCCCGAACCCTAACCCTAACCCTTCCCCGAAGCCTGACCCTCAGCCGTCCTCTAATCCTAACCCGTACGCTGACACTAACCCACGCCCTCACACGTACGCTCCCCCTAGAGCGTTGTCGTACCCTCACCTGGACCCTAAACCGTCCCCGTCCCCTAACCCTAACCCTAGCCCGAACCCTAACCCTAACCCTTCCCCGAAGCCTGACCCTCAGCCGTCCCCTAATCCTAACCCGTACGCTGACACTAACCCGCGGCCTCACACGTACGCTCCCCCTAGAGCGTTGTCGTACCCTCACCTGGACCCTAAACCGTCCCCGTCCCCTAACCCTAACCCTAGCCCGAACCCTAACCCTAACCCTTCCCCGAAGCCTGACGCCTACCCGTCCCCTAATCCTAACCCGTACGCTGACACTAACCCGCGGCCTCACACGTACGCTCCCCCTAGAGCGTTGTCGTACCCTCACCTGGACCCTAAACCCTCCCCGTCCCCTAACCCTAACCCTAGCACGAACCCTAACCCTAACACTTCCCCGAAGCCTGACCCTCAGCCGTCCCCTAATCCTAACCCGTACGCTGACACTAACCCGCGCCCTCACACGTACGCTCCCCCTAGAGCGTTGTCGTACCCTCACCTGGACCCTAAACCGTCCCCGTCCCCTAACCCTAACCCTAGCCCGAACCCTAACCCTAACCCTTCCCCGAAGCCTGACCCTCAGCCGTCCCCTAATCCTAAACCGTACGCTGACACTAACCCGCGCCCTAACACGTACGCTCCCCCTAGAGCGTTGTCGTACCCTCACCTGGATCCTAAACCGTCCCCGTCCGCTAACCCTAACCCTAGCCCGAACCCTAACCCTAACCCTTCCCCGAAGCCTGACCCTCAGCCGTCCCCTAATCCTAACCCGTACGCTGACACTAACCCACGCCCTCACACGTACGCTCCCCCTAGAGCGTTGTCGTACCCTCACCTGGACCCTGAACCGTCCCCGTCCCCTAACCCTAACCCTAGCCCGAACCCTAACCCTAACCCTTCCCCGAAGCCTGACCCTCAGCCGTCCCCTATTCCTAACCCGTACGCTGACACTAACCCGCGCCCTCACACGTACGCTCCCCCTAGAGCGTTGTCGTACCCTCACCTGGACCCTAAACCGTCCCCGTCCCCTAACCCTAACCCTAGCCCGAACCCTAACCCTAACCCTTCCCCGAAGCCTGACCCTCAGCCGTCCCCTAATCCTAACCCGTACGCTGACACTAACCCGCGGCCTCACACGTACGCTCCCCCTAGAGCGTTGTCGTACCCTCACCTGGACCCTAAACCGTCCCCGTCCCCTAACCCTAACCCTAGCCCGAACCCTAACCCTAACCCTTCCCCGAAGCCTGACCCTCAGCCGTCCCCTAATCCTAACCCGTACGCTGACACTAACCCGCGGCCTCACACGTACGCTCCCCCTAGAGCGTTGTCGTACCCTCACCTGGACCCTAAACCCTCCCCGTCCCCTAACCCTAACCCTAGCACGAACCCTAACCCTAACACTTCCCCGAAGCCTGACCCTCAGCCGTCCCCTAATCCTAACCCGTACGCTGACACTAACCCGCGCCCTCACACGTACGCTCCCCCTAGAGCGTTGTCGTACCCTCACCTGGACCCTAAACCGTCCCCGTCCCCTAACCCTAACCCTAGCCCGAACCCTAACCCTAACCCTTCCCCGAAGCCTGACCCTCAGCCGTCCCCTAATCCTAAACCGTACGCTGACACTAACCCGCTCCCTAACACGTACGCTCCCCCTAGAGCGTTGTCGTACCCTCACCTGGATCCTAAACCGTCCCCGTCCCCTAACCCTAACCCTAGCCCGAACCCTAACCCTAACCCTTCCCCGAAGCCTGACCCTCAGCCGTCCCCTAATCCTAACCCGTACGCTGACACTAACCCACGCCCTCACACGTACGCTCCCCCTAGAGCGTTGTCGTACCCTCACCTGGACCCTGAACCGTCCCCGTCCCCTAACCCTAACCCTAGCCCGAACCCTAACCCTAACCCTTCCCCGAAGCCTGACCCTCAGCCGTCCCCTATTCCTAACCCGTACGCTGACACTAACCCGCGCCCTCACACGTACGCTCCCCCTAGAGCGTTGTCGTACCCTCACCTGGACCCTAAACCGTCCCCGTCCCCTAACCCTAACCCTAGCCCGAACCCTAACCCTAACCCTTCCCCGAAGCCTGACCCTCAGCCGTCCCCTAATCCTAACCCGTACGCTGACACTAACCCGTGCCCTCACACGTACGCTCCCCCTAGAGCGTTGTCGTACCCTCACCTGGACCCTAAACCGTCCCCGTCCCCTAACCCTAACCCTAGCCCGAACCCTAACCCTAACCCTTCCCCGAAGCCTGACCCTCAGCCGTCCCCTAATCCTAACCCGTACGCTGACACTAACCCACGCCCTCACACGTACGCTCCCCCTAGAGCGTTGTCGTACCCTCACCTGGACCCTAAACCGTCCCCGTCCCCTAATCCTAACCCTAGCCCGAACCCTAACCCTAACCCTTCCCCGAAGCCTGACCCTCAGCCGTCCCCTAATCCTAACCCGTACGCTGACACTAACCAGCGCCCTCACACGTACGCTCCCCCTAGAGCGTTGTCGTACCCTCACCTGGACCCTAAACCGTCCCCGTCCCCTAACCCTAACCCTAGCCCGAACCCTAACCCTAACCCTTCCCCGAAGCCTGACCCTCAGCCGTCCCCTAATCCTAACCCGTACGCTGACACTAACCCGCGCCCTAACACGTACGCTCCCCCTAGAGCGTTGTCGTACCCTCACCTGGATCCTAAACCGTCCCCATCCCCTAACCCTAACCCTAGCCCGAACCCTAACCCTAACCCTTCCCCGAAGCCTGACCCTCAGCCGTCCCATAATCCTAACCCGTACGCTGACACTAACCCACGCCCTCACACGTACGCTCCCCCTAGAGCGTTGTCGTACCCTCACCTGGACCCTGAACCGTCCCCGTCCCCTAACCCTAACCCTAGCCCGAACCCTAACCCTAACCCTTCCCCGAAGCCTGACCCTCAGCCGTCCCCTAATCCTAACCCGTACGCTGACACTAACCCGCGCCCTCACACGTACGCTCCCCCTAGAGCGTTGTCGTACCCTCACCTGGACCCTAAACCGTCCCCATCCCTAACCCTAACCCTAGCCCGAACCCTAACCCTAACCCTTCCCCGAAGCCTGACCCTCAGCCGTCCCCTAATCCTAACCCGTACGCTGACACTAACCCACGCCCTCACACGTACGCTCCCCCTAGAGCGTTGTCGTACCCTCACCTGGACCCTAAACCGTCCCCGTCCCCTAACCCTAACCCTAGCCCGAACCCTAACCCTAACCCTTCCCCGAAGCCTGACCCTCAGCCGTCCCCTAATCCTAACCCGTACGCTGACACTAACCCGCGCCCTCACACGTACGCTCCCCCTAGAGCGTTGTCGTACCCTCACCTGGACCCTAAACCGTCCCCGTCCCCTAACCCTAACCCTAGCCCGAACCCTAACCCTAACCCTTCCCCGAAGCCTGACCCTCAGCCGTCCCCTAATCCTAACCCGTACGCTGACACTAACCCGCGCCCTCACACGTACGTTCCCCCTAGAGCGTTGTCGTACCCTCACCTGGACCCTAAACCGTCCCCGTCCCCTAATCCTAACCCTAGCCCGAACCCTAACCCTAACCCTTCCCCGAAGCCTGACCCTCAGCCGTCCCCTAATCCTAACCCGTACGCTGACACTAACCCGCGCCCTCACACGTACGCTCCCCCTAGAGCGTTGTCGTACCCTCACCTGGACCCTAAACCGTCCCCGTCCCCTAACCCTAGCCCGAACGCTAACCCTAACACTTCCCCGAAGCCTGACCCTCAGCCGTCCTCTAATCCTAACCCGTACGCTGACACTAACCCACGCCCTCACACGTACGCTCCCCCTAGAGCGTTGTCGTACCCTCACCTGGACCCTAAACCGTCCCCGTCCCCTAACCCTAACCCTAGCCCGAACCCTAACCCTAACCCTTCCCCGAAGCCTGACCCTCAGCCGTCCCCTAATCCTAACACGTACGCTGACACTAACCCGCGCCCTCACACGTACGCTCCCCCTAGAGCGTTGTCGTACCCTCACCTGGACCCTAAACCGTCCCCGTCCCCTAACCCTAACCCTAGCCCGAACCCTAACCCTAACCCTTCCCCGAAGCCTGACCCTCAGCCGTCCCCTAATCCTAACCCGTATGCTGACATTAACCCGCGGCCTCACACGTACGCTCCCCCTAGAGCGTTGTCGTACCCTCACCTGGACCCTAAACCCTCCCCGTCCCCTAACCCTAACCCTAGCACGAACCCTAACCCTAACCCTTCCCCGAAGCCTGACCCTCAGCCGTCCCCTAATCCTAACCCGTACGCTGACACTAACCCGCGCCCTCACACGTACGCTCCCCCTAGAGCGTTGTCGTACCCTCACCTGGACCCTAAACCGTCCCCGTCCCCTAACCCTAACCCTAGCCCGAACCCTAACCCTAACCCTTCCCCGAAGCCTGACCCTCAGCCGTCCCCTAATCCTAACCCGTACGCTGACACTAACCCGCGCCCTAACACGTACGCTCCCCCTAGAGCGTTGTCGTACCCTCACCTGGATCCTAAACCGTCCCCGTCCCCTAACCCTAACCCTAGCCCGAACCCTAACCCTAACCCTTCCCCGAAGCCTGACCCTCAGCCGTCCCCTAATCCTAACCCGTACGCTGACACTAACCCACGCCCTCACACGTACGCTCCCCCTAGAGCGTTGTCGTACCCTCACCTGGACCCTGAACCGTCCCCGTCCCCTAACCCTAACCCTAGCCCGAACCCTAACCCTAACCCTTCCCCGAAGCCTGACCCTCAGCCGTCCCCTATTCCTAACCCGTACGCTGACACTAACCCGCGCCCTCACACGTACGCTCCCCCTAGAGCGTTGTCGTACCCTCACCTGGACCCTAAACCGTCCCCGTCCCCTAACCCTAACCCTAGCCCGAACCCTAACCCTAACCCTTCCCCGAAGCCTGACCCTCAGCCGTCCCCTAATCCTAACCCGTACGCTGACACTAACCCGTGCCCTCACACGTACGCTCCCCCTAGAGCGTTGTCGTACCCTCACCTGGACCCTAAACCGTCCCCGTCCCCTAACCCTAACCCTAGCCCGAACCCTAACCCTAACCCTTCCCCGAAGCCTGACCCTCAGCCGTCCCCTAATCCTAACCCGTACGCTGACACTAACCCACGCCCTCACACGTACGCTCCCCCTAGAGCGTTGTCGTACCCTCACCTGGACCCTAAACCGTCCCCGTCCCCTAATCCTAACCCTAGCCCGAACCCTAACCCTAACCCTTCCCCGAAGCCTGACCCTCAGCCGTCCCCTAATCCTAACCCGTACGCTGACACTAACCCGCGCCCTCACACGTACGCTCCCCCTAGAGCGTTGTCGTACCCTCACCTGGACCCTAAACCGTCCCCGTCCCCTAACCCTAGCCCGAACGCTAACCCTAACACTTCCCCGAAGCCTGACCCTCAGCCGTCCCCTAATCCTAACACGTACGCTGACACTAACCCGCGCCCTCACACGTACGCTCCCCCTAGAGCGTTGTCGTACCCTCACCTGGACCCTAAACCGTCCCCGTCCCCTAACCCTAACCCTAGCCCGAACCCTAACCCTAACCCTTCCCCGAAGCCTGACCCTCAGCCGTCCCCTAATCCTAACCCGTATGCTGACATTAACCCGCGGCCTCACACGTACGCTCCCCCTAGAGCGTTGTCGTACCCTCACCTGGACCCTAAACCCTCCCCGTCCCCTAACCCTAACCCTAGCACGAACCCTAACCCTAACCCTTTTCCGAAGCCTGACACTCAGCCGTCCCCTAATCCTAACCCGTACGCTGACACTAACCCGCGCCCTCACACGTACGCTCCCCCTAGAGCGTTGTCGTACCCTCACCTGGACCCTAAACCGTCCCCGTCCCCTAACCCTAACCCTAGCCCGAACCCTAACCCTAACACTTCCCCGAAGCCTGACCCTCAGCCGTCCCCTAATCCTAACCCGTATGCTGACACTAACCCGCGCCCTCACACGTACGCTCCCCCTAGAGCGTTGTCGTACCCTCACCTGGACCCTAAACCGTCCCCGTCCCCTAACCCTAACCCTAGCCCGAACCCTAACCCTAACCCTTCCCCGAAGCCTGACCCTCAGCCGTCCCCTAATCCTAACCCGTACGCTGACACTAACCCGCGCCCTCACACGTACGCTCCCCCTAGAGCGTTGTCGTACCCTCACCTGGACCCTAAACCGTCCCCGTCCCCTAATCCTAACCCTAGCCCGAACCCTAACCCTAACCCTTCCACGAAGCCTGACCCTCAGCCGTCCCCTAATCCTAACCCGTACGCTGACAATAACCCGCGCCCTCACACGTACGCTCCCCCTAGAGCGTTGTCGTACCCTCACCTGGACCCTAAACCGTCCCCGTCCCCTAACCCTAACCCTAGCCCGAACCCTAACCCTAACCCTTCCCCGAAGCCTGACCCTCAGCCGTCCCCTAATCCTAACCCGTACGCTGACACTAACCCGCGCCCTAACACGTACGCTCCCCCTAGAGCGTTGTCGTACCCTCACCTGGATCCTAAACCGTCCCCATCCCCTAACCCTAACCCTAGCCCGAACCCTAACCCTAACCCTTCCCCGAAGCCTGACCCTCAGCCGTCCCATAATCCTAACCCGTACGCTGACACTAACCCACGCCCTCACACGTACGCTCCCCCTAGAGCGTTGTCGTACCCTCACCTGGACCCTGAACCGTCCCCGTCCCCTAACCCTAACCCTAGCCCGAACCCTAACCCTAACCCTTCCCCGAAGCCTGACCCTCAGCCGTCCCCTAATCCTAACCCGTACGCTGACACTAACCCGCGCCCTCACACGTACGCTCCCCCTAGAGCGTTGTCGTACCCTCACCTGGACCCTAAACCGTCCCCATCCCTAACCCTAACCCTAGCCCGAACCCTAACCCTAACCCTTCCCCGAAGCCTGACCCTCAGCCGTCCCCTAATCCTAACCCGTACGCTGACACTAACCCACGCCCTCACACGTACGCTCCCCCTAGAGCGTTGTCGTACCCTCACCTGGACCCTAAACCGTCCCCGTCCCCTAACCCTAACCCTAGCCCGAACCCTAACCCTAACCCTTCCCCGAAGCCTGACCCTCAGCCGTCCCCTAATCCTAACCCGTACGCTGACACTAACCCGGGCCCTCACACGTACGCTCCCCCTAGAGCGTTGTCGTACCCTCACCTGGACCCTAAACCGTCCCCGTCCCCTAACCCTAACCCTAGCCCGAACCCTAACCCTAACCCTTCCCCGAAGCCTGACCCTCAGCCGTCCCCTAATCCTAACCCGTACGCTGACACTAACCCGCGCCCTCACACGTACGTTCCCCCTAGAGCGTTGTCGTACCCTCACCTGGACCCTAAACCGTCCCCGTCCCCTAATCCTAACCCTAGCCCGAACCCTAACCCTAACCCTTCCCCGAAGCCTGACCCTCAGCCGTCCCCTAATCCTAACCCGTACGCTGACACTAACCCGCGCCCTCACACGTACGCTCCCCCTAGAGCGTTGTCGTACCCTCACCTGGACCCTAAACCGTCCCCGTCCCCTAACCCTAGCCCGAACGCTAACCCTAACACTTCCCCGAAGCCTGACCCTCAGCCGTCCTCTAATCCTAACCCGTACGCTGACACTAACCCACGCCCTCACACGTACGCTCCCCCTAGAGCGTTGTCGTACCCTCACCTGGACCCTAAACCGTCCCCGTCCCCTAACCCTAACCCTAGCCCGAACCCTAACCCTAACCCTTCCCCGAAGCCTGACCCTCAGCCGTCCCCTAATCCTAACACTTACGCTGACACTAACCCGCGCCCTCACACGTACGCTCCCCCTAGAGCGTTGTCGTACCCTCACCTGGACCCTAAACCGTCCCCGTCCCCTAACCCTAACCCTAGCCCGAACCCTAACCCTAACCCTTCCCCGAAGCCTGACCCTCAGCCGTCCCCTAATCCTAACCCGTATGCTGACATTAACCCGCGGCCTCACACGTACGCTCCCCCTAGAGCGTTGTCGTACCCTCACCTGGACCCTAAACCGTCCCCGTCCCCTAACCCTAACCCTAGCCCGAAGCCTAACCCTAACCCTTCCCCGAAGCCTGACCCTCAGCCGTCCCCTAATCCTAACCCGTACGCTGACACTAACCCGCGCCCTCACACGTACGCTCCCCCTAGAGCGTTGTCGTACCCTCACCTGGACCCTAAACCGTCCCCGTCCCCTAACCCTAACCCTAGCCCGAACCCTAACCCTAACCCTTCCCCGAAGCCTGACCCTCAGCCGTCCCCTAATCCTAACCCGTACGCTGACACTAACCCGCGCCCTAACACGTACGCTCCCCCTAGAGCGTTGTCGTACCCTCACCTGGATCCTAAACCGTCCCCGTCCCCTAACCCTAACCCTAGCCCGAACCCTAACCCTAACCCTTCCCCGAAGCCTGACCCTCAGCCGTCCCCTAATCCTAACCCGTACGCTGACACTAACCCACGCCCTCACACGTACGCTCCCCCTAGAGCGTTGTCGTACCCTCATCTGGACCCTGAACCGTCCCCGTCCCCTAACCCTAACCCTAGCCCGAACCCTAACCCTAACCCTTCCCCGAAGCCTGACCCTCAGCCGTCCCCTAATCCTAACCTGTACGCTGACACTAACCCGCGCCCTCACACGTACGCTCCCCCTAGAGCGTTGTCGTACCCTCACCTGGACCCTAAACCGTCCCCGTCCCCTAACCCTAACCCTAGCCCGAACCCTAACCCTAACCCTTCCCCGAAGCCTGACCCTCAGCCGTCCCCTAATCCTAACCCGTACGCTGACACTAACCCGCGCCCTCACACGTACGCTCCCCCTAGAGCGTTGTCGTACCCTCACCTGGACCCTAAACCGTCCCCGTCCCCTAACCCTAACCCTAGCCCGAACCCTAACCCTAACCCTTCCCCGAAGCCTGACCCTCAGCCGTCCCCTAATCCTAACCCGTACGCTGACACTAACCCGCGCCCTCACACGTACGCTCCCCCTAGAGCGTTGTCGTACCCTCACCTGGACCCTAAACCGTCCCCATCCCCTAACCCTAACCCTAGCCCGAACCCTAACCCTAACCCTTCCCCGAAGCCTGACCCTCAGCCGTCCCCTAATCCTAACCCGTACGCTGACACTAACCCGCGCCCTCACACGTACGCTCCCCCTAGAGCGTTGTCGTACCCTCACCTGGACCCTAAACCGTCCCCGTCCCCTAACCCTAACCCTAGCCCGAACCCTAACCCTAACCCTTCCCCGAAGCCTGACCCTCAGCCGTCCCCTAATCCTAACCCGTACGCTGACACTAACCCGTGCCCTCACACGTACGCTCCCCCTAGAGCGTTGTCGTACCCTCACCTGGACCCTAAACCCTCCCCGTCCCCTAACCCTAACCCTAGACGAACCCTAACCCTAACCCTTCCCCGAAGCCTGACCCTCAGCCGTCCCCTAATCCTAACCCGTACGCTGACACTAACCCGCGCCCTCACACGTACGCTCCCCCTAGAGCGTTGTCGTACCCTCACCTGGACCCTAAACCGTCCCCGTCCCCTAACCCTAACCCTAGCCCGAACCCTAACCCTAACCCTTCCCCGAAGCCTGACCCTCAGCCGTCCCCTAATCCTAACCCGTACGCTGACACTAAACCGCGCCCTCACACGTACGCTCCCCCTAGAGCGTTGTCGTACCCTCACCTGGACCCTAAACCGTCCCCGTCCCCTAACCCTAACCCTAGCCCGAACCCTAACCCTAACCCTTCCCCGAAGCCTGACCCTCAGCCGTCCCCTAATCCTAACCCGTACGCTGACACTAACCCGCGCCCTCACACGTACGCTCCCCCTGGAGCGTTGTCGTACCCTCACCTGGACCCTAAACCGTCCCCGTCCCCTAACCCTAACCCTAGCCCGAACCCTAACCCTAACCCTTCCCCGAAGCCTGACCCTCAGCCGTCCCCTAATCCTAACCCGTACGCTGACACTAACCCGCGCCCTCACACGTACGATCCCCCTAGAGCGTTGTCGTACCCTCACCTGGACCCTAAACCGTCCCCTAACCCTAACCCTAACCCTAGCCTGAACCCTAACCCTAACCCTTCCCCGAAGCCTGACCCTCAGCCGTCCCCTAATCCTAACCCGTACGCTGACACTAACCCGCGCCCTCACACGTACGCTCCCCCTAGAGCGTTGTCGTACCCTCACCTGGACCCTAAACCGTCCCCGTCCCCTAACCCTAACCCTAGCCCGAACCCTAACCCTAACCCTTCCCCGAAGCCTGACCCTCAGCCGTCCCCTAATCCTAACCCGTACGCTGACACTAACCCGCGACCTCACACGTACGCTCCCCCTAGAGCGTTGTCGTACCCTCACCTGGACCCTAAACCGTCCCCGTCCCCTAACCCTAACCCTAGCCCGAACCCTAACCCTAACCCTTCCCTGAAGCCTGACCCTCAGCCGTCCCCTAATCCTAACCCGTACGCTGACACTAACCCGCGCCCTCACACGTACGCTCCCCCTAGAGCGTTGTCGTACCCTCACCTGGACCCTAAACCGTCCCCGTCCCCTAACCCTAACCCTAGCCCGAACCCTAACCCTAACCCTTCCCCGAAGCCTGACCCTCAGCCGTCCCCTAATCCTAACCCGTACGCTGACACTAACCCGCGCCCTCACACGTACGCTCCCCCTAGAGCGTTGTCGTACACTCACCTGGACCCTAAACCGTCCCCGTCCCCTAAGCCTAACCCTAGCCCGAACCCTAACCCTAAAACTTCCCCGAAGCCTGACCCTCAGCCATACCCTAATCCTAACCCGTACGCTGACACTAACCCGCGCCCTCACACGTACGCTCCCCCTAGAGCGTTGTCGTACCCTCACCTGGACCCTAAACCGTCCCCGTCCCCTAACCCTAACCCTAGCCCGAACCCTAACCCTAACCCTTCCCCGAAGCCTGACCCTCAGCCGTCCCCTAATCCTAACCCGTACGCTGACACTAACGCGCGCCCTCACACGTACGCTCCCCCTAGAGCGTTGTCGTACCCTCACCTGGACCCTAAACCGTCCCCGTCCCCTAACCCTAACCCTATCCCGAACCCTAAACCTAACCCTTCCCCGAAGCCTGACCCTCAGCCATCCCCTAATCCTAACCCGTACGCTGACACTAACCCGCGCCCTCACACGTACGCTCCCCCTAGAGCGTTGTCGTACCCTCACCTGGACCCTAAACCGTCCCCGTCCCCTAATCCTAACCCTAGCCCGAACCCTAACCCTAACCCTTCCCCGAAGCCTGACCCTCAGCCGTCCCCTAATCCTAACCCGTACGCTGACACTAACCCGCGCCCTCACACGTACGCTCCCCCTAGAGCGTTGTCGTACCCTCACCTGGACCCTAAACCGTCCCCGTCCCCTAACCCTAACCCTAGCCCGAACCCTAACCCTAACCCTTCCCCGAAGCCTGACACTCAGCCGTCCCCTAATCCTAACCCGTACGCTGACACTAACGCGCGACTTCACACGTACGCTCCCCCTAGAGCGTTGTCGTACCCTCACCTGGACCCTAAACCGTCCCCGTCCCCTAACCCTAACCCTAGCCCGAACCCTAAACCTAACCCTTCCGCGAAGCCTGACCCTCAGCCATCCCCTAATCCTAACCCGTACGCTGACACTAACCCGCGCCCTCACACGTACGCTCCCCCTAGAGCGTTGTCGTACCCTCACCTGGACCCTAAACCGTCCCCGTCCCCTAATCCTAACCCTAGCCCGAACCCTAACCCTAACCCTTCCCCGAAGCCTGACCCTCAGCCGTCCCCTAATCCTAACCCGTACGCTGACACTAACCCGCGCCCTCACACGTACGCTCCCCCTAGAGCGTTGTCGTACCCTCACCTGGACCCTAAACCGTCCCCGTCCCCTAACCCTAACCCTAGCCCGAACCCTAACCCTAACCCTTCCCCGAAGCCTGACCCTCAGCCGTCCCATAATCCTAACCCGTACGCTGACACTAACCCGCGCCCTCACACGTACGCTCCCCCTAGAGCTTTGTCGTACCCTCACCTGGACCCTAAACCGTCCCCGTCCCCTAACCCTAACCCTAGCCCGAACCCTAACCCTAACCCTTCCCCGAAGCCTGACCCTCAGCCGTCCCCTAATCCTAACCCGTACGCTGACACTAACCCGCGCCCTCACACGTACGCTCCCCCTAGAGCGTTGTCGTACCCTCACCTGGACCCTAAACCATCCCCGTCCCCTAACCCTAACCCTAGCCCGAACCCTAACCCTAACCCTTCCCCGAAGCCTGACCCTCAGCCGTCCCCTAATCCTAACCCGTACGCTGACACTAACCCGCGCCCTCACACGTACGCTCCCCCTAGAGCGTTGTCGTACCCTCACCTGGACCCTAAACCGTCCCCGTCCCCTAACCCTAACCCTAGCCCGAACCCTAACCCTAACCCTTCCCCGAAGCCTGACCCTCAGCCGTCCCCTAATCCTAACCCCTACGCTGACACTAACCCGCGCCCTCACACGTACGCTCCCCCTAGAGCCTTGTCGTACACTCACCTGGACCCTAAACCGTCCCCGTCCCCTAACCCTAACCCTAGCCCGAACCCTAACCCTAACCCTTCCCCGAAGCCTGACCCTCAGCCATCCCCTAATCCTAACCCGTACGCTGACACTAACCCGCGCCCTCACACGTACGCTCCCCCTAGAGCGTTGTCGTACCCTCACCTGGACCCTAAACCGTCCCCGTCCCCTAACCCTAACCCTAGCCCGAACCCTAACCCTAACCCTTCCCCGAAGCCTGACCCTCAGCCGTCCCCTAATCCTAACCCGTACGCTGACACTAACCCGCGCCCTCACACGTACGCTCCCCCTAGAGCGTTGTCGTACCCTCACCTGGACCCTAAACCGTCCCCATCCCCTAACCCTAACCCTAGCCCGAACCCTAACCCTAACCCTTCCCCGAAGCCTGACCCTCAGCCGTCCCCTAATCCTAACCCGTACGCTGACACTAACCCGCGCCCTCACACGTACGCTCCCCCTAGAGCATTGTCGTACCCTCACCTGGACCCTAAACCGTCCCCGTCCCCTAACCCTAACCCTAGCCCGAACCCTAACCCTAACCCTTCCCCGAAGCCTGACCCTCAGCCGTCCCGTAATCCTAACCCGTACGCTGACACTAACCCGCGCCCTCACACGTACGCTCCCCCTAGAGCGTTGTCGTACCCTCACCTGGACCCTAAACCGTCCCCGTCCCCTAACCCTAACCCTAGCCCGAACCCTAACCCTAACCCTTCCCCGAAGCCTGACCCTCAGCCGTCCCCTAATCCTAACCCCTACGCTGACACTAACCCGCGCCCTCACACGTATGCTCCCCCTAGAGCGTTGTCGTACACTCACCTGGACCCTAAACCGTCCCCGTCCCCTAACCCTAACCCTAGCCCGAACCCTAACCCTAACCCTTCCCCGAAGCCTGACCCTCAGCCATCCCCTAATCCTAACCCGTACGCTGACACTAACCCGCGCCCTCACACGTACGCTCCCCCTAGAGCGTTGTCGTACCCTCACCTGGACCCTAAACCGTCCCCGTCCCCTAACCCTAACCCTAGCCCGAACCCTAACCCTAACCCTTCCCCGAAGCCTGACCCTCAGCCGTCCCCTAATCCTAACCCGTACGCTGACACTAACCCGCGCCCTCACACGTACGCTCCCCCTAGAGCGTTGTCGTACCCTCACCTGGACCCTAAACCGTCCCCGTCCCCTAACCCTAACCCTAGCCCGAACCCTAACCCTAACCCTTCCCCGAAGCCTGACCCTCAGCCGTCCCCTAATCCTAACCCGTACGCTGACACTAACCCGCGCCCTCACACGTACGCTCCCCCTAGAGCGTTGTCGTACCCTCACCTGGACCCTAAACCGTCCCCGTCCCCTAACCCTAACCCTAGCCCGAACCCTAACCCTAACCCTTCCCCGAAGCCTGACCCTCAGCCGTCCCCTAATCCTAACCCGTACGCTGACACTAACCCGCGCCCTCACACGTACGCTCCCCCTAGAGCGTTGTCGTACCCTCACCTGGACCCTAAACCGTCCCCGTCCCCTAACCCTAACCCTAGCCCGAACCCTAACCCTAACCCTTCCCCGAAGCCTGACCCTCAGCCGTCCCCTAATCCAAACCCGTACGCTGACACTAACCCGCGCCCTCACACGTACGCTCCCCCTAGAGCGTTGTCGTACCCTCACCTGGACCCTAAACCGTCCCCGTCCCCTAACCCTAACCCTAGCCTGAACCCTAACCCTAACCCTTCCCCGAAACCTGACCCTCAGCCGTCCCCTAATCCTAACCCGTACGCTGACACTAACCCGCGGCCTCACACGTACGCTCCCCCTAGAGCGTTGTCGTACCCTCACCTGGACCCTAAACGCTCCCCGTCCCCTAACCCTAACCCTAGCACGACCCCTAACCCTAACACTTCCCCGAAGCCTGACCCTCAGCCGTCCCCTAATCCTAACCCGTACGCTGACACTAACCCGCGCCCTCACACGTACGCTCCCCCTAGAGCGTTGTCGTACCCTCACCTGGACCCTAAACCGTCCCCGTCCCCTAACCCTAACCCTAGCCCGAACCCTAACCCTAACCCTTCCCCGAAGCCTGACCCTCAGCCGTCCCCTAATCCTAACCCGTACGCTGACACTAACCCGCGCCCTCACACGTACGCTCCCCCTAGAGCGTTGTCGTACCCTCACCTGGACCCTAAACCGTCCCCGTCCCCTAACCCTAACCCTAGCCCGAACCCTAACCCTAACCCTTCCCCGAAGCCTGACCCTCAGCCGTCCCCTAATCCTAACCCGTACGCTGACACTAACCCGCGCCCTCACACGTACGCTCCCCCTAGAGCGTTGTCGTACCCTCACCTGGACCCTAAACCGTCCCCGTCCCCTAACCCTAACCCTAGCCCGAACACTAACCCTAACCCTTCCCCGAAGCCTGACCCTCAGCCGTCCCCTAATCCTAACCCGTACGCTGACACTAACCCGCGCCCTCACACGTACGCTCCCCCTAGAGCGTTGTCGTACCCTCACCTGGACCCTAAACCGTCCCCGTCCCCTAACCCTAACCCTAGCCCGAACCCTAACCCTAACCCTTCCCCGAAGCCTGACCCTCAGCCGTCCCCTAATCCTAACCCGTACGCTGACACTAACCCGCGCCCTCACACGTACGCTCCCCCTAGAGCGTTGTCGTACCCTCACCTGGACCCTAAACCGTCCCCGTCCCCTAACCCTAACCCTAGCCCGAACCCTAACCCTAACCCTTCCCCGAAGCCTGACCCTCAGCCGTCCCCTAATCCTAACCCGTACGCTGACACTAACCCGCGCCCTCACACGTACGCTCCCCCTAGAGCGTTGTCGTACCCTCACCTGGACCCTAAACCGTCCCCGTCCCCTAACCCTAACCCTAGCCCGAACCCTAACCCTAACCCTTCCCCGAAGCCTGACCCTCAGCCGTCCCCTAATCCTAACCCGTACGCTGACACTAACCCGCGGCCTCACACGTACGCTCCCCCTAGAGCGTTGTCGTACCCTCACCTGGACCCTAAACGCTCCCCGTCCCCTAACCCTAACCCTAGCACGACCCCTAACCCTAACACTTCCCCGAAGCCTGACCCTCAGCCGTCCCCTAATCCTAACCCGTACGCTGACACTAACCCGCGCCCTCACACGTACGCTCCCCCTAGAGCGTTGTCGTACCCTCACCTGGACCCTAAACCGTCCCCGTCCCCTAACCCTAACCCTAGCCCGAACCCTAACCCTAACCCTTCCCCGAAGCCTGACCCTCAGCCGTCCCCTAATCCTAACCCGTACGCTGACACTAACCCGCGCCCTAACACGTACGCTCCCCCTAGAGCGTTGTCGTACCCTCACCTGGACCCTAAACCGTCCCCGTCCCCTAACCCTAACCCTTGCCCGAACCCTAACCCTAACCCTTCCCCGAAGCCTGACCCTCAGCCGTCCCCTAATCCTAACCCTTACGCTGACACTAACCCGCGCCCTCACACGTACGCTCCCCCTAGAGCGTTGTCGTACCCTCACCTGGACCCTAAACCGTCCCCGTCCCCTAACCCTAACCCTAGCCCGAACCCTAACCCTAACCCTTCCCCGAAGCCTGACCCTCAGCCGTCCCCTAATCCTAACCCGTACGCTGACACTAACCCACGCCCTCACACGTACGCTCCCCCTAGAGTGTTGTCGAACCCTCACCTGGACCATGAACCGTCCCCGTCCCCTAACCCTAACCCTAGCCCGAACCCTAACCCTAACCCTTCCCCGAAGCCTGACCCTCAGCCGTCCCCTAATCCTAACCCGTACGCTGACACTAACCCGCGCCCTCACACGTACGCTCCCCCTAGAGCGTTGTCGTACCCTCACCTGGACCCTAAACCGTCCCCGTCCCCTAACCCTAACCCTAGCCCGAACCCTAACCCTAACCCTTCCCCGAAGCCTGACCCTCAGCCGTCCCCTAATCCTAACCCGTACGCTGACACTAACCCGCGCCCTCACACGTACGCTCCCCCTAGAGCGTTGTCGTACCCTCACCTGGACCCTAAACCGTCCCCGTCCCCTAACCCTAACCCTAGCCCGAACCCTAACCCTAACCCTTCCCCGAAGCCTGACCCTCAGCCGTCCCCTAATCCTAACCCGTACGCTGACACTAACCCGCGCCCTCACACGTACGCTCCCCCTAGAGCGTTGTCGTACCCTCACCTGGACCCTAAACCGTCCCCGTCCCCTAACCCTAACCCTAGCCCGAACCCTAACCCTAACCCTTCCCCGAAGCCTGACCCTCAGCCGTCCCCTAATCCTAACCCGTACGCTGACACTAACCCGCGCCCTCACACGTACGCTCCCCCTAGAGCGTTGTCGTACCCTCACCTGGACCCTAAACCGTCCCCGTCCCCTAACCCTAACCCTAGACGAACCCTAACCCTAACCCTTCCCTGAAGCCTGACCCTCAGCCGTCCCCTAATCCTAACCCATACGCTGACACTAACCCGCGCCCTCACACGTACGCTCCCCCTAGAGCGTTGTCGTACCCTCACCTGGACCCTAAACCGTCCCCGTCCCCTAACCCTAACCCTAGCCCGAACCCTAACCCTAACCCTTCCCCGAAGCCTGACCCTCAGCCGTCCCCTAATCCTAACCCGTACGCTGACACTAAACCGCGCCCTCACACGTACGCTCCCCCTAGAGCGTTGTCGTACCCTCACCTGGACCCTAAACCGTCCCCGTCCCCTAACCCTAACCCTAGCCCGAACCCTAACCCTAACCCTTCCCCGAAGCCTGACCCTCAGCCGTCCCCTAATCCTAACCCGCGCCCTCACACGTACGCTCCCCCTAGAGCGTTGTCGTACCCTCACCTGGACCCTAAACCGTCCCCGTCCCCTAACCCTAACCCTAGCCCGAACCCTAACCCTAACCCTTCCCCGAAGCCTGACCCTCAGCCGTCCCCTAATCCTAACCCGTACGCTGACACTAACCCGCGCCCTCACACGTACGATCCCCCTAGAGCGTTGTCGTACCCTCACCTGGACCCTAAACCGTCCCCTAACCCTAACCCTAACCCTAGCCTGAACCCTAACCCTAACCCTTCCCCGAAGCCTGACCCTCAGCCGTCCCCTAATCCTAACCCGTACGCTGACACTAACCCGCGCCCTCACACGTACGCTCCCCCTAGAGCGTTGTCGTACCCTCACCTGGACCCTAAACCGTCCCCGTCCCCTAAACCTAACCCTAGCCCGAACCCTAACCCTAACCCTTCCCCGAAGCCTGACCCTCAGCCGTCCCCTAATCCTAACCCGTACGCTGACACTAACCCGCGACCTCACACGTACGCTCCCCCTAGAGCGTTGTCGTACCCTCACCTGGACCCTAAACCGTCCCCGTCCCCTAACCCTAACCCTAGCCCGAACCCTAACCCTAACCCTTCCCTGAAGCCTGACCCTCAGCCGTCCCCTAATCCTAACCCGTACGCTGACACTAACCCGCGCCCTCACACGTACGCTCCCCCTAGAGCGTTGTCGTACCCTCACCTGGACCCTAAACCGTCCCCGTCCCCTAACCCTAACCCTAGCCCGAACCCTAACCCTAACCCTTCCCCGAAGCCTGACCCTCAGCCGTCCCCTAATCCTAACCCGTACGCTGACACTAACCCGCGCCCTCACACGTACGCTCCCCCTAGAGCGTTGTCGTACACTCACCTGGACCCTAAACCGTCCCCGTCCCCTAAGCCTAACCCTAGCCCGAACCCTAACCCTAACCCTTCCCCGAAGCCTGACCCTCAGCCATCCCCTAATCCTAACCCGTTCGCTGACACTAACCCGCGCCCTCACACGTACGCTCCCCCTAGAGCGTTGTCGTACCCTCACCTGGACCCTAAACCGTCCCCGTCCCCTAACCCTAACCCTAGCCCGAACCCTAACCCTAACCCTTCCCCGAAGCCTGACCCTCAGCCGTCCCCTAATCCTAACCCGTACGCTGACACTAACGCGCGCCCTCACACGTACGCTCCCCCTAGAGCGTTGTCGTACCCTCACCTGGACCCTAAACCGTCCCCGTCCCCTAACCCTAACCCTAGACCGAACCCTAAACCTAACCCTTCCCCGAAGCCTGACCCTCAGCCATCCCCTAATCCTAACCCGTACGCTGACACTAACCCGCGCCCTCACACGTACGCTCCCCCTAGAGCGTTGTCGTACCCTCACCTGGACCCTAAACCGTCCCCGTCCCCTAATCCTAACCCTAGCCCGAACCCTAACCCTAACCCTTCCCCGAAGCCTGACCCTCAGCCGTCCCCTAATCCTAACCCGTACGCTGACACTAACCCGCGCCCTCACACGTACGCTCCCCCTAGAGCGTTGTCGTACCCTCACCTGGACCCTAAACCGTCCCCTTCCCCTAACCCTAACCCTAGCCCGAACCCTAACCCTAACCCTTCCCCGAAGCCTGACCCTCAGCCGTCCCCTAATCCTAACCCGTACGCTGACACTAACGCGCGCCCTCACACGTACGCTCCCCCTAGAGCGTTGTCGTACCCTCACCTGGACCCTAAACCGTCCCCGTCCCCTAACCCTAACCCTAGCCCGAACCCTAAACCTAACCCTTCCCCGAAGCCTGACCCTCAGCCATCCCCTAATCCTAACCCGTACGCTGACACTAACCCGCGCCCTCACACGTACGCTCCCCCTAGAGCGTTGTCGTACCCTCACCTGGACCCTAAACCGTCCCCGTCCCCTAATCCTAACCCTAGCCCGAACCCTAACCCTAACCCTTCCCCGAAGCCTGACCCTCAGCCGTCCCCTAATCCTAACCCGTACGCTGACACTAACCCGCGCCCTCACACGTACGCTCCCCCTAGAGCGTTGTCGTACCCTCACCTGGACCCTAAACCGTCCCCGTCCCCTAACCCTAACCCTAGCCCGAACCCTAACCCTAACCCTTCCCCGAAGCCTGACCCTCAGCCGTCCCCTAATCCTAACCCGTACGCTGACACTAACCCGCGCCCTCACACGTACGCTCCCCCTAGAGCGTTGTCGTACCCTCACCTGGACCCTAAACCGTCCCCGTCCCCTAACCCTAACCCTAGCCCGAACCCTAACCCTAACCCTTCCCCGAAGCCTGACCCTCAGCCGTCCCCTAATCCTAACCCGTACGCTGACACTAACCCGCGCCCTCACACGTACGCTCCCCCTAGAGCGTTGTCGTACCCTCACCTGGACCCTAAACCATCCCCGTCCCCTAACCCTAACCCTAGCCCGAACCCTAACCCTAACCCTTCCCCGAAGCCTGACCCTCAGCCGTCCCCTAATCCTAACCCGTACGCTGACACTAACCCGCGCCCTCACACGTACGCTCCCCCTAGAGCGTTGTCGTACCCTCACCTGGACCCTAAACCGTCCCCGTCCCCTAACCCTAACCCTAGCCCGAACCCTAACCCTAACCCTTCCCCGAAGCCTGACCCTCAGCCGTCCCCTAATCCTAACCCCTACGCTGACACTAACCCGCGCCCTCACACGTACGCTCCCCCTAGAGCGTTGTCGTACCCTCACCTGGACCCTAAACCGTCCCCGTCCCCTAACCCTAACCCTAGCCCGAACGCTAACCCTAACCCTTCCCCGAAGCCTGACCCTCAGCCATCCCCTAATCCTAACCCGTACGCTGACACTAACCCGCGCCCTCACACGTACGCTCCCCCTAGAGCGTTGTCGTACCCTCACCTGGACCCTAAACCGTCCCCGTCCCCTAACCCTAACCCTAGCCCGAACCCTAACCCTAACCCTTCCCCGAAGCCTGACCCTCAGCCGTCCCCTAATCCTAACCCGTACGCTGACACTAACCCGCGCCCTCACACGTACGCTCCCCCTAGAGCGTTGTCGTACCCTCACCTGAACCCTAAACCGTCCCCATCCCCTAACCCTAACCCTAGCCCGAACCCTAACCCTAACCCTTCCCCGAAGCCTGACCCTCAGCCGTCCCCTAATCCTAACCCGTACGCTGACACTAACCCGCGCCCTCACACGTACGCTCCCCCTAGAGCGTTGTCGTACCCTCACCTGGACCCTAAACCGTCCCCGTCCCCTAACCCTAACCCTAGCCCGAACCCTAACCCTAACCCTTCCCCGAAGCCTGACCCTCAGCCGTCCCCTAATCCTAACCCGTACGCTGACACTAACCCGCGCCCTCACACGTACGCTCCCCCTAGAGCGTTGTCGTACCCTCACCTGGACCCTAAACCGTCCCCGTCCCCTAACCCTAACCCTAGCCCGAACCCTAACCCTAACCCTTCCCCGAAGCCTGACCCTCAGCCGTCCCCTAATCCTAACCCCTACGCTGACACTAACCCGCGCCCTCACACGTACGCTCCCCCTAGAGCGTTGTCGTACCCTCACCTGGACCCTAAACCGTCCCCGTCCCCTAACCCTAACCCTAGCCCGAACCCTAACCCTAACCCTTCCCCGAAACCTGACCCTCAGCCGTCCCCTAATCCTAACCCGTACGCTGACACTAACCCGCGCCCTCACACGTACGCTCCCCCTAGAGCGTTGTCGTACCCTCACCTGGACCCTAAACCGTCCCCGTCCCCTAACCCTAACCCTAGCCCGAACCCTAACCCTAACCCTTCCCCGAAGCCTGACCCTCAGCCGTCCCCTAATCCTAACCCGTACGCTGACACTAACCCGCGCCCTCACACGTACGCTCCCCCTAGAGCGTTGTCGTACCCTCACCTGGACCCTAAACCGTCCCCGTCCCCTAAGCCTAACCCTAGCCCGAACCCTAACCCTAACCCTTCCCCGAAGCCTGACCCTCAGCCGTCCCCTAATCCTAACCCGTACGCTGACACTAACCCGCGCCCTCACACGTACGCTCCCCCTAGAGCGTTGTCGTACCCTCACCTGGACCCTAAACCGTCCCCGTCCCCTAACCCTAACCCTAGCCCGAACCCTAACCCTAACCCTTCCCCGAAGCCTGACCCTCAGCCGTCCCCTAATCCTAACCCGTACGCTGACACTAACCCGCGGCCTCACACGTACGCTCCCCCTAGAGCGTTGTCGTACCCTCACCTGGACCCTAAACGCTCCCCGTCCCCTAACCCTAACCCTAGCACGACCCCTAACCCTAACACTTCCCCGAAGCCTGACCCTCAGCCGTCCCCTAATCCTAACCCGTACGCTGACACTAACCCGCGCCCTCACACGTACGCTCCCCCTAGAGCGTTGTCGTACCCTCACCTGGACCCTAAACCGTCCCCGTCCCCTAACCCTAACCCTAGCCCGAACCCTAACCCTAACCCTTCCCCGAAGCCTGACCCTCAGCCGTCCCCTAATCCTAACCCGTACGCTGACACTAACCCGCGCCCTAACACGTACGCTCCCCCTAGAGCGTTGTCGTACCCTCACCTGGATCCTAAACCGTCCCCGTCCCCTAACCCTAACCCTTACCCGAACCCTAACCCTAACCCTTCCCCGAAGCCTGACCCTCAGCCGTCCCCTAATCCTAACCCGTACGCTGACACTAACCCGCGCCCTCACACGTACGCTCCCCCTAGAGCGTTGTCGTACCCTCACCTGGACCCTAAACCGTCCCCGTCCCCTAACCCTAACCCTAGCCCGAACCCTAACCCTAACCCTTCCCCGAAGCCTGACCCTCAGCCGTCCCCTAATCCTAACCCG
Organism: Globicephala melas; assembly: GCF_963455315.2. Taxonomy (NCBI): domain Eukaryota; kingdom Metazoa; phylum Chordata; class Mammalia; order Artiodactyla; family Delphinidae; genus Globicephala; species Globicephala melas. Next base: position 234,350 of record NW_027207497.1, on the reverse strand, counting down.
TACGCTGACACTAACCCGCGCCCTCACACGTACGCTCCCCCTAGAGCGTTGTCGTACCCTCACCTGGACCCTAAACCGTCCCCGTCCCCTAACCCTAACCCTAGCCCGAACCCTAACCCTAACCCTTCCCCGAAGCCTGACCCTCAGCCGTCCCCTAATCCTAACCCGTACGCTGACACTAACCCGCGCCCTCACACGTACGCTCCCCCTAGAGCGTTGTCGTACCCTCACCTGGACCCTAAACCGTCCCCGTCCCCTAACCCTAACCCTAGCCCGAACCCTAACCCTAACCCTTCCCCGAAGCCTGACCCTCAGCCGTCCCCTAATCCTAACCCCTACGCTGACACTAACCCGCGCCCTCACACGTACGCTCCCCCTAGAGCGTTGTCGTACACTCACCTGGACCCTAAACCGTCCCCGTCCCCTAACCCTAACCCTAGCCCGAACCCTAACCCTAACCCTTCCCTGAAGCCTGACCCTCAGCCGTCCCCTAATCCTAACCCGTACGCTGACACTAACCCGCGCCCTCACACGTACGCTCCCCCTAGAGCGTTGTCGTACCCTCACCTGGACCCTAAACCGTCCCCGTCCCCTAACCCTAACCCTAGCCCGAACCCTAACCCTAACCCTTCCCCGAAGCCTGACCCTCAGCCGTCCCCTAATCCTAACCCGTACGCTGACACTAACCCGCGCCCTCACACGTACGCTCCCCCTAGAGCGTTGTCGTACCCTCACCTGGACCCTAAACCGTCCCCGTCCCCTAACCCTAACCCTAGCCCGAACCCTAACCCTAACCCTTCCCCGAAGCCTGACCCTCAGCCGTCCCCTAATCCTAACCCGTACGCTGACACTAACCCGCGCCCTCGCACGTACGCTCCCCCTAGAGCGTTGTCGTACCCTCACCTGGACCCTAAACCGTCCCCGTCCCCTAACCCTAACCCTAGCCCGAACCCTAACCCTAACCCTTCCCCGAAGCCTGACCCTCAGCCGTCCCCTAATCCTAACCCGTACGCTGACACTAACCCGCGCCCTCACACGTACGCTCCCCCTAGAGCGTTGTCGTACCCTCACCTGGACCCTAAACCGTCCCCGTCCCCTAACCCTAACCCTAGCCCGAACCCTAACCCTAACCCTTCCCCGAAGCCTGACCCTCAGCCGTCCCCTAATCCTAACCCGTACGCTGACACTAACCCGCGCCCTCACACGTACGCTCCCCCTAGAGCGTTGTCGTACCCTCACCTGGACCCTAAACCGTCCCCGTCCCCTAACCCTAACCCTAGCCCGAACCCTAACCCTAACCCTTCCCCGAAGCCTGACCCTCAGCCGTCCCCTAATCCTAACCCGTACGCTGACACTAACCCGCGGCCTCACACGTACGCTCCCCCTAGAGCGTTGTCGTACCCTCACCTGGACCCTAAACGCTCCCCGTCCCCTAACCCTAACCCTAGCACGACCCCTAACCCTAACACTTCCCCGAAGCCTGACCCTCAGCCGTCCCCTAATCCTAACCCGTACGCTGACACTAACCCGCGCCCTCACACGTACGCTCCCCCTAGAGCGTTGTCGTACCCTCACCTGGACCCTAAACCGTCCCCGTCCCCTAACCCTAACCCTAGCCCGAACCCTAACCCTAACCGTTCCCCGAAGCCTGACCCTCAGCCGTCCCCTAATCCTAACCCGTACGCTGACACTAACCCGCGGCCTCACACGTACGCTCCCCCTAGAGCGTTGTCGTACCCTCACCTGGACCCTAAACGCTCCCCGTCCCCTAACCCTAACCCTAGCACGACCCCTAACCCTAACACTTCCCCGAAGCCTGACCCTCAGCCGTCCCCTAATCCTAACCCGTACGCTGACACTAACCCGCGCCCTCACACGTACGCTCCCCCTAGAGCGTTGTCGTACCCTCACCTGGACCCTAAACCGTCCCCGTCCCCTAACCCTAACCCTAGCCCGAACCCTAACCCTAACCCTTCCCCGAAGCCTGACCCTCAGCCGTCCCCTAATCCTAACCCCTACTCTGACACTAACCCGCGGCCTCACACGTACGCTCCCCCTAGAGCGTTGTCGTACACTCACCTGGACCCTAAACCGTCCCCGTCCCCTAACCCTAACCCTAGCCCGAACCCTAACCCTAACCCTTCCCCGAAGCCTGACCCTCAGCCGTCCCCTAATCCTAACCCGTACGCTGACACTAACCCGCGCCCTCACACGTACGCTCCCCCTAGAGCGTTGTCGTACCCTCACCTGGACCCTAAACCGTCCCCGTCCCCTAACCCTAACCCTAGCCCGAACCCTAACCCTAACCCTTCCCCGAAGCCTGACCCTCAGCCGTCCCCTAATCCTAACCCGTACGCTGACACTAACCCGCGCCCTCACATGTACGCTCCCCCTAGAGCGTTGTCGTACCCTCACCTGGACCCTAAACCGTCCCCGTCCCCTAACCCTAACCCTAGCCCGAACCCTAACCCTAACCCTTCCCCGAAGCCTGACCCTCAGCCGTCCCCTAATCCTAACCCGTACGCTGACACTAACCCGCGCCCTCACACGTACGCTCCCCCTAGAGCGTTGTCGTACCCTCACCTGGACCCTAAACCGTCCCCGTCCCCTAACCCTAACCCTAGCCCGAACCCTAACCCTAACCCTTCCCCGAAGCCTGACCCTCAGCCGTCCCCTAATCCTAACCCGTACGCTGACACTAACCCGCGCCCTCACACGTACGCTCCCCCTAGAGCGTTGTCGTACCCTCACCTGGACCCTAAACCGTCCCCGTCCCCTAACCCTAACCCTAGCCCGAACCCTAACCCTAACCCTTCCCCGAAGCCTGACCCTCAGCCGTCCCCTAATCCTAACCCGTACGCTGACACTAACCCGCGCCCTCACACGTACGCTCCCCCTAGAGCGTTGTCGTACCCTCACCTGGACCCTAAACCGTCCCCGTCCCCTAACCCTAACCCTAGCCCGAACCCTAACCCTAACCCTTCCCCGAAGCCTGACCCTCAGCCGTCCCCTAATCCTAACCCGTACGCTGACACTAACCCGCGGCCTCACACGTACGCTCCCCCTAGAGCGTTGTCGTACCCTCACCTGGACCCTAAACGCTCCCCGTCCCCTAACCCTAACCCTAGCACGACCCCTAACCCTAACACTTCCCCGAAGCCTGACCCTCAGCCGTCCCCTAATCCTAACCCGTACGCTGACACTAACCCGCGCCCTCACACGTACGCTCCCCCTAGAGCGTTGTCGTACCCTCACCTGGACCCTAAACCGTCCCCGTCCCCTAACCCTAACCCTAGCCCGAACCCTAACCCTAACCCTTCCCCGAAGCCTGACCCTCAGCCGTCCCCTAATCCTAACCCGTACGCTGACACTAACCCGCGGCCTCACACGTACGCTCCCCCTAGAGCGTTGTCGTACCCTCACCTGGACCCTAAACGCTCCCCGTCCCCTAACCCTAACCCTAGCACGACCCCTAACCCTAACACTTCCCCGAAGCCTGACCCTCAGCCGTCCCCTAATCCTAACCCGTACGCTGACACTAACCCGCGCCCTCACACGTACGCTCCCCCTAGAGCGTTGTCGTACCCTCACCTGGACCCTAAACCGTCCCCGTCCCCTAACCCTAACCCTAGCCCGAACCCTAACCCTAACCCTTCCCCGAAGCCTGACCCTCAGCCGTCCCCTAATCCTAACCCGTACGCTGACACTAACCCGCGCCCTAACACGTACGCTCCCCCTAGAGCGTTGTCGTACCCTCACCTGGATCCTAAACCGTCCCCGTCCCCTAACCCTAACCCTTGCCCGAACCCTAACCCTAACCCTTCCCCGAAGCCTGACCCTCAGCCGTCCCCTAATCCTAACCCGTACGCTGACACTAACCCGCGCCCTCACACGTACGCTCCCCCTAGAGCGTTGTCGTACCCTCACCTGGACCCTAAACCGTCCCCGTCCCCTAACCCTAACCCTAGCCCGAACCCTAACCCTAACCCTTCCCCGAAGCCTGACCCTCAGCCGTCCCCTAATCCTAACCCGTACGCTGACACTAACCCGCGCCCTCACACGTACGCTCCCCCTAGAGTGTTGTCGAACCCTCACCTGGACCATGAACCGTCCCCGTCCCCTAACCCTAAACCTAGCCCGAACCCTAACCCTAACCCTTCCCCGAAGCCTGACCCTCAGCCGTCCCCTAATCCTAACCCGTACGCTGACACTAACCCGCGCCCTCACACGTACGCTCCCCCTAGAGCGTTGTCGTACCCTCACCTGGACCCTAAAACGTCCCCGTCCCCTAACCCTAACCCTAGCCCGAACCCTAACCCTAACCCTTCCCCGAAGCCTGACCCTCAGCCGTCCCCTAATCCTAACCCGTACGCTGACACTAACCCGCGCCCTCACACGTACGCTCCCCCTAGAGCGTTGTCGTACCCTCACCTGGACCCTAAACCGTCCCCGTCCCCTAACCCTAACCCTAGCCCGAACCCTAACCCTAACCCTTCCCCGAAGCCTGACCCTCAGCCGTCCCCTAATCCTAACCCGTACGCTGACACTAACCCGCGCCCTCACACGTACGCTCCCCCTAGAGCGTTGTCGTACCCTCACCTGGACCCTAAACCGTCCCCGTCCCCTAACCCTAACCCTAGCCCGAACCCTAACCCTAACCCTTCCCCGAAGCCTGACCCTCAGCCGTCCCCTAATCCTAACCCGTACGCTGACACTAACCCGCGCCCTCACACGTACGCTCCCCCTAGAGCGTTGTCGTACCCTCACCTGGACCCTAAACCGTCCCCGTCCCCTAACCCTAACCCTAGCCCGAACCCTAACCCTAACCCTTCCCCGAAGCCTGACCCTCAGCCGTCCCCTAATCCTAACCCGTACGCTGACACTAACCCGCGCCCTAACACGTACGCTCCCCCTAGAGCGTTGTCGTACCCTCACCTGGATCCTAAACCGTCCCCGTCCCCTAACCCTAACCCTAGCCCGAACCCTAACCCTAACCCTTCCCCGAAGCCTGACCCTCAGCCGTCCCCTAATCCTAAAACGTACGCTGACACTAACCCACGCCCTCACACGTACGCTCCCCCTAGAGCATTGTCGTACCCTCACCTGGACCCTGAACCGTCCCCGTCCCCTAACCCTAACCCTAGCCCGAACCCTAACCCTAACCCTTCCCCGAAGCCTGACCCTCAGCCGTCCCCTAATCCTAACCCGTACGCTGACACTAACCCGCGCCCTCACACGTACGCTCCCCCTAGAGCGTTGTCGTACCCTCACCTGAACCCTAAACCGTCCCCGTCCCTAACCCTAACCCTAGCCCGAACCCTAACCCTAACCCTTCCCCGAAGCCTGACCCTCAGCCGTCCCCTAATCCTAACCCGTACGCTGACACTAACCCGCGCCCTCACACGTACGCTCCCCCTAGAGCGTTGTCGTACCCTCACCTGGACCCTAAACCGTCCCCGTCCCCTAACCCTAACCCTAGCCCAAACCCTAACCCTAACCCTTCCCCGAAGCCTGACCCTCAGCCGTCCCCTAATCCTAACCCGTACGCTGACACTAACCCGCGCCCTCACACGTACGCTCCCCCTAGAGCGTTGTCGTACCCTCACCTGGACCCTAAACCGTCCCCGTCCCCTAACCCTAACCCTAGCCCGAACCCTAACCCTAACCCTTCCCCGAAGCCTGACCCTCAGCCGTCCCCTAATCCTAACCCGTACGCTGACACTAACCCGCGCCCTCACACGTACGCTCCCCCTAGAGCGTTGTCGTACACTCACCTGGACCCTAAACCGTCCCCGTCCCCTAACCCTAACCCTAGCCCAAACCCTAACCCTAACCCTTCCCCGAAGCCTGACCCTCAGCCGTCCCCTAATCCTAACCCGTACGCTGACACTAACCCGCGCCCTCACACGTACGCTCCCCCTAGAGCGTTGTCGTACCCTCACCTGGACCCTAAACCGTCCCCGTCCCCTAACCCTAACCCTAGCCCGAACCCTAACCCTAACCCTTCCCCGAAGCCTGACCCTCAGCCGTCCCCTAATCCTAACCCGTACGCTGACACTAACCCGCGCCCTCACACGTACGCTCCCCCTAGAGCGTTGTCGTACCCTCACCTGGACCCTAAACCGTCCCCGTCCCCTAATCCTAACCCTAGCCCGAACCCTAACCCTAACCCTTCCCCGAAGCCTGACCCTCAGCCGTCCCCTAATCCTAACCCATACGCTGACACTAACCCGCGCCCTCACACGTACGCTCCCCCTAGAGCGTTGTCGTACCCTCACCTGGACCCTAAACCGTCCCCGTCCCCTAACCCTAGCCCGAACCCTAACCCTAAAACTTCCCCGAAGCCTGACCCTCAGCCGTCCTCTAATCCTAACACGTACGCTGACACTAACCCACGCCCTCACATGTACGCTCCCCCTAGAGCGTTGTCGTACCCTCACCTGGACCCTAAACCGTCCCCGTCCCCTAACCCTAACCCTAGCCCGAACCCTAACCCTAACCCTTCCCCGAAGCCTGACCCTCAGCCGTCCCCTAATCCTAACCCGTACGCTGACACTAACCCGCGCCCTCACACGTACGCTCCCCCTAGAGCGTTGTCGTACCCTCACCTGGACCCTAAACCGTCCCCGTCCCCTAACCCTAACCCTAGCCCGAACCCTAACCCTAACCCTTCCCCGAAGCCTGACCCTCAGCCGTCCCCTAATCCTAACCCGTATGCTGACACTAACCCGCGGCCTCACACGTACGCTCCCCCTAGAGCGTTGTCGTACCCTCACCTGGACCCTAAACCCTCCCCGTCCCCTAACCCTAACCGTAGCACGAACCCTAACCCTTACCCTTCCCCGAAGCCTGACCCTCAGCCGTCCCCTAATCCTAACCCGTACGCTGACACTAACCCGCGCCCTCACACGTACGCTCCCCCTAGAGCGTTGTCGTACCCTCACCTGGACCCTAAACCGTCCCCGTCCCCTAACCCTAACCCTAGCCCGAACCCTAACCCTAACCCTTCCCCGAAGCCTGACCCTCAGCCGTCCCCTAATCCTAACCCGTACGCTGACACTAACCCGCGCCCTCACACGTACGCTCCCCCTAGAGCGTTGTCGTACCCTCACCTGGATCCTAAACCGTCCCAGTCCCCTAACCCTAACCCTAGCCCGAACCCTAACCCTAACCCTTCCCCGAAGCCTGACCCTCAGCCGTCCCCTAATCCTAACCCGTACGCTGACACTAACCCACGCCCTCACACGTACGCTCCCCCTAGAGCGTTGTCGTACCCTCATCTGGACCCTGAACCGTCCCCGTCCCCTAACCCTAACCCTAGCCCGAACCCTAACCCTAACCCTTCCCCGAAGCCTGACCCTCAGCCGTCCCCTAATCCTAACCTGTACGCTGACACTAACCCGCGCCCTCACACGTACGCTCCCCCTAGAGCGTTGTCGTACCCTCACCTGGACCCTAAACCGTCCCCGTCCCCTAACCCTAACCCTAGCCCGAACCCTAACCCTAACCCTTCCCCGAAGCCTGACCCTCAGCCGTCCCCTAATCCTAACCCGTACGCTGACACTAACCCGCGCCCTCACACGTACGCTCCCCCTAGAGCGTTGTCGTACCCTCACCTGGACCCTAAACCGTCCCCGTCCCCTAACCCTAACCCTAGCCCGAACCCTAACCCTAACCCTTCCCCGAAGCCTGACCCTTAGCCGTCCCCTAATCCTAACCCGTACGCTGACACTAACCCGCGCCCTCACACGTACGCTCCCCCTAGAGCGTTGTCGTACCCTCACCTGGACCCTAAACCGTCCCCGTCCCCTAACCCTAACCCTAGCCCGAACCCTAACCCTAACCCTTCCCCGAAGCCTGACCCTCAGCCGTCCCCTAATCCTAACCCGTACGCTGACACTAACCCGCGCCCTCACACGTACGCTCCCCCTAGAGCGTTGTCGTACCCTCACCTGGACCCTAAACCGTCCCCGTCCCCTAACCCTAACCCTAGCCCGAACCCTAACCCTAACCCTTCCCCGAAGCCTGACCCTCAGCCGTCCCCTAATCCTAACCCGTACGCTGACACTAACCCGCGCCCTCACACGTACGCTCCCCCTAGAGCGTTGTCGTACCCTCACCTGGACCCTAAACCGTCCCCGTCCCCTAACCCTAACCCTAGCCCGAACCCTAACCCTAACCCTTCCCCGAAGCCTGACCCTCAGCCGTCCCCTAATCCTAACCCGTACGCTGACACTAACCCGCGCCCTCACACGTACGCTCCCCCTAGAGCGTTGTCGTACCCTCACCTGGACCCTAAACCGTCCCCGTCCCCTAACCCTAACCCTAGCCCGAACCCTAACCCTAACCCTTCCCCGAAGCCTGACCCTCAGCCGTCCCCTAATCCTAACCCGTACGCTGACACTAACCCGCGCCCTCACACGTACGCTCCCCCTAGAGCGTTGTCGTACCCTCACCTGGACCGTAAACCGTCCCCGTCCCCTAACCCTAAACCTAGCCCGAACCCTAACCCTAACCCTTCCCCGAAGCCTGACCCTCAGCCATCCCCTAATCCTAACCCGTACGCTGACACTAACCCGCGCCCTCACACGTACGCTCCCCCTAGAGCGTTGTCGTACCCTCACCTGGACCCTAAACCGTCCCCGTCCCCTAACCCTAACCCTAGCCCGAACCCTAACCCTAACCCTTCCCCGAAGCCTGACCCTCAGCCGTCCCCTAATCCTAACCCGTACGCTGACACTAACCCGCGCCCTCACACGTACGCTCCCCCTAGAGCGTTGTCGTACCCTCACCTGGACCCTAAACCGTCCCCGTCCCCTAACCCTAACCCTAGCCCGAACCCTAACCCTAACCCTTCCCCGAAGCCTGACCCTCAGCCGTCCCCTAATCCTAACCCGTACGCTGACACTAACCCGCGCCCTCACACGTACGCTCCCCCTAGAGCGTTGTCGTACCCTCACCTGGACCCTAAACCGTCCCCGTCCCCTAACCCTAGCCCGAACCCTAACTCTAACCCATCCCCGAAGCCTGACCTCAGCCGTCCTCTAATCCTAACCCGTACGCTGACACTAACCCACGCCCTCACACGTACGCTCCCCCTAGAGCGTTGTCGTACCCTCACCTGGACCCTAAACCGTCCCCGTCCCCTAACCCTAACCCTAGCCCGAACCCTAACCCTAACCCTTCCCCGAAGCCTGACCCTCAGCCGTCCCCTAATCCTAACCCGTACGCTGACACTAACCCGCGCCCTCACACGTACGCTCCCCCTAGAGCGTTGTCGTACCCTCACCTGGACCCTAAACCGTCCCCGTCCCCTAACCCTAACCCTAGCCCGAACCCTAACCCTAACCCTTCCCCGAAGCCTGACCCTCAGCCGTCCCCTAATCCTAACCCGTACGCTGACACTAACCCGCGCCCTCACACGTACGCTCCCCTAGAGCGTTGTCGTACCCTCACCTGGACCCTAAACCGTCCCCGTCCCCTAACCCTAGCCCGAACCCTAACTCTAACCCATCCCCGAAGCCTGACCCTCAGCCGTCCTCTAATCCTAACCCGTACGCTGACACTAACCCACGCCCTCACACGTACGCTCCCCCTAGAGCGTTGTCGTACCCTCACCTGGACCCTAAACCGTCCCCGTCCCCTAACCCTAACCCTAGCCCGAACCCTAACCCTAACCCTTCCCCGAAGCCTGACCCTCAGCCGTCCCCTAATCCTAACCCGTACGCTGACACTAACCCGCGCCCTCACACGTACGCTCCCCCTAGAGCGTTGTCGTACCCTCACCTGGACCCTAAACCGTCCCCGTCCCCTAACCCTAGCCCGAACCCTAACTCTAACCCATCCCCGAAGCCTGACCCTCAGCCGTCCTCTAATCCTAACCCGTACGCTGACACTAACCCACGCCCTCACACGTACGCTCCCCCTAGAGCGTTGTCGTACCCTCACCTGGACCCTAAACCGTCCCCGTCCCCTAACCCTAACCCTAGCCCGAACCCTAACCCTAACCCTTCCCCGAAGCCTGACCCTCAGCCGTCCCCTAATCCTAACTCGTACGCTGACACTAACCCGCGCCCTCACACGTACGCTCCCCCTAGAGCGTTGTCGTACCCTCACCTGGACCCTAAACCGTCCCCGTCCCCTAACCCTAACCCTAGCCCGAACCCTAACCCTAACCCTTCCCCGAAGCCTGACCCTCAGCCGTCCCCTAATCCTAACCCGTACGCTGACACTAACCCGCGCCCTCACACGTACGCTCCCCCTAGAGCGTTGTCGTACCCTCACCTGGACCCTAAACCGTCCCCGTCCCCTAACCCTAGCCCGAACCCTAACTCTAACCCATCCCCGAAGCCTGACCCTCAGCCGTCCTCTAATCCTAACCCGTACGCTGACACTAACCCACGCCCTCACACGTACGCTCCCCCTAGAGCGTTGTCGTACCCTCACCTGGACCCTAAACCGTCCCCGTCCCCTAACCCTAACCCTAGCCCGAACCCTAACCCTAACCCTTCCCCGAAGCCTGACCCTCAGCCGTCCCCTAATCCTAACCCGTACGCTGACACTAACCCGCGCCCTCACACGTACGCTCCCCCTAGAGCGTTGTCGTACCCTCACCTGGACCCTAAACCGTCCCCGTCCCCTAACCCTAACCCTAGCCCGAACCCTAACCCTAACCCTTCCCCGAAGCCTGACCCTCAGCCGTCCCCTAATCCTAAACCGTACGCTGACACTAACCCGCGGCCTCACACGTACGCTCCCCCTAGAGCGTTGTCGTACCCTCACCTGGACCCTAAACCCTCCCCGTCCCCTAACCCTAACCCTAGCACGAACCCTAACCCTAACACTTCCCCGAAGCCTGACCCTCAGCCGTCCCCTAATCCTAACCCGTACGCTGACACTAACCCGCGCCCTCACACGTACGCTCCCCCTAGAGCGTTGTCGTACCCTCACCTGGACCCTAAACCGTCCCCGTCCCCTAACCCTAACCCTAGCCCGAACCCTAACCCTAACCCTTCCCCGAAGCCTGACCCTCAGCCGTCCCCTAATCCTAACCCGCACGCTGACACTAACCCGCGCCCTAACACGTACGCTCCCCCTAGAGCGTTGTCGTACCCTCACCTGGATCCTAAACCGTCCCCGTCCCCTAACCCTAACCCTAGCCCGAACCCTAACCCTAACCCTTCCCCGAAGCCTGACCCTCAGCCGTCCCCTAATCCTAACCCGTACGCTGACACTAACCCACGCCCTCACACGTACGCTCCCCCTAGAGCGTTGTCGTACACTCACCTGGACCCTGAACCGTCCCCGTCCCCTAACCCTAACCCTAGCCCGAACCCTAACCCTAACCCTTCCCCGAAGCCTGACCCTCAGCCGTCCCCTAATCCTAACCCGTACGCTGACACTAACCCGCGCCCTCACACGTACGCTCCCCCTAGAGCGTTGTCGTACCCTCACCTGGACCCTAAACCGTCCCCGTCCCTAACCCTAACCCTAGCCCGAACCCTAACCCTAACCCTTCCCCGAAGCCGGACCCTCAGCCGTCCCCTAATCCTAACCCGTACGCTGACACTAACCCGCGCCCTCACACGTACGCTCCCCCTAGAGCGTTGTCGTACCCTCACCTGGACCCTAAACCGTCCCCGTCCCCTAACCCTAACCCTAGCCCAAACCCTAACCCTAACCCTTCCCCGAAGCCTGACCCTCAGCCGTCCCCTAATCCTAACCCGTACGCTGACACTAACCCGCGCCCTCACACGTACGCTCCCCCTAGAGCGTTGTCGTACCCTCACCTGGACCCTAAACCGTCCCCGTCCCCTAACCCTAACCCTAGCCCGAACCCTAACCCTAACCCTTCCCCGAAGCCTGACCCTCAGCCGTCCCCTAATCCTAACCCGTACGCTGACACTAACCCGCGCCCTCACACGTACGCTCCCCCTAGAGCGTTGTCGTACCCTCACCTGGACCCTAAACCGTCCCCGTCCCCTAATCCTAACCCTAGCCCGAACCCTAACCCTAACCCTTCCCCGAAGCCTGACCCTCAGCCGTCCCCTAATCCTAACCCGTACGCTGACACTAACCCACGCCCTCACACGTACGCTCCCCCTAGAGCGTTGTCGTACCCTCACCTGGACCCTAAACCTTCCCCGTCCCCTAACCCTAGCCCAAACCCTAACCCTAACACTTCCCCGAAGCCTGACCCTCAGCCGTCCCCTAATCCTAACCCGTACGCTGACACTAACCCACGCCCTCACACGTACGCTCCCCCTAGAGCGTTGTCGTACCCTCACCTGGACCCTAAACCGTCCCCGTCCCCTAGCCCTAACCCTAGCCCGAACCCTAACCCTAACCCTTCCCCGAAGCCTGACCCTCAGCCGTCCCCTAATCCTAACCCGTATGCTGACACTAACCCGCGGCCTCACACGTACGCTCCCCCTAGAGCGTTGTCGTACCCTCACCTGGATCCTAAACCGTCCCTGTCCCCTAACCCTAACCCTAGCCCGAACCCTAACCCTAACCCTTCCCCGAAGCCTGACCCTCAGCCGTCCCCTAATCCTAACCCGTACGCTGACACTAACCCGCGCCCTCACACGTACGCTCCCACTAGAGCGTTGTCGTACCCTCACCTGGACCCTAAACCGTCCCCGTCCCCTAATCCTACCCCTAGCCCGAACCCTAACCCTAACCCTTCCCCGAAGCCTGACCCTCAGCCGTCCCCTAATCCTAACCCGTACGCTGACACTAACCCGCACCCTCACACGTACGCTCCCCCTAGAGCGTTGTCGTACCCTCACCTGGACCCTAAACCGTCCCCGTCCCCTAACCCTAACCCTAGCCCGAACCCTAACCCTAACCCTTCCCCGAAGCCTGACCCTCAGCCGTCCCCTAATCCTAACCCGTACGCTGACACTAACCCGCGGCCTCACACGTATGCTCCCCCTAGAGTGTTGTCGTACCCTCACCTGGACCCTAAACCGTCCCCGTCCCCTAACCCTAGCCCGAACCCTAACCCTAACCCTTCCCCGAAGCCTGACCCTCAGCCGTCCCCTAATCCTAACCCGTACGCTGACACTAACCCGCGCCCTCACACGTACGCTCCCCCTACAGCGTTGTCGTACCCTCACCTGGACCCTTAACCGTCCCCGTCCCCTAACCCTAACCCTAGCCCGAACACTAACCCTAACCCTTCCCCGAAGCCTGACCCTCAGCCGTCCCCTAATCCTAACCCGTACGCTGACACTAACCCGCGCCCTCACACGTACGCTCCCCCTAGAGCGTTGTCGTACCCTCACCTGGACCCTAAACCGTCCCCGTCCCCTAACCCTAACCCTAGCCCGAACCCTAACCCTAACCCTTCCCCGAAGCCTGACCCTCAGCCGTCCCCTAATCCTAACCCGTACGCTGACACTAACCCGCGCCCTCACACGTACGCTCCCCCTAGAGCGTTGTCGTACACTCACCTGGACCCTAAACCGTCCTCGTCCCCTAACCCTAACCCTAGCCCGAACCCTAACCCTAACCCTTCCCCGAAGCCTGACCCTCAGCCGTCCCCTAATCCTAACCCGTACGCTGACACTAACCCGCGCCCTCACACGTACGCTCCCCCTTGAGCGTTGTCGTACCCTCACCTGGACCCTAAACCGTCCCCGTCCCCTAACCCTAACCCTAGCCCGAACCCTAACCCTAACCCTTCCCCGAAGCCTGACCCTCAGCCGTCCCCTAATCCTAACCCGTACGCTGACACTAACCCGCGCCCTCACACGTACGCTCCCCCTAGAGCGTTGTCGTACCCTCACCTGGACCCTAAACCGTCCCCGTCCCCTAACCCTAACCCTAGCCCGAACCCTAACCCTAACCCTTCCCCGAAGCCTGACCCTCAGCCGTCCCCTAATCCTAACCCGTACGCTGACACTAACCCGCGCCCTCACACGTACGCTCCCCCTAGAGCGTTGTCGTACCCTCACCTGGACCCTAAACCGTCCCCGTCCCCTAACCCTAACCCTAGCCCGAACCCTAACCCTAACCCTTCCCCGAAGCCTGACCCTCAGCCGTCCCCTAATCCTAACCCGTACGCTGACACTAACCCGCGCCCTCACACGTACGCTCCCCCTAGAGCGTTGTCGTACCCTCACCTGGACCCTAAACCGTCCCCATCCCCTAACCCTAACCCTAGCCCGAACCCTAACCCTAACCCTTCCCCGAAGCCTGACCCTCAGCCGTCCCCTAATCCTAACCCGTACGCTGACACTAACCCGCGCCCTCACACGTACGCTCCCCCTAGAGCGTTGTCGTACCCTCACCTGGACCCTAAACCGTCCCCGTCCCCTAACCCTAACCCTAGCCCGAACCCTAACCCTAACCCTTCCCCGAAGCCTGACCCTCAGCCGTCCCCTAATCCTAACCCGTACGCTGACACTAACCCGCGCCCTCACACGTACGCTCCCCCTAGAGCGTTGTCGTACCCTCACCTGGACCCTAAACCGTCCCCGTCCCCTAACCCTAACCCTAGCCCGAACCCTAACCCTAACCCTTCCCCGAAGCCTGACCCTCAGCCGTCCCCTAATCCTAACCCGTACGCTGACACTAACCCACGCCCTCACACGTACGCTCCCCCTAGAGCGTTGTCGTACCCTCACCTGGACCCTAAACCGTCCCCGTCCCCTAACCCTAACCCTAGCCCGAACCATAACCCTAACCCTTCCCCGAAGCCTGACCCTCAGCCGTCCCCTAATCCTAACCCTTACGCTGACACTAACCCGCGCCCTCACACGTACGCTCCCCCTAGAGCGTTGTCGTACCCTCACCTGGACCCTAAACCGTCCCCGTCCCCTAACCCTAACCCTAGCCCGAACCCTAACCCTAACCCTTCCCCGAAGCCTGACCCTCAGCCGTCCCCTAATCCTAACCCGTACGCTGACACTAACCCGCGCCCTCACACGTACGCTCCCCCTAGAGCGTTGTCGTACCCTCACCTGGACCCTAAACCGTCCCCGTCCCCTAACGCTAACCCTAGCCCGAACCCTAACCCTAACCCTTCCCCGAAGCCTGACCCTCAGCCGTCCCCTAATCCTAACCCGTACGCTGACACTAACCCGCGCCCTCACACGTACGCTCCCCCTAGAGCGTTGTCGTACCCTCACCTGGACCCTAAACCGTCCCCGTCCCCTAACCCTAACCCTAGCCCGAACCCTAACCCTAACCCTTCCCCGAAGCCTGACCCTCAGCCGTCCCCTAATCCTAACCCGTACGCTGACACTAACCCGCGCCCTCACACGTACGCTCCCCCTAGAGCGTTGTCGTACCCTCACCTGGACCCTAAACCGTCCCCGTCCCCTAACCCTAACCCTAGCCCGAACCCTAACCCTAACACTTCCCCGAAGCCTGACCCTCAGCCGTCCCCTAATCCTAACCCGTACGCTGACACTAACCCGCGCCCTCACACGTACGCTCCCCCTAGAGCGTTGTCGTACACTCACCTGGACCCTAAACCGTCCCCGTCCCCTAACCCTAGCCCGAACCCTAACCCTAACCCTTCCCCGAAGCCTGACCCTCAGCCGTCCTCTAATCCTAACCCGTACGCTGACACTAACCCACGCCCTCACACGTACGCTCTCCCTAGAGCGTTGTCGTACCCTCACCTGGACCCTAAACCGTCCCCGTCCCCTAACCCTAACCCTAGCCCGAACCCTAACCCTAACACTTCCCCGAAGCCTGACCCTCAGCCGTCCCCTAATCCTAACCCGTACGCTGACACTAACCCGCGCCCTCACACGTACGCTCCCCCTAGAGCGTTGTCGTACCCTCACCTGGACCCTAAACCGTCCCCGTCCCCTAACCCTAACCCTAGCCCGAACCCTAACCCTAACACTTCCCCGAAGCCTGACCCTCAGCCGTCCCCTAATCCTAACCCGTACGCTGACAGTAACCCGCGCCCTCACACGTACGCTCCCCCTAGAGCGTTGTCGTACCCTCACCTGGACCCTAAACCCTCCCCGTCCCCTAACCCTAACCCTAGCCCGAACCCTAAGCCTAAACCTTCCCCGAAGCCTGACCCTCAGCCGTCCCCTAATCCTAACCCGTACGCTGACACTAACCCGCGCCCTCACACGTACGCTCCCCCTAGAGCGTTGTCGTACCCTCACCTGGACCCTAAACCGTCCCCGTCCCCTAACCCTAACCCTAGCCCGAACCCTAACCCTAACCCTTCCCCGAAGCCTGACCCTCAGCCGTCCCCGAATCCTAACCCGTATGCTGACACTAACCGGCGCCCTCTCACGTACGCTCCCCCTAGAGCGTTGTCGTACCCTCACCTGGATCCTAAACCGTCCCCGTCCCCTAACCCTAACCCTAGCCCGAACCCTAACCCTAACCCTTCCCCGAAGCCTGACCCTCAGCCGTCCCCTAATCCTAACCCGTACGCTGACACTAACCCGCGGCCTCACACGTACGCTCCCCCTAGAGCGTTGTCGTACCCTCACCTGGACCCTAAACCGTCCCCGTCCCCTAACCCTAACCCTAGCCCGAACCCTAACCCTAACCCTTCCCCGAAGCCTGACCCTCAGCCGTCCCCTAATCCTAACCCGTACGCTGACACTAACCCGCGCCCTCACACGTACGCTCCCCCTAGAGCGTTGTCGTACCCTCACCTGGACCCTAAACCGTCCCCGTCCCCTAACCCTAACCCTAGCCCGAACCCTAACCCTAACACTTCCCTGAAGCCTGACCCTCAGCCGTCCCCTAATCCTAACCCGTACGCTGACACTAACCCGCGCCCTCACACGTACGCTCCCCCTAGAGCGTTGTCGTACCCTCACCTGGACCCTAAACCCTCCCCGTCCCCTAACCCTAACCCTAGCCCGAACCCTAACCCTAACACTTCCCCGAAGCCTGACCCTCAGCCGTCCCCTAATCCTAACCCGTACGCTGACACTAACCCGCGCCCTCACACGTACGCTCCCCCTAGAGCGTTGTCGTACCCTCACCTGGACCCTAAACCGTCCCCGTCCCCTAATCCTAACCCTAGCCCGAACCCTAACCCTAACCCTTCCCCGAAGCCTGACCCTCAGCCGTCCCCTAATCCTAACCCGTACGCTGACACTAACCCGCGCCCTCACACGTACGCTCCCCCTAGAGCGTTGTCGTACCCTCACCTGGACCCTAAACCGTCCCCGTCCCCTAACCCTAACCCTAGCCCGAACCCTAACCCTAACCCTTCCCCGAAGCCTGACCCTCAGCCGTCCCCTAATCCTAACCCGTACGCTGACACTAACCCGCGCCCTCACACGTACGCTCCCCCTAGAGCGTTGTCGTACCCTCACCTGGACCCTAAACCGTCCCCGTCCCCTAACCCTAACCCTACCCCGAACCCTAACCCTAACCCTTCCCTGAAGCCTGACCCTCAGCCGTCCCCTAATCCTAACCCGTACGCTGACACTAACCCGCGCCCTCACACGTACGCTCCCCCTAGAGCGTTGTCGTACCCTCACCTGGACCCTAAACCGTCCCCGTCCCCTAACCCTAACCCTAGCCCGAACCCTAACCCTAACCCTTCCCCGAAGCCTGACAATCAGCCGTCCCCTAATCCTAACCCGTACGCTGACACTAACCCGCGCCCTCACACGTACGCTCCCCCTAGAGCGTTGTCGTACCCTCACCTGGACCCTAAACTGTCCCCGTCCCCTAACCCTAACCCTAGCCCGAACCCTAACCCTAACCCTTCCCCGAAGCCTGACACTCACCCGTCCCCTAATCCTAAACCGTACGCTGACACTAACCCGCGCCCTAACACGTACGCTCCCCCTACAGCGTTGTCGTACCCTCACCTGGACCCTTAACCGTCCCCGTCCCCTAACCCTAACCCTAGCCCGAACACTAACCCTAACACTTCCCCGAAGCCTGACCCTCAGCCGTCCCCTAATCCTAACCCGTACGCTGACACTAACCCGCGCCCTCACACGTACGCTCCCCCTAGAGCGTTGTCGTACCCTCACCTGGACCCTAAACCGTCCCCGTCCCCTAACCCTAACCCTAGCCCGAACCCTAACCCTAACCCTTCCCCGAAGCCTGACCCTCAGCCGTCCCCTAATCCTAACCCGTACGCTGACACTAACCCGCGCCCTCACACGTACGCTCCCCCTAGAGCGTTGTCGTACACTCACCTGGACCCTAAACCGTCCTCGTCCCCTAACCCTAACCCTAGCCCGAACCCTAACCCTAACCCTTCCCCGAAGCCTGACCCTCAGCCGTCCCCTAATCCTAACCCGTACGCTGACACTAACCCGCGCCCTCACACGTACGCTCCCCCTAGAGCGTTGTCGTACCCTCACCTGGACCCTAAACCGTCCCCGTCCCCTAACCCTAACCCTAGCCCGAACCCTAACCCTAACCCTTCCCCGAAGCCTGACCCTCAGCCGTCCCCTAATCCTAACCCGTACGCTGACACTAACCCGCGCCCTCACACGTACGCTCCCCCTAGAGCGTTGTCGTACCCTCACCTGGACCCTAAACCGTCCCCGTCCCCTAACCCTAACCCTAGCCCGAACCCTAACCCTAACCCTTCCCCGAAGCCTGACCCTCAGCCGTCCCCTAATCCTAACCCGTACGCTGACACTAACCCGCGCCCTCACACGTACGCTCCCCCTAGAACGTTGTCGTACCCTCACCTGGACCCTAAACCGTCCCCGTCCCCTAACCCTAACCCTAGCCCGAACCCTAACCCTAACCCTTCCCCGAAGCCTGACCCTCAGCCGTCCCCTAATCCTAACCCGTACGCTGACACTAACCCGCGCCCTCACACGTTCGCTCCCCCTAGAGCGTTGTCGTACCCTCACCTGGACCCTAAACCGTCCCCGTCCCCTAACCCTAACCCTAGCCCGAACCCTAACCCTAACCCTTCCCCGAAGCCTGACCCTCAGCCGTCCCTTAATCCTAACCCGTACGCTGACACTAACCGGCGCCCTCACACGTACGCTCCCCCTAGAGCGTTGTCGTACCCTCACCTGGACCCTAAACCGTCCCCGTCCCCTAACCCTAACCCTAGCCCGAACCCTAACCCTAACCTTTCCCCGAAGCCTGACCCTCAGCCGTCCCCTAATCCTAACCCGTACGCTGACACTAACCCGCGCCCTCACACGTACGCTCCCCCTAGAACGTTGTCGTACCCTCACCTGGACCCTAAACCGTCCCCGTCCCCTAACCCTAACCCTAGCCCGAAACCTAACCCTAACCCTTCCCCGAAGCCTGACCCTCAGCCGTCCCCTAATCCTAACCCGTACGCTGACACTAACCCGCGCCCTCACACGTACGCTCCCCCTAGAGCGTTGTCATACCCTCACCTGGACCCTAAACCGTCCCCGTCCCCTAACCCTAACCCTAGCCCGAACCCTAACCCTAACCCTTCCCCGAAGCCTGACCCTCAGCCGTCCCCTAATCCTAACCCGTACGCTGACACTAACCCGCGCCCTCACACGTACGCTCCCCCTAGAGCGTTGTCGTACCCTCACCTGGACCCTAAACCGTCCCCGTCCCCTAACGCTAACCCTAGCCCGAACCCTAACCCTAACCCTTCCCCGAAGCCTGACCCTCAGCCGTCCCCTAATCCTAACCCGTACGCTGACACTAACCCGCGCCCTCACACGTACGCTCCCCCTAGAGCGTTGTCGTACCCTCACCTGGACCCTAAACCGTCCCCGTCCCCTAACCCTAACCCTAGCCCGAACCCTAACCCTAACCCTTCCCCGAAGCCTGACCCTCAGCCGTCCCCTAATCCTAACCCGTACGCTGACACTAACCCGCGCCCTCACACGTACGCTCCCCCTAGAGCGTTGTCGTACCCTCACCTGGACCCTAAACCGTCCCCGTCCCCTAACCCTAACCCTAGCCCGAACCCTAACCCTAACACTTCCCCGAAGCCTGACCCTCAGCCGTCCCCTAATCCTAACCCGTACGCTGACACTAACCCGCGCCCTCACACGTACGCTCCCCCTAGAGCGTTGTCGTACACTCACCTGGACCCTAAACCGTCCCCGTCCCCTAACCCTAGCCCGAACCCTAACCCTAACCCTTCCCCGAAGCCTGACCCTCAGCCGTCCTCTAATCCTAACCCGTACGCTGACACTAACCAACGCCCTCACACGTACGCTCTCCCTAGAGCGTTGTCGTACCCTCACCTGGACCCTAAACCGTCCCCGTCCCCTAACCCTAACCCTAGCCCGAACCCTAACCCTAACCCTTCCCCGAAGCCTGACCCTCAGCCGTCCCATAATCCTAACCCGTACGCTGACACTAACCCGCGCCCTCACACGTACGCTCCCCCTAGAGCGTTGTCGTACCCTCACCTGGACCCTAAACCGTCCCCGTCCCCTAACCCTAACCCTAGCCCGAACCCTAACCCTAACACTTCCCCGAAGCCTGACCCTCAGCCGTCCCCTAATCCTAACCCGTACGCTGACAGTAACCCGCGCCCTCACACGTACGCTCCCCCTAGAGCGTTGTCGTACCCTCACCTGGACCCTAAACCCTCCCCGTCCCCTAACCCTAACCCTAGCCCGAACCCTAACCCTAAACCTTCCCCGAAGCCTGACCCTCAGCCGTCCCCTAATCCTAACCCGTACGCTGACACTAACCCGCGCCCTCACACGTACGCTCCCCCTAGAGCGTTGTCGTACCCTCACCTGGACCCTAAACCGTCCCCGTCCCCTAACCCTAACCCTAGCCCGAACCCTAACCCTAACCCTTCCCCGAAGCCTGACCCTCAGCCGTCCCCTAATCCTAACCCGTACGCTGACACTAACCGGCGCCCTCTCACGTACGCTCCCCCTAGAGCGTTGTCGTACCCTCACCTGGATCCTAAACCGTCCCCGTCCCCTAACCCTAACCCTAGCCCGAACCCTAACCCTAACCCTTCCCCGAAGCCTGACCCTCAGCCGTCCCCTAATCCTAACCCGTACGCTGACACTAACCCGCGCCCTCACACGTACGCTCCCCCTAGAGCGTTGTCGTACCCTCACCTGGACCCTAA
Organism: Globicephala melas; assembly: GCF_963455315.2. Classification (NCBI taxonomy): domain Eukaryota; kingdom Metazoa; phylum Chordata; class Mammalia; order Artiodactyla; family Delphinidae; genus Globicephala; species Globicephala melas. The sequence continues at coordinate 213,334 of NW_027207497.1, read as the reverse complement.
ACCGTCCCCGTCCCCTAACCCTAACCCTAGCCCGAACCCTAACCCTAACCCTTCCCTGAAGCCTGACCCTCAGCCGTCCCCTAATCCTAACCCGTACGCTGACACTAACCCGCGCCCTCACATGTACGCTCCCCCTAGAGCGTTGTCGTACCCTCACCTGGACCCTAAACCGTCCCCGTCCCCTAACCCTAACCCTAGCCCGAACCCTAACCCTAACCCTTCCCCGAAGCCTGACCCTCAGCCGTCCCCTAATCCTAACCCGTACGCTGACACTAACCCGCGCCTTCACACGTACGCTCCCCCTAGAGTGTTGTCGTACCCTCACCTGGACCCTAAACCGTCCCCGTTCCCTAACCCTAACCCTAGCCCGAACCCTAACCCTAACCCTTCCCCGAAGCCTGACCCTCAGCCGTCCCCTAATCCTAACCCGTACGCTGACACTAACCCGCGCCCTCACACGTACGCTCCCCCTAGAGCGTTGTCGTACCCTCACCTGGACCCTAAACCGTCCCCGTCCCCTAATCCTAACCCTAGCCCGAACCCTAACCCTAACCCTTCCCCGAAGCCTGACCCTCAGCCGTCCCCTAATCCTAACCCGTACGCTGACACTAACCCGCGCCCTCACACGTACGCTCCCCCTAGAGCGTTGTCGTACCCTCACCTGGACCCTAAACCCTCCCCGTCCCCTAACCCTAACCCTGGCCCGAACCCTAACCCTAACACTTCCCCGAAGCCGGACCCTCAGCCGTCCCCTAATCCTAACCCGTACGCTGACACTAACCCGCGCCCTCACACGTACGCTCCCCCTAGAGCGTTGTCGTACCCTCACCTGGACCCTAAACCGTCCCCGTCCCCTAATCCTAACCCTAGCCCGAACCCTAACCCTAACCCTTCCCCGAAGCCTGACCCTCAGCCGTCCCCTAATCCTAACCCGTACGCTGACACTAACCCGCGCCCTCACACGTACGCTCCCCCTAGAGCGTTGTCGTACCCTCACCTGGACCCTAAACCGTCCCCGTCCCCTAACCCTAACCCTAGCCCGAACCCTAACCCTAACCCTTCCCCGAAGCCTGACCCTCAGCCGTCCCCTAATCCTAACCCGTACGCTGACACTAACCCAGGCCCTCACACGTACGCTCCCCCTAGAGCGTTGTCGTACCCTCACCTGGACCCTAAACCGTCCCCGTCCCCTAACCCTAACCCTACCCCGAACCCTAACCCTAACCCTTCCCTGAAGCCTGACCCTCAGCCGTCCCCTAATCCTAACCCGTACGCTGACACTAACCCGCGCCCTCACACGTACGCTCCCCCTAGAGCGTTGTCGTACCCTCACCTGGACCCTAAACCGTCCCCGTCCCCTAACCCTAACCCTAGCCCGAACCCTAACCCTAACCCTTCCCCGAAGCCTGACACTCAGCCGTCCCCTAATCCTAACCCGTACGCTGACACTAACCCGCGCCCTCACACGTACGCTCCCCCTAGAGCGTTGTCGTACCCTCACCTGGACCCTAAACCGTCCCCGTCCCCTAACCCTAACCCTAGCCCGAACCCTAACCCTAACCCTTCCCCGAAGCCTGACCCTCACCCGTCCCCTAATCCTAAACCGTACGCTGACACTAACCCGCGCCCTCACACGTACGCTCCCCCTACAGTGTTGTCGTACCCTCACCTGGACCCTTAACCGTCCCCGTCCCCTAACCCTAACCCTAGCCCGAACACTAACCCTAACCCTTCCCCGAAGCCTGACCCTCAGCCGTCCCCTAATCCTAACCCGTACGCTGACACTAACCCGCGCCCTCACACGTACGCTCCCCCTAGAGCGTTGTCGTACCCTCACCTGGACCCTAAACCGTCCCCGTCCCCTAACCCTAACCCTAGCCCGAACCCTAAACCTAACCCTTCCCCGAAGCCTGACCCTCAGCCGTCCCCTAATCCTAACCCGTACGCTGACACTAACCCGCGCCCTCACACGTACGCTCCCCCTAGAGCGTTGTGTTACACTCACCTGGACCCTAAACCGTCCCCGTCCCCTAACCCTAACCCTAGCCCGAACCCTAACCCTAACCCTTCCCCGAAGCCTGACGCTCAGCCATCCCCTAATCCTAACCCGTACGCTGACACTAACCCGCGCCCTCACACGTACGCTCCCCCTAGAGCGTTGTCGTACCCTCACCTGGACCCTAAACCGTCCCCGTCCCCTAACCCTAACCCTAGCCCGAACCCTAACCCTAACCCTTCCCTGAAGCCTGACCCTCAGCCGTCCCCTAATCCTAACCCGTACGCTGACACTAACCCGCGCCCTCACACGTACGCTCCCCCTAGAGCGTTGTCGTACCCTCACCTGGACCCTAAACCGTCCCCGTCCCCTAACCCTAACCCTAGCCCGAACCCTAACCCTAACCCTTCCCCGAAGCCTGACCCTCAGCCGTCCCCTAATCCTAACCCGTACGCTGACACTAACCCGCGCCCTCACACGTACGCTCCCCCTAGAGCGTTGTCGTACCCTCACCTGGACCCTAAACCGTCCCCGTCCCCTAACCCTAACCCTAGCCCGAACCCTAACCCTAACCCTTCCCCGAAGCCTGACCCTCAGCCGTCCCCTAATCCTAACCCGTACGCTGACACTAACCCGCGCCCTCACACGTACGCTCCCCCTAGAGCGTTGTCGTACCCTCACCTGGACCCTAAACCGTCCCCGTCCCCTAATCCTAACCCTAGCCCGAACCCTAACCCTAACCCTTCCCCGAAGCCTGACCCTCAGCCGTCCCCTAATCCTAACCCGTACGCTGACACTAACCCGCGCCCTCACACGTACGCTCCCCCTAGAGCGTTGTCGTACCCTCACCTGGACCCTAAACCCTCCCCGTCCCCTAACCCTAACCCTAGCCCGAACCCTAACCCTAACACTTCCCCGAAGCCTGACCCTCAGCCGTCCCCTAATCCTAACCCGTACGCTGACACTAACCCGCGCCCTCACACGTACGCTCCCCCTAGAGCGTTGTCGTACCCTCACCTGGACCCTAAACCGTCCCCGTCCCCTAATCCTAACCCTAGCCCGAACCCTAACCCTAACCCTTCCCCGAAGCCTGACCCTCAGCCGTCCCCTAATCCTAACCCGTACGCTGACACTAACCCGCGCCCTCACACGTACGCTCCCCCTAGAGCGTTGTCGTACCCTCACCTGGACCCTAAACCGTCCCCGTCCCCTAACCCTAACCCTAGCCCGAACCCTAACCCTAACCCTTCCCCGAAGCCTGACCCTCAGCCGTCCCCTAATCCTAACCCGTACGCTGACACTAACCCAGGCCCTCACACGTACGCTCCCCCTAGAGCGTTGTCGTACCCTCACCTGGACCCTAAACCGTCCCCGTCCCCTAACCCTAACCCTACCCCGAACCCTAACCCTAACCCTTCCCTGAAGCCTGACCCTCAGCCGTCCCCTAATCCTAACCCGTACGCTGACACTAACCCGCGCCCTCACACGTACGCTCCCCCTAGAGCGTTGTCGTACCCTCACCTGGACCCTAAACCCTCCCCGTCCCCTAACCCTAACCCTAGCCCGAACCCTAACCCTAACCCTTCCCCGAAGCCTGACACTCAGCCGTCCCCTAATCCTAACCCGTACGCTGACACTAACCCGCGCCCTCACACGTACGCTCCCCCTAGAGCGTTGTCGTACCCTCACCTGGACCCTAAACCGTCCCCGTCCCCTAACCCTAACCCTAGCCCGAACCCTAACCCTAACCCTTCCCCGAAGCCTGACCCTCACCCATCCCCTAATCCTAAACCGTACGCTGACACTAACCCGCGCCCTCACACGTACGCTCCCCCTACAGTGTTGTCGTACCCTCACCTGGACCCTTAACCGTCCCCGTTCCCTAACCCTAACCCTAGCCCGAACACTAACCCTAACCCTTCCCCGAAGCCTGACCCTCAGCCGTCCCCTAATCCTAACCCGTACGCTGACACTAACCCGCGCCCTCACACGTACGCTCCCCCTAGAGCGTTGTCGTACCCTCACCTGGACCCTAAACCGTCCCCGTCCCCTAACCCTAACCCTAGCCCGAACCCTAACCCTAACCCTTCCCCGAAGCCTGACCCTCAGCCGTCCCCTAATCCTAACCCGTACGCTGACACTAACCCGCGCCCTCACACGTACGCTCCCCCTAGAGCGTTGTGTTACACTCACCTGGACCCTAAACCGTCCCCGTCCCCTAACCCTAACCCTAGCCCGAACCCTAACCCTAACCCTTCCCCGAAGCCTGACGCTCAGCCATCCCCTAATCCTAACCCGTACGCTGACACTAACCCGCGCCCTCACACGTACGCTCCCCCTAGAGCGTTGTCGTACCCTCACCTGGACCCTAAACCGTCCCCGTCCCCTAACCCTAACCCTACCCCGAACCCTAACCCTAACCCTTCCCTGAAGCCTGACCCTCAGCCGTCCCCTAATCCTAACCCGTACGCTGACACTAACCCGCGCCCTCACACGTACGCTCCCCCTAGAGCGTTGTCGTACCCTCACCTGGACCCTAAACCGTCCCCGTCCCCTAACCCTAACCCTAGCCCGAACCCTAACCCTAACCCTTCCCCGAAGCCTGACACTCAGCCGTCCCCTAATCCTAACCCGTACGCTGACACTAACCCGCGCCCTCACACGTACGCTCCCCCTAGAGCGTTGTCGTACCCTCACCTGGACCCTAAACCGTCCCCGTCCCCTAACCCTAACCCTAGCCCGAACCCTAACCCTAACCCTTCCCCGAAGCCTGACCCTCAGCCGTCCCCTAATCCTAACCCGTACGCTGACACTAACCCGCGCCCTCACACGTACGCTCCCCCTAGAGCGTTGTCGTACCCTCACCTGGACCCTAAACCGTCCCCGTCCCCTAACCCTAACCCTAGCCCGAACCCTAACCCTAACCCTTCCCCGAAGCCTGACCCTCAGCCGTCCCCTAATCCTAACCCGTACGCTGACACTAACCCGCGCCCTCACACGTACGCTCCCCCTAGAGCGTTGTCGTACCCTCACCTGGACCCTAAACCGTCCCCGTCCCCTAACCCTAACCCTAGCCCGAACCCTAACCCTAACCCTTCCCCGAAGCCTGACCCTCAGCCGTCCCCTAATCCTAACCCGTACGCTGACACTAACCCGCGCCCTCACACGTACGCTCCCCCTAGAGCATTGTCGTACCCTCACCTGGACCCTAAACCGTCCCCGTCCCCTAACCCTAACCCTAGCCCGAACCCTAACCCTAACCCTTCCCCGAAGCCTGACCCTCAGCCGTCCCCTAATCCTAACCCGTACGCTGACACTAACCCGCGCCCTCACACGTACGCTCCCCCTAGAGCGTTGTCGTACCCTCACCTGGACCCTAAACCGTCCCCGTCCCCTAACCCTAACCCTAGCCCGAACCCTAACCCTAACCCTTCCCCGAAGCCTGACCCTCAGCCGTCCCCTAATCCTAACCCGTACGCTGACACTAACCCGCGCCCTCACACGTACGCTCCCCCTAGAGCGTTGTCGTACCCTCACCTGGACCCTAAACCGTCCCCGTCCCCTAACCCTAACCCTAGCCCGAACCCTAACCCTAACCCTTCCCCGAAGCCTGACCCTCAGCCGTCCTCTAATCCTAACCCGTACGCTGACACTAACCCGCGCCCTCACACGTACGCTCCCCCTAGAGCGTTGTCGTACCCTCACCTGGACCCTAAACCGTCCCCGTCCCCTAACCCTAACCCTAGCCCGAACCCTAACCCTAACCCTTCCCCGAAGCCTGACCCTCAGCCGTCCCCTAATCCTAACCCGTACGCTGACACTAACCCGCGCCCTCACACGTACGCTCCCCCTAGAGCGTTGTCATACCCTCACCTGGACCCTAAACCGTCCACGTCCCCTAACCCTAACCCTAGCCCGAACCCTAACCCTAACCCTTCCCCGAAGCCTGACCCTCAGCCGTCCCCTAATCCTAACCCGTACGCTGACACTAACCCGCGCCCTCACACGTACGCTCCCCCTAGAGCGTTGTCGTACCCTCACCTGGACCCTAAACCGTCCCCGTCCCCTAACCCTAACCCTAGCCCGAACCCTAACCCTAACCCTTCCCCGAAGCCTGACCCTCAGCCGTTCCCTAATCCTAACCCGTACGCTGACACTAACCCGCGCCCTAACACGTACGCTCCCCCTAGAGCGTTGTCGTACCCTCACCTGGATCCTAAACCGTCCCCGTCCCCTAACCCTAACCCTAGCCCGAACCCTAACCCTAACACTTCCCCGAAGCCTGACCCTCAGCCGTCCCCTAATCCTAACCCGTACGCTGACACTAACCCACGCCCTCACACGTACGCTCCCCCTAGAGCGTTGTCGTACCCTCACCTGGACCCTAAACCGTCCCCGTCCCCTAACCCTAACCCTAGCCCGAACCCTAACCCTAACCCTTCCCCGAAGCCTGACCCTCAGCCGTCCCCTAATCCTAACCCGTACGCTGACACTAACCCGCGCCCTCACACGTACGCTCCCCCTAGAGCGTTGTCGTACCCTCACCTGGACCCTAAACCGTCCCCGTCCCCTAACCCTAACCCTACCCCGAACCCTAACCCTAACCCTTCCCTGAAGCCTGACCCTCAGCCGTCCCCTAATCCTAACCCGTACGCTGACACTAACCCGCGCCCTCACACGTACGCTCCCACTAGAGCGTTGTCGTACCCTCACCTGGACCCTAAACCGTCCCCGTCCCCTAACCCTAACCCTAGCCCGAACCCTAACCCTAACCCTTCCCCGAAGCCTGACCCTCAGCCGTCCCCTAATCCTAACCCGTACGCTGACACTAACCCGCGCCCTCACACGTACGCTCCCCCTAGAGCGTTGTCGTACCCTCACCTGGACCCTAAACCGTCCCCGTCCCCTAACCCTAACCCTAGCCCGAACCCTAACCCTAACACTTCCCTGAAGCCTGACCCTCAGCCGTCCCCTAATCCTAACCCGTACGCTGACACTAACCCGCGCCCTCACACGTACGCTCCCCCTAGAGCGTTGTCGTACCCTCACCTGGACCCTAAACCGTCCCCGTCCCCTAACCCTAACCCTAGCCCGAACCCTAACCCTAACCCTTCCCCGAAGCCTGACCCTCAGCCGTCCCCTAATCCTAACCCGTACGCTGACACTAACCCGCGCCCTCACACGTACGCTCCCCCTAGAGCGTTGTCGTACCCTCACCTGGACCCTAAACCGTCCCCGTCCCCTAACCCTAACCCTAGCCCGAACCCTAACCCTAACCCTTCCCCGAAGCCTGACCCTCACCCGTCCCCTAATCCTAACCCGTACGCTGACACTGACCCGCGCCCTCACACGTACGCTCCCCCTACAGCGTTGTCGTACCCTCACCTGGACCCTTAACCGTCCCCGTCCCCTAACCCTAACCCTAGCCCGAACACTAACCCTAACCCTTCCCCGAAGCCTGACCCTCAGCCGTCCCCTAATCCTAACCCGTACGCTGACACTAACCCGCGCCCTCACACGTACGCTCCCCCTAGAGCGTTGTCGTACCCTCACCTGGACCCTAAACCGTCCCCGTCCCCTAACCCTAACCCTAGCCCGAACCCTAACCCTAACCCTTCCCCGAAGCCTGACCCTCAGCCGTCCCCTAATCCTAACCCGTACGCTGACACTAACCCGCGCCCTCACACGTACCCTCCCCCTAGAGCGTTGTCGTACACTCACCTGGACCCTAAACCGTCCCCGTCCCCTAACACTAACCCTAGCCCGAACCCTAACCCTAACCCTTCCCCGAAGCCTGACCCTCAGCCATCCCCTAATCCTAACCCGTACGCTGACACTAACCCGCGCCCTCACACGTACGCTCCCCCTAGAGCGTTGTCGTACCCTCACCTGGACCCTAAACCGTCCCCGTCCCCTAACCCTAACCCTAGCCCGAACCCTAACCCTAACACTTCCCCGAAGCCTGACCCTCAGCCGTCCCCTAATCCTAACCCGTACGCTGACACTAACCCGCGCCCTCACACGTACGCTCCCCCTAGAGCGTTGTCGTACCCTCACCTGGACCCTAAACCGTCCCCGTCCCCTAACCCTAACCCTAGCCCGAACCCTAACCCTAACCCTTCCCCGAAGCCTGACCCTCAGCCGTCCCCTAATCCTAACCCGTACGCTGACACTAACCCGCGCCCTCACACGTACGCTCCCCCTAGAGCGTTGTCGTACCCTCACCTGGACCCTAAACCGTCCCCGTCCCCTAACCCTAACCCTAGCCCGAACCCTAACCCTAACCCTTCCCCGAAGCCTGACCCTCAGCCGTCCCCTAATCCTAACCCGTACGCTGACACTAACCCGCGCCCTCACACGTACGCTCCCCCTAGAGCGTTGTCGTACCCTCACCTGGACCCTAAACCGTCCCCGTCCCCTAACCCTAACCCTAGCCCGAACCCTAACCCTAACCCTTCCCCGAAGCCTGACCCTCAGCCGTCCCCTAATCCTAACCAGTACGCTGACACTAACCCGCGCCCTCACACGTACGCTCCCCCTAGAGCGTTGTCGTACCCTCACCTGGACCCTAAACCGTCCCCGTCCCCTAACCCTAACCCTAGCCCGAACCCTAACCCTAACCCTTCCCCGAAGCCTGACCCTCAGCCGTCCCCTAATCCTAACCCGTACGCTGACACTAACCCGCGCCCTCACACGTACACTCCCCCTAGAGCGTTGTCGTACCCTCACCTGGACCCTAAACCGTCCCCGTCCCCTAACCCTAACCCTAGCCCGAACCCTAACCCTAACCCTTCCCCGAAGCCTGACCTTCAGCCGTCCCCTAATCCTAACCCGTACGCTGACACTAACCCGCGCCCTCACACGTACGCTCCCCCTAGAGCATTGTCGTACCCTCACCTGGACCCTAAACCGTCCCCGTCCCCTAACCCTAACCCTAGCCCGAACACTAACCCTAACCCTTCCCCGAAGCCTGACCCTCAGCCGTCCCCTAATCCTAACCCGTACGCTGACACTAACCCGCGCCCTCACACGTACGCTCCCCGTAGAGCGTTGTCGTACCCTCACCTGGACCCTAAACCGTCCCCGTCCCCTAACCCTAAACCTAGCCCGAACCCTAACCCTAACCCTTCCCCGAAGCCTGACCCTCAGCCGTCCCCTAATCCTAACCCGTACGCTGACACTAACCCGCGCCCTCACACGTACGCTCCCCCTAGAGCATTGTCGTACCCTCACCTGGACCCTAAACCGTCCCCGTCCCCTAACCCTAACCCTAGCCCGAACACTAACCCTAACCCTTCCCCGAAGCCTGACCCTCAGCCGTCCCCTAATCCTAACCCGTACGCTGACACTAACCCGCGCCCTCACACGTACGCTCCCCCTAGAGCGTTGTCGTACCCTCACCTGGACCCTAAACCGTCCCCGTCCCCTAACCCTAACCCTAGCCCGAACCCTAACCCTAACCCTTCCCCGAAGCCTGACCCTCAGCCGTCCCCTAATCCTAACCCGTACGCTGACACTAACCCGCGCCCTCACACGTACGCTCCCCCTAGAGCGTTGTCGTACCCTCACCTGGACCCTAAACCGTCCCCGTCCCCTAACCCTAACCCTAGCCCGAACCCTAACCCTAACCCTTCCCCGAAGCCTGACCCTCAGCCGTCCCCTAATCCTAACCCGTACGCTGACACTAACCCGCGCCCTCACACGTACGCTCCCCCTAGAGCGTTGTCGTACCCTCACCTGGACCCTAAACCGTCCCCGTCCCCTAACCCTAGCCCGAACCCTAACCCTAACCCTTCCCCGAAGCCTGACCCTCAGCCGTCCTCTAATCCTAACCCGTACGCTGACACTAACCCACGCCCTCACACGTACGCTCCCCCTAGAGCGTTGTCGTACCCTCACCTGGACCCTAAACCGTCCCCGTCCCCTAACCCTAACCCTAGCCCGAACCCTAACCCTAACCCTTCCCCGAAGCCTGACCCTCAGCCGTCCCCTAATCCTAACCCGTACGCTGACACTAACCCGCCCCCTCACACGTACGCTCCCCCTAGAGCGTTGTCGTACCCTCACCTGGACCCTAAACCGTCCACGTCCCCTAACCCTAACCCTAGCCCGAACCCTAACCCTAACCCTTCCCCGAAGCCTGACCCTCAGCCGTCCCCTAATCCTAACCCGTACGCTGACACTAACCCGCGCCCTCACACGTACGCTCCCCCTAGAGCGTTGTCGTACCCTCACCTGGACCCTAAACCGTCCCTGTCCCCTAACCCTAACCCTAGCCCGAACCCTAACCCTAACCCTTCCCCGAAGCCTGACCCTCAGCCGTCCCCTAATCCTAACCCGTACGCTGACACTAACCCGCGCCCTAACACGTACGCTCCCCCTAGAGCGTTGTCGTACCCTCACCTGGATCCTAAACCGTCCCCGTCCCCTAACCCTAACCCTAGCCCGAACCCTAACCCTAACACTTCCCCGAAGCCTGACCCTCAGCCGTCCCCTAATCCTAACCCGTACGCTGACACTAACCAACGCTCTCACACGTACGCTCCCCCTAGAGCGTTGTCGTACCCTCACCTGGACCCTGAACCGTCCCCGTCCCCTAACCCTAACCCTAGCCCGAACCCTAACCCTAACACTTCCCCGAAGCCTGACCCTCAGCCGTCCCCTAATCCTAACCCGTACGCTGACACTAACCCACGCCCTCACACGTACGCTCCCCCTAGAGCGTTGTCGTACCCTCACCTGGACCCTAAACCGTCCCCGTCCCCTAACCCTAACCCTAGCCCGAACCCTAACCCTAACCCTTCCCCGAAGCCTGACCCTCAGCCGTCCCCTAATCCTAACCCGTACGCTGACACTAACCCGCGCCCTCACACGTACGCTCCCCCTAGAGCGTTGTCGTACCCTCACCTGGACCCTAAACCGTCCCCGTCCCCTAACCCTAACCCTAGCCCGAACCCTAACCCTAACCCTTCCCCGAAGCCTGACCCTCAGCCGTCCCCTAATCCTAACCCGTACGCTGACACTAACCCGCGCCCTCACACGTACGCTCCCCCTAGAGTGTTGTCGTACCCTCACCTGGACCCTAAACCGTCCCCGTCCCCTAACCCTAACCCTAGCCCGAACCCTAACCCTAACCCTTCCCCGAAGCCTGACCCTCAGCCGTCCCCTAATCCTAACCCGTACGCTGACACTAACCCGCGCCCTCACACGTACGCTCCCCCTAGAGCGTTGTCGTACCCTCACCTGGACCCTAAACCGTCCCCGTCCCCTAATCCTAACCCTAGCCCGAACCCTAACCCTAACACTTCCCCGAAGCCTGACCCTCAGCCGTCCCCTAATCCTAACCCGTACGCTGACACTAACCCGCGCCCTCACACGTACGCTCCCCCTAGAGCGTTGTCGTACCCTCACCTGGACCCTAAACCGTCCCCGTCCCCTAACCCTAGCCCGAACCCTAACCCTAACCCTTCCCCGAAGCCTGACCCTCAGCCGTCCCCTAATCCTAACCCGTACGCTGACACTAACCCGCGCCCTCACTCGTACGCTCCCCCTAGAGCGTTGTCGTACCCTCACCTGGACCCTAAACCGTCCCCGTCCCCTAACCCTAACCCTAGCCCGAACCCTAACCCTAACCCTTCCCCGAAGCCTGACCCTCAACCGTCCCCTAATCCTAACCCGTACGCTGACACTAACCCGCGGCCTCACACGTACGCTCCCCCTAGAGCGTTGTCGTACCCTCACCTGGACCCTAAACCGTCCCCGTCCCCTAACCCTAACCCTAGCCCGAACCCTAACCCTAACCCTTCCCCGAAGCCTGACCCTCAGCCGTCCCCTAATCCTAACCCGTACGCTGACACTAACCCGCGGCCTCACACGTACGCTCCCCCTAGAGCGTTGTCGTACCCTCACCTGGACCCTAAACCGTCCCCGTCCCCTAACCCTAACCCTAGCCCGAACCCTAACTCTAACCCTTCCCCGAAGCCTGACCCTCAGCCGTCCCGTAATCCTAACCCGTACGCTGACACTAACCCGCGCCCTCACACGTACGCTCCCCCTAGAGCGTTGTCGTACCCTCACCTGGACCCTAAACCGTCCCCGTCCCCTAACCCTAACCCTAGCCCGAACCCTAACCCTAACCCTTCCCCGAAGCCTGACCCTCAGCCGTCCCCTAATCCTAACCCGTACGCTGACACTAACCCGCGCCCTAACACGTACGCTCCCCCTAGAGCGTTGTCGTACCCTCACCTGGACCCTAAACCGTCCCCGTCCCCTAACCCTAACCCTAGCCCGAACCCTAACCCTAACCCTTCCCTGAAGCCTGACCCTCAGCCGTCCCCTAATCCTAACCCGTACGCTGACACTAACCCGCGCCCTCACACGTACGCTCCCCCTAGAGCGTTGTCGTACCCTCACCTGGACCCTAAACCGTCCCCGTCCCCTAACCCTAACCCTAGCCCGAACCCTAACCCTAACCCTTCCCCGAAGCCTGACCCTCAGCCGTCCCCTAATCCTAACCCGTACGCTGACACTAACCCGCGCCCTCACACGTACGCTCCCCCTAGAGCGTTGTCGTACCCTCACCTGGACCCTAAACCGTCCCCGTCCCCTAACCCTAACCCTAGCCCCAACACTAACCCTAACCCTTCCCCGAAGCCTGACCCTCACCCGTCCCCTAATCCTAAACCGTACGCTGACACTAACCCGCGCCCTCACACGTACGCTCCCCCTACAGCGTTGTCGTACCCTCACCTGGACCCTTAACCGTCCCCGTCCCCTAACCCTAACCCTAGCCCGAACACTAACCCTAACCCTTCCCCGAAGCCTGACCCTCAGCCGTCCCCTAATCCTAACCCGTACGCTGACACTAACCCGCGCCCTCACACGTACGCTCCCCCTAGAGCGTTGTCGTACCCTCACCTGGACCCTAAACCGTCCCCGTCCCCTAACCCTAACCCTAGCCCGAACCCTAACCCTAACCCTTCCCCGAAGCCTGACCCTCAGCCGTCCCCTAATCCTAACCCGTACGCTGACACTAACCCGCGCCCTCACACGTACGCTCCCCCTAGAGCGTTGTCGTACACTCACCTGGACCCTAAACCGTCCCCGTCCCGTAACCCTAACCCTAGCCCGAACCCTAACCCTAAACCTTCCCCGAAGCCTGACGCTCAGCCATCCCCTAATCCTAACCCGTACGCTGACACTAACCCGCGCCCTCACACGTACGCTCCCCCTAGAGCGTTGTCGTACCCTCACCTGGACCCTAAACCGTCCCCGTCCCCTAACCCTAACCCTAGCCCGAACCCTAACCCTAACCCTTCCCCGAAGCCTGACCCTCAGCCGTCCCCTAATCCTAACCCGTACGCTGACACTAACCCGCGCCCTCACACGTACGCTCCCCCTAGAGCGTTGTCGTACCCTCACCTGGACCCTAAACCGTCCCCGTCCCCTAACCCTAACCCTAGCCCGAACCCTAACCCTAACCCTTCCCCGAAGCCTGACCCTCAGCCGTCCCCTAATCCTAACCCGTACGCTGACACTAACCCGCGCCCTCACACGTACGCTCCCCCTAGAGCGTTGTCGTACCCTCACCTGGACCCTAAACCGTCCCCGTCCCCTAACCCTAACCCTAGCCCGAACCCTAAACCTAACCCTTCCCCGAAGCCTGACCCTCAGCCGTCCCCTAATCCTAACCCGTACGCTGACACTAACCCGCGCCCTCACACGTACGCTCCCCCTAGAGCGTTGTCGTACCCTCACCTGGACCCTAAACCGTCCCCGTCCCCTAACCCTAACCCTAGCCCGAACCCTAACCCTAACACTTCCCCGAAGCCTGACCCTCACCCGTCCCCTAATCCTAACCCGTACGCTGACACTAAACCGCGCCCTCACACGTACGCTCCCCCTAGAGCGTTGTCGTACCCTCACCTGGACCCTAAACCGTCCCCGTCCCCTAACCCTAACCCTAGCCCGAACCCTAACCCTAACCCTTCCCCGAAGCCTGACCCTCAGCCGTCCCCTAATCCTAACCCGTACGCTGACACTAACCCGCGCCCTCACACGTACGCTCCCCCTAGAGCGTTGTCGTACCCTCACCTGGACCCTAAACCGTCCCCGTCCCCTAACCCTAACCCTAGCCCGAACCCTAACCCTAACCCTTCCCCAAAGCCTGACCCTCAGCCGTCCCCTAATCCTAACCCGTACGCTGACACTAACCCGCGCCCTCACACGTACGCTCCCCCTAGAGCGTTGTCGTACCCTCACCTGGACCCTAAACCGTCCCCGTCCCCTAACCCTAACCCTAGCCCGAACCCTAACCCTAACCCTTCCCCGAAGCCTGACCCTCAGCCATCCCCTAATCCTAACCCGTACGCTGACACTAACCCGCGCCCTCACACGTACGCTCCCCCTAGAGCGTTGTCGTACCCTCACCTGGACCCTAAACCGTCCCCGTCCCCTAACCCTAACCCTAGCCCGAACCCTAACCCTAACCCTTCCCCGAAGCCTGACCCTCAGCCGTCCCCTAATCCTAACCCGTACGCTGACACTAACCCGCGCCCTCACACGTACGCTCCCCCTAGAGCGTTGTCGTACCCTCACCTGGACCCTAAACCGTCCCCGTTCCCTAACCCTAACCCTAGCCCGAACCCTAACCCTAACCCTTCCCCGAAGCCTGACCCTCAGCCGTCCCCTAATCCTAACCCGTACACTGACACTAACCCGCGGCCTCACACGTACGCTCCCCCTAGAGCGTTGTCGTACCCTCACCTGGACCCTAAACCCTCCCCGTCCCCTAACCCTAACCCTAGCACGAACCCTAACCCTAACCCTTCCCCGAAGCCTGACCCTCAGCCGTCCCCTAATCCTAACCCGTACGCTGACACTAACCCGCGCCCTCACACGTACGCTCCCCCTAGAGCGTTGTCGTACCCTCATCTGGACCCTAAACCGTCCCCGTCCCCTAACCCTAACCCTAGCCCGAACCCTAACCCTAACCCTTCCCCGAAGCCTGACCCTCAGCCGTCCCCTAATCCTAACCCGTACGCTGACACTAACACGCGCCCTAACACGTACGCTCCCCCTAGAGCGTTGTCGTACCCTCACCTGGATCCTAAACCGTCCCCGTCCCCTAACCCTAACCCTAGCCCGAACCCTAACCCTAACACTTCCCCGAAGCCTGACCCTCAGCCGTCCCCTAATCCTAACCCGTACGCTGACACTAACCCACGCCCTCACACGTACGCTCCCCCTAGAGCGTTGTCGTACCCTCACCTGGACCCTGAACCGTCCCCGTCCCCTAACCCTAACCCTAGCCCGAACCCTAACCCTAACCCTTCCCCGAAGCCTGACCCTCAGCCGTCCCCTAATCCTAACCCGTACGCTGACACTAACCCACGCCCTCACACGTACGCTCCCCCTAGAGCGTTGTCGTACCCTCACCTGGACCCTAAACCGTCCCCGTCCCCTAACCCTAACCCTAGCCCGAACCCTAACCCTAACCCTTCCCCGAAGCCTGACCCTCAGCCGTCCCCTAATCCTAACCCGTACGCTGACACTAACCCGCGCCCTCACACGTACGCTCCCCCTAGAGCGTTGTCGTACCCTCACCTGGACCCTAAACCGTCCCCGTCCCCTAACCCTAACCCTAGCCCGAACCCTAACCCTAACCCTTCCCCGAAGCCTGACCCTCAGCCGTCCCCTAATCCTAACCCGTACGCTGACACTAACCCGCGCCCTCACACGTATGCTCCCCCTAGAGTGTTGTCGTACCCTCACCTGGACCCTAAACCGTCCCCGTCCCCTAACCCTAACCCTAGCCCGAACCCTAACCCTAACCCTTCCCCGAAGCCTGACCCTCAGCCGTCCCCTAATCCTAACCCGTACGCTGACACTAACCCGCGCCCTCACACGTACGCTCCCCCTAGAGCGTTGTCGTACCCTCACCTGGACCCTAAACCGTCCCCGTCCCCTAATCCTAACCCTAGCCCGAACCCTAACCCTAACCCTTCCCCGAAGCCTGACCCTCAGCCGTCCCCTAATCCTAACCCGTACGCTGACACTAACCCGCGCCCTCACACGTACGCTCCCCCTAGAGCGTTGTCGTACCCTCACCTGGACCCTAAACCGTCCCCGTCCCCTAACCCTAGCCCGAACCCTAACCCTAACCCTTCCCCGAAGCCTGACCCTCAGCCGTCCCCTAATCCTAACCCGTACGCTGACACTAACCCACGCCCTCACACGTACGCTCCCCCTAGAGCGTTGTCGTACCCTCACCTGGACCCTAAACCGTCCCCGTCCCCTAACCCTAACCCTAGCCCGAACCCTAACCCTAACCCTTCCCCGAAGCCTGACCCTCAGCCGTCCCCTAATCCTAACCCGTACGCTGACACTAACCCGCGCCCTCACACGTACGCTCCCCCTAGAGCGTTGTCATACCCTCACCTGGACCCTAAACCGTCCCCGTCCCCTAACCCTAACCCTAGCCCGAACCCTAACCCTAAACCTTCCCCGAAGCCTGACCCTCAGCCGTCCCCTAATCCTAACCCGTACGCTGACACTAACCCACGGCCTCACTCGTACGCTCCCCCTAGAGCGTTGTCGTACCCTCACCTGGACCCTAAACCGTCCCCGTCCCCTAACCCTAACCCTAGCCCGAACCCTAACCCTAACCCTTCCCCGAAGCCTGACCCTCAGCCGTCCCCTAATCCTAACCCGTACGCTGACACTAACCCGCGGCCTCACACGTACGCTCCGCCTAGAGCGTTGTCGTACCCTCACCTGTACCCTAAACCCTCCCCGTCCCCTAACCCTAACCCTAGCCCGAACCCTAACCCTAACCCTTCCCCGAAGCCTGACCCTCAGCCGTCCCCTAATCCTAACCCGTACGCTGACACTAACCCGCGCCCTCACACGTACGCTCCCCCTAGAGCGTTGTCGTACCCTCACCTGGACCCTAAACCGTCCCCGTCCCCTAACCCTAACCCTAGCCCGAACCCTAACCCTAACACTTCCCCGAAGCCTGACCCTCAGCCGTCCCCTAATCCTAACCCGTACGCTGACACTAACCCGCGCCCTAACACGTACGCTCCCCCTAGAGCGTTGTCGTACCCTCACCTGGATCCTAAACCGTCCCCGTCCCCTAACCCTAACCCTAGCCCGAACCCTAACCCTAACCCTTCCCCGAAGCCTGACCCTCAGCCGTCCCCTAATCCTAACCCGTACGCTGACACTAACCCGCGCCCTCACACGTACGCTCCCCCTAGAGCATTGTCGTACCCTCACATGGACCCTAAACCGTCCCCGTCCCCTAACCCTAACCCTAGCCTGAACCCTAACCCTAACCCTTCCCCGAAGCCTGACCCTCAGCCGTCCCCTAATCCTAACCCGTACGCTGACACTAACCCGCGCCCTCACACGTACGCTCCCCCTAGAGCATTGTCGTACCCTCACCTGGACCCTAAACCGTCCCCGTCCCCTAATCCTAACCCTAGCCCGAACCCTAACCCTAACACTTCCCCGAAGCCTGACCCTCAGCCGTCCCCTAATCCTAACCCGTACGCTGACACTAACCCGCGCCCTCACACGTACGCTCCCCCTAGAGCGTTGTCGTACCCTCACCTGGACCCTAAACCGTCCCCGTCCCCTAACCCTAACCCTAGCCCGAACCCTAACCCTAACCCTTCCCCGAAGCCTGACCCTCAGCCGTCCCCTAATCCTAACCCGTACGCTGACACTAACCCGCGGCCTCACACGTACGCTCCCCCTAGAGCGTTGTCGTACCCTCACCTGGACCCTAAACCGTCCCCGTCCCCTAACCCTAACCCTAGCCCGAACCCTAACCCTAACCCTTCCCCGAAGCCTGACCCTCAGCCGTCCCCTAATCCTAACCCGTACGCTGACACTAACCCGCGCCCTCACACGTACGCTCCCCCTACAGCGTTGTCGTACCCTCACCTGGACCCTTAACCGTCCCCGTCCCCTAACCCTAACCCTAGCCCGAACACTAACCCTAACCCTTCCCCGAAGCCTGACCCTCAGCCATCCCCTAATCCTAACCCGTACGCTGACACTAACCCGCGCCCTCACACGTACGCTCCCCCTAGAGCGTTGTCGTACCCTCACCTGGACCCTAAACCGTCCCCGTCCCCTAACCCTAACCCTAGCCCGAACCCTAACCCTAACACTTCCCCGATGCCTGACCCTCAGCCGTCCCCTAATCCTAACCCGTACGCTGACACTAACCCGCGCCCTCACACGTACGCTCCCCCTACAGCGTTGTCGTACCCTCACCTGGACCCTTAACCGTCCCCGTCCCCTAACCCTAACCCTAGCCCAAACACTAACCCTAACCCTTCCCCGAAGCCTGACCCTCAGCCGTCCCCTAATCCTAACCCGTACGCTGACACTAACCCGCGCCCTCACACGTACGCTCCCCCTAGATCGTTGTCGTACCCTCACCTGGACCCTAAACCGTCCCCGTCCCCTAACCCTAACCCTAGCCCGAACCCTAACCCTAACCCTTCCCCGAAGCCTGACCCTCAGCCGTCCCCTAATCCTAACCCGTACGCTGACACTAACCCGCGCCCTCACACATACGCTCCCCCTAGAGCGTTGTCGTACACTCACCTGGACCCTAAACCGTCCCCGTCCCGTAACCCTAACCCTAGCCCGAACCCTAACCCTAACCCTTCCCCGAAGCCTGACCCTCAGCCATCCCCTAATCCTAACCCGTACGCTGACACTAACCCGCGCCCTCACACGTACGCTCCCCCTAGAGCGTTGTC
The DNA here is from genome assembly GCF_963455315.2 of Globicephala melas. Taxonomy (NCBI): domain Eukaryota; kingdom Metazoa; phylum Chordata; class Mammalia; order Artiodactyla; family Delphinidae; genus Globicephala; species Globicephala melas. The sequence goes on along the minus strand of NW_027207497.1, from coordinate 194,557 downwards.
GTACCCTCACCTGGACCCTAAACCGTCCCCGTCCCCTAACCCTAACCCTAGCCCGAAACCTAACCCTAACCCTTCCCCGAAGCCTGACCCTCAGCCGTCCCCTAATCCTAACCCGTACGCAGACACTAACCCGCGCCCTCACACGTACGCTCCCCCTAGAGCGTTGTCGTACCCTCACCTGGACCCTAAACCGTCCCCGTCCCCTAACCCTAACCCTAGCCCGAACCCTAACCCTAACCCTTCCCCGAAGCCTGACCCTCAGCCGTCCCCTAATCCTAACCCGTACGCTGACACTAACCCGCGCCCTCACACGTACGCTCCCCCTAGAGCGTTGTCGTACCCTCACCTGGACCCTAAACCGTCCCCGTCCCCTAACCCTAACCCTAGCCCGAACCCTAACCCTAACCCTTCCCCGAAGCCGGACCCTCAGCCGTCCCCTAATCCTAACCCGTACGCTGACACTAACCCGCGCCCTCACACGTACGCTCCCCCTAGAGCGTTGTCGTACCCTCACCTGGACCCTAAACCGTCCCCGTCCCCTAACCCTAACCCTAGCCCGAACCCTAACCCTAACCCTTCCCCGAAGCCTGACCCTCAGCCGTCCCCTAAATCTAACCCGTACGCTGACACTAACCCGCGCCCTCACACGTACGCTCCCCCTAGAGCGTTGTCGTACCCTCACCTGGACCCTAAACCGTCCCCGTCCCCTAACCCTAACCCTAGCCCGAACCCTAACCCTAACCCTTCCCCAAAGCCTGACCCTCAGCCGTCCCCTAATCCTAACCCGTACGCTGACACTAACCCGCGCCCTCACACGTACGCTCCCCCTAGAGCGTTGTCGTACCCTCACCTGGACCCTAAACCGTCCCCGTCCCCTAACCCTAACCCTAGCCCGAACCCTAACCCTAACCCTTCCCCGAAGCCTGACCCTCAGCCGTCCCCTAATCCTAACCCGTACGCTGACACTAACCCGCGCCCTCACACGTACGCTCCCCCTAGAGCGTTGTCGTACCCTCACCTGGACCCTAAACCGTCCCCGTCCCCTAACCCTAACCCTAGCCCGAACCCTAACCCTAACCCTTCCCCGAAGCCTGACCCTCAGCCGTCCCCTAATCCTAACCCGTACGCTGACACTAACCCGCGCCCTCACACGTACGCTCCCCCTAGAGCGTTGTCGTACCCTCACCTGGACCCTAAACCGTCCCCGTCCCCTAACCCTAACCCTAGCCCGAACCCTAACCCTAACCCTTCCCCGAAGCCTGACCCTCAGCCGTCCCCTAATCCTAACCCGTACGCTGACACTAACCCGCGCCCTCACACGTACGCTCCCCCTAGAGCGTTGTCGTACCCTCACCTGGACCCTAAACCGTCCCCGTCCCCAACCCTAACCCTAGCCCGAACCCTAACCCTAACCCTTCCCCGAAGCCTGACCCTCAGCCGTCCCCTAATCCTAACCCGTACGCTGACACTAACCCGCGCCCTCACACGTACGCTCCCCCTAGAGCGTTGTCGTACCCTCACCTGGACCCTAAACCGTCCCCGTCCCCTAACCCTAACCCTAGCCCGAACCCTAACCCTAACCCTTCCCCGAAGCCTGACCCTCAGCCGTCCCCTAATCCTAACCCGTAGGCTGACACTAACCTGCGCCCTCACACGTACGCTCCCCCTAGAGCGTTGTCGTACCCTCACCTGGACCCTAAACCGTCCCCGTCCCCTAACCCTAACCCTAGCCCGAACCCTAACCCTAACCCTTCCCCGAAGCCTGACCCTCAGCCGTCCCCTAATCCTAACCCGTACGCTGACACTAACCCGCGCCCTCACACGTACGCTCCCCCTAGAGCGTTGTCGTACCCTCACCTGGACCCTAAACCGTCCCCGTCCCCTAACCCTAACCCTAGCCCGAACCCTAACCCTAACCCTTCCCCGAAGCCTGACCCTCAGCCGTCCCCTAATCCTAACCCGTACGCTGACACTAACCCGCGCCCTCACACGTACGCTCCCCCTAGAGCGTTGTCGTACCCTCACCTGGACCCTAAACCGTCCCCGTCCCCTAACCCTAACCCTAGCCCGAACCCTAACCCTAACCCTTCCCCGAAGCCTGACCCTCAGCCGTCCCCTAATCCTAACCCGTACGCTGACACTAACCCGCGCCCTCACACGTACGCTCCCCCTAGAGCGTTGTCGTACCCTCACCTGGACCCTAAACCGTCCCCGTCCCCTAACCCTAACCCTAGCCCGAACCCTAACCCTAACCCTTCCCTGAAGCCTGACCCTCAGCCGTCCCCTAATCCTAACCCGTACGCTGACACTAACCCGCGCCCTCACACGTACGCTCCCCCTAGAGCGTTGTCGTACCCTCACCTGGACCCTAAACCGTCCCCGTCCCCTAACCCTAACCCTAGCCCGAACCCTAACCCTAACCCTTCCCCAAAGCCTGACCCTCAGCCGTCCCCTAATCCTAACCCGTACGCTGACACTAACCCGCGCCCTCACACGTACGCTCCCCCTAGAGCGTTGTCGTACCCTCACCTGGACCCTAAACCGTCCCCGTCCCCTAACCCTAACCCTAGCCCGAACCCTAACCCTAACCCTTCCCCGAAGCCTGACCCTCAGCCGTCCCCTAATCCTAACCCGTACGCTGACACTAACCCGCGGCCTCACACGTACGCTCCCCCTAGAGCGTTGTCGTACCCTCACCTGGACCCTAAACCGTCCCCGTCCCCTAACCCTAACCCTAGCCCGAACCCTAACCCTAACCCTTCCCCGAAGCCTGACCCTCAGCCGTCCCCTAATCCTAACCCGTACGCTGACACTAACCCGCGCCCTCACACGTACGCTCCCCCTAGAGCGTTGTCGTACCCTCACCTGGACCCTAAACCGTCCCCGTCCCCTAACCCTAACCCTAGCCCGAACCCTAACCCTAACCCTTCCCCGAAGCCTGACCCTCAGCCGTCCCCTAATCCTAACCCGTACGCTGACACTAACCCGCGCCCTCACACGTACGCTCCCCCTAGAGCGTTGTCGTACCCTCAACTGGACCCTAAACCGTCCCCGTCCCCTAACCCTAACCCTAGCCCGAACCCTAACCCTAAACCTTCCCCAAAGCCTGACCCTCAGCCGTCCCCTAATCCTAACCCGTACGCTGACACTAACCCGCGCCCTCACACGTACGCTCCCCCTAGAGCGTTGTCGTACACTCACCTGGACCCTAAACCGTCCCCGTCCCCTAACCCTAACCCTAGCCCGAACCCTAACCCTAACCCTTCCCCGAAGCCTGACCCTCAGCCATCCCCTAATCCTAACCCGTACGCTGACACTAACCCGCGGCCTCACACGTACGCTCCCCCTAGAGCGTTGTCGTACCCTCACCTGGACCCTAAACCGTCCACGTCCCCTAACCCTAACCCTAGCCCGAACCCTAACCCTAACCCTTCCCCGAAGCCTGACCCTCAGCCGTCCCCTAATCCTAACCCGTACGCTGACACTAACCCGCGCCCTCACACGTACGCCCCCCCTACAGCATTGTCGTACCCTCACCTGGACCCTTAACCGTCCCCGTCCCCTAACCCTAACCCTAGCCCGAACACTAACCATAACCCTTCCCCGAAGCCTGACCCTCAGCCGTCCCCTAATCCTAACCCGTACGCTGACACTAACCCGCGCCTTCACACGTACGCTCCCCCTGGAGCGTTGTCGTACCCTCACCTGGACCCTAAACCGTCCCCGTCCCCTAACCCTAACCCTAGCCCGAACCCTAACCCTAACCCTTCCCCGAAGCCTGACCCTCAGCCGTCCCCTAATCCTAACCCGTACGCTGACACTAACCCGCGCCCTCACACGTACGCTCCCCCTAGAGCGTTGTCGTACACTCACCTGGACCCTAAACCGTCCCCGTCCCCTAACCCTAACCCTAGCCCGAACCCTAACCCTAACCCTTCCCCGAAGCCTGACCCTCAGCCATCCCCTAATCCTAAACCGTACGCTGACACTAACCCGCGCCCTCACACGTACGCTCCCCCTAGAGCGTTGTCGTACCCTCACCTGGACCCTAAACCGTCCCCGTCCCCTAACCCTAACCCTAGCCCGAACCCTAACCCTAACCCATCCCCGAAGCCTGACCCTCAGCCGTCCCCTAATCCTAACCCGTACGCTGACACTAACCCGCGCCCTCACACGTACGCTCCCCCTAGAGCGTTGTCGTACCCTCACCTGGACCCTAAACCGTCCCCGTCCCCTAACCCTAACCCTAGCCCGAACCCTAACCCTAACCCTTCCCCGAAGCCTCACCCTCAGCCGTCCCCTAATCCTAACCCGTACGCTGACACTAACCCGCGCCCTCACACGTACGCTCCCCCTAGAGCGTTGTCGTACCCTCACCTGGACCCTAAACCGTCCCCGTCCCCTAACCCTAACCCTAGCCCGAACCCTAACCCTAACCCTTCCCCGAAGCCTGACCCTCAGCCGTCCCCTAATCCTAACCCGTACGCTGACACTAACCCGCGCCCTCACACGTACGCTCCCCCTAGAGCGTTGTCGTACCCTCACCTGGACCCTAAACCGTCCCCGTCCCCTAACCCTAACCCTAGCCCGAACCCTAACCCTAACCCTTCCCCGAAGCCTCACCCTCAGCCGTCCCCTAATCCTAACCCGTACGCTGACACTAACCCGCGCCCTCACACGTACGCTCCCCCTAGAGCGTTGTCGTACCCTCACCTGGACCCTAAACCGTCCCCGTCCCCTAACCCTAACCCTAGCCCGAACCCTAACCCTAACCCTTCCCCGAAGCCTGACCCTCAGCCGTCCCCTAATCCTAACCCGTACGCTGACACTAACCCGCGCCCTCACACGTACGCTCCCCCTAGAGCGTTGTCGTACCCTCACCTGGACCCTAAACCGTCCCCGTCCCCTAACCCTAACCCTAGCCCGAACCCTAACCCTAACCCTTCCCCGAAGCCTGACCCTCAGCCGTCCCCTATTCCTAACACGTACGCTGACACTAAACCGCGCCCTCACACGTACGCTCCCCCTAGAGCATTGTCGTACCCTCACCTGGACCCTAAACCGTCCCCGTCCCCTAACCCTAACCCTAGCCCGAACCCTAACCCTAACCCTTCCCCGAAGCCTGACCCTCAGCCGTCCCCTAATCCTAACCCGTACGCTGACACTAACCCGCGCCCTCACACGTACGCTCCCCCTAGAGCGTTGTCGTACCCTCACCTGGACCCTAAACCGTCCCCGTCCCCTAACCCTAACCCTAGCCCGAACCCTAACCCTAACCCTTCCCCGAAGCCTGACCCTCAGCCGTCCCCTAATCCTAACCCGTACGCTGACACTATCCCGCGCCCTCACACGTACGCTCCCCCTAGAGCGTTGTAATACCCTCACCTGGACCCTAAACCGTCCCCGTCCCCTAAACCTAACCCTAGCCCGAACCCTAACCCTAACCCTTCCCCGAAGCCTGACCCTCAGCCTTCCCCTAATCCTAACCCGTACGCTGACACTAACCCGCGCCCTCACACGTACGCTCCCCCTAGAGCGTTGTCGTACCCTCACCTGGACCCTAAACCGTCCCCGTCCCCTAACCCTAACCCTAGCCCGAACCCTAACCCTAACACTTCCCCGATGCCTGACCCTCAGCCGTCCCCTAATCCTAACCCGTACGCTGACAATAACCCGCGCCCTCACACGTACGCTCCCCCTACAGCGTTGTCGTACCCTCACCTGGACCCTTAACCGTCCCCGTCCCCTAACCCTAACCCTAGCCCAAACACTAACCCTAACCCTTCCCCGAAGCCTGACCCTCAGCCGTCCCCTAATCCTAACCCGTACGCTGACACTAACCCGCGCCCTCACACGTACGCTCCCCCTAGATCGTTGTCGTACCCTCACCTGGACCCTAAACCGTCCCCGTCCCCTAACCCTAACCCTAGCCCGAACCCTAACCCTAACCCTTCCCCGAAGCCTGACCCTCAGCCGTCCCCTAATCCTAACCCGTACGCTGACACTAACCCGCGCCCTCACACATACGCTCCCCCTAGAGCGTTGTCGTACACTCACCTGGACCCTAAACCGTCCCCGTCCCGTAACCCTAACCCTAGCCCGAACCCTAACCCTAACCCTTCCCCGAAGCCTGACCCTCAGCCATCCCCTAATCCTAACCCGTACGCTGACACTAACCCGCGCCCTCACACGTACGCTCCCCCTAGAGCGTTGTCGTACCCTCACCTGGACCCTAAACCGTCCCCGTCCCCTAACCCTAACCCTAGCCCGAAACCTAACCCTAACCCTTCCCCGAAGCCTGACCCTCAGCCGTCCCCTAATCCTAACCCGTACGCAGACACTAACCCGCGCCCTCACACGTACGCTCCCCCTAGAGCGTTGTCGTACCCTCACCTGGACCCTAAACCGTCCCCGTCCCCTAACCCTAACCCTAGCCCGAACCCTAACCCTAACCCTTCCCCGAAGCCTGACCCTCAGCCGTCCCCTAATCCTAACCCGTACGCTGACACTAACCCGCGCCCTCACACGTACGCTCCCCCTAGAGCGTTGTCGTACCCTCACCTGGACCCTAAACCGTCCCCGTCCCCTAACCCTAACCCTAGCCCGAACCCTAACCCTAACCCTTCCCCGAAGCCGGACCCTCAGCCGTCCCCTAATCCTAACCCGTACGCTGACACTAACCCGCGCCCTCACACGTACGCTCCCCCTAGAGCGTTGTCGTACCCTCACCTGGACCCTAAACCGTCCCCGTCCCCTAACCCTAACCCTAGCCCGAACCCTAACCCTAACCCTTCCCCGAAGCCTGACCCTCAGCCGTCCCCTAAATCTAACCCGTACGCTGACACTAACCCGCGCCCTCACACGTACGCTCCCCCTAGAGCGTTGTCGTACCCTCACCTGGACCCTAAACCGTCCCCGTCCCCTAACCCTAACCCTAGCCCGAACCCTAACCCTAACCCTTCCCCAAAGCCTGACCCTCAGCCGTCCCCTAATCCTAACCCGTACGCTGACACTAACCCGCGCCCTCACACGTACGCTCCCCCTAGAGCGTTGTCGTACCCTCACCTGGACCCTAAACCGTCCCCGTCCCCTAACCCTAACCCTAGCCCGAACCCTAACCCTAATCCTTCCCCGAAGCCTGACCCTCAGCCGTCCCCTAATCCTAACCCGTACGCTGACACTAACCCGCGCCCTCACACGTACGCTCCCCCTAGAGCGTTGTCGTACCCTCACCTGGACCCTAAACCGTCCCCGTCCCCTAACCCTAACCCTAGCCCGAACCCTAACCCTAACCCTTCCCCGAAGCCTGACCCTCAGCCGTCCCCTAATCCTAACCCGTACGCTGACACTAACCCGCGCCCTCACACGTACGCTCCCCCTAGAGCGTTGTCGTACCCTCACCTGGACCCTAAACCGTCCCCGTCCCCTAACCCTAACCCTAGCCCGAACCCTAACCCTAACCCTTCCCCGAAGCCTGACCCTCAGCCGTCCCCTAATCCTAACCCGTACGCTGACACTAACCCGCGCCCTCACACGTACGCTCCCCCTAGAGCGTTGTCGTACCCTCACCTGGACCCTAAACCGTCCCCGTCCCCAACCCTAACCCTAGCCCGAACCCTAACCCTAACCCTTCCCCGAAGCCTGACCCTCAGCCGTCCCCTAATCCTAACCCGTACGCTGACACTAACCCGCGCCCTCACACGTACGCTCCCCCTAGAGCGTTGTCGTACCCTCACCTGGACCCTAAACCGTCCCCGTCCCCTAACCCTAACCCTAGCCCGAACCCTAACCCTAACCCTTCCCCGAAGCCTGACCCTCAGCCGTCCCCTAATCCTAACCCGTAGGCTGACACTAACCTGCGCCCTCACACGTACGCTCCCCCTAGAGCGTTGTCGTACCCTCACCTGGACCCTAAACCGTCCCCGTCCCCTAACCCTAACCCTAGCCCGAACCCTAACCCTAACCCTTCCCCGAAGCCTGACCCTCAGCCGTCCCCTAATCCTAACCCGTACGCTGACACTAACCCGCGCCCTCACACGTACGCTCCCCCTAGAGCGTTGTCGTACCCTCACCTGGACCCTAAACCGTCCCCGTCCCCTAACCCTAACCCTAGCCCGAACCCTAACCCTAACCCTTCCCCGAAGCCTGACCCTCAGCCGTCCCCTAATCCTAACCCGTACGCTGACACTAACCCGCGCCCTCACACGTACGCTCCCCCTAGAGCGTTGTCGTACCCTCACCTGGACCCTAAACCGTCCCCGTCCCCTAACCCTAACCCTAGCCCGAACCCTAACCCTAACCCTTCCCCGAAGCCTGACCCTCAGCCGTCCCCTAATCCTAACCCGTACGCTGACACTAACCCGCGCCCTCACACGTACGCTCCCCCTAGAGCGTTGTCGTACCCTCACCTGGACCCTAAACCGTCCCCGTCCCCTAACCCTAACCCTAGCCCGAACCCTAACCCTAACCCTTCCCCGAAGCCTGACCCTCAGCCGTCCCCTAATCCTAACCCGTACGCTGACACTAACCCGCGCCCTCACACGTACGCTCCCCCTAGAGCGTTGTCGTACCCTCACCTGGACCCTAAACCGTCCCCGTCCCCTAACCCTAACCCTAGCCCGAACCCTAACCCTAACCCTTCCCCAAAGCCTGACCCTCAGCCGTCCCCTAATCCTAACCCGTACGCTGACACTAACCCGCGCCCTCACACGTACGCTCCCCCTAGAGCGTTGTCGTACCCTCACCTGGACCCTAAACCGTCCCCGTCCCCTAACCCTAACCCTAGCCCGAACCCTAACCCTAACCCTTCCCCGAAGCCTGACCCTCAGCCGTCCCCTAATCCTAACCCGTACGCTGACACTAACCCGCGGCCTCACACGTACGCTCCCCCTAGAGCGTTGTCGTACCCTCACCTGGACCCTAAACCGTCCCCGTCCCCTAACCCTAACCCTAGCCCGAACCCTAACCCTAACCCTTCCCCGAAGCCTGACCCTCAGCCGTCCCCTAATCCTAACCCGTACGCTGACACTAACCCGCGCCCTCACACGTACGCTCCCCCTAGAGCGTTGTCGTACCCTCACCTGGACCCTAAACCGTCCCCGTCCCCTAACCCTAACCCTAGCCCGAACCCTAACCCTAACCCTTCCCCGAAGCCTGACCCTCAGCCGTCCCCTAATCCTAACCCGTACGCTGACACTAACCCGCGCCCTCACACGTACGCTCCCCCTAGAGCGTTGTCGTACCCTCAACTGGACCCTAAACCGTCCCCGTCCCCTAACCCTAACCCTAGCCCGAACCCTAACCCTAAACCTTCCCCAAAGCCTGACCCTCAGCCGTCCCCTAATCCTAACCCGTACGCTGACACTAACCCGCGCCCTCACACGTACGCTCCCCCTAGAGCGTTGTTGTACACTCACCTGGACCCTAAACCGTCCCCGTCCCCTAACCCTAACCCTAGCCCGAACCCTAACCCTAACCCTTCCCCGAAGCCTGACCCTCAGCCATCCCCTAATCCTAACCCGTACGCTGACACTAACCCGCGGCCTCACACGTACGCTCCCCCTAGAGCGTTGTCATACCCTCACCTGGACCCTAAACCGTCCACGTCCCCTAACCCTAACCCTAGCCCGAACCCTAACCCTAACCCTTCCCCGAAGCCTGACCCTCAGCCGTCCCCTAATCCTAACCCGTACGCTGACACTAACCCGCGCCCTCACACGTACGCCCCCCCTACAGCATTGTCGTACCCTCACCTGGACCCTTAACCGTCCCCGTCCCCTAACCCTAACCCTAGCCCGAACACTAACCATAACCCTTCCCCGAAGCCTGACCCTCAGCCGTCCCCTAATCCTAACCCGTACGCTGACACTAACCCGCGCCTTCACACGTACGCTCCCCCTGGAGCGTTGTCGTACCCTCACCTGGACCCTAAACCGTCCCCGTCCCCTAACCCTAACCCTAGCCCGAACCCTAACCCTAACCCTTCCCCGAAGCCTGACCCTCAGCCGTCCCCTAATCCTAACCCGTACGCTGACACTAACCCGCGCCCTCACACGTACGCTCCCCCTAGAGCGTTGTCGTACACTCACCTGGACCCTAAACCGTCCCCGTCCCCTAACCCTAACCCTAGCCCGAACCCTAACCCTAACCCTTCCCCGAAGCCTGACCCTCAGCCATCCCCTAATCCTAAACCGTACGCTGACACTAACCCGCGCCCTCACACGTACGCTCCCCCTAGAGCGTTGTCGTACCCTCACCTGGACCCTAAACCGTCCCCGTCCCCTAACCCTAACCCTAGCCCGAACCCTAACCCTAACCCATCCCCGAAGCCTGACCCTCAGCCGTCCCCTAATCCTAACCCGTACGCTGACACTAACCCGCGCCCTCACACGTACGCTCCCCCTAGAGCGTTGTCGTACCCTCACCTGGACCCTAAACCGTCCCCGTCCCCTAACCCTAACCCTAGCCCGAACCCTAACCCTAACCCTTCCCCGAAGCCTGACCCTCAGCCGTCCCCTAATCCTAACCCGTACGCTGACACTAACCCGCGCCCTCACACGTACGCTCCCCCTAGAGCGTTGTCGTACCCTCACCTGGACCCTAAACCGTCCCCGTCCCCTAACCCTAACCCTAGCCCGAACCCTAACCCTAACCCTTCCCCGAAGCCTGACCCTCAGCCGTCCCCTAATCCTAACCCGTACGCTGACACTAACCCGCGCCCTCACACGTACGCTCCCCCTAGAGCGTTGTCGTACCCTCACCTGGACCCTAAACCGTCCCCGTCCCCTAACCCTAACCCTAGCCCGAACCCTAACCCTAACCCTTCCCCGAAGCCTCACCCTCAGCCGTCCCCTAATCCTAACCCGTACGCTGACACTAACCCGCGCCCTCACACGTACGCTCCCCCTAGAGCGTTGTCGTACCCTCACCTGGACCCTAAACCGTCCCCGTCCCCTAACCCTAACCCTAGCCCGAACCCTAACCCTAACCCTTCCCCGAAGCCTGACCCTCAGCCGTCCCCTAATCCTAACCCGTACGCTGACACTAACCCGCGCCCTCACACGTACGCTCCCCCTAGAGCGTTGTCGTACCCTCACCTGGACCCTAAACCGTCCCCGTCCCCTAACCCTAACCCTAGCCCGAACCCTAACCCTAACCCTTCCCCGAAGCCTGACACTCAGCCGTCCCCTATTCCTAACACGTACGCTGACACTAAACCGCGCCCTCACACGTACGCTCCCCCTAGAGCATTGTCGTACCCTCACCTGGACCCTAAACCGTCCCCGTCCCCTAACCCTAACCCTAGCCCGAACCCTAACCCTAACCCTTCCCCGAAGCCTGACCCTCAGCCGTCCCCTAATCCTAACCCGTACGCTGACACTAACCCGCGCCCTCACACGTACGCTCCCCCTAGAGCGTTGTCGTACCCTCACCTGGACCCTAAACCGTCCCCGTCCCCTAACCCTAACCCTAGCCCGAACCCTAACCCTAACCCTTCCCCGAAGCCTGACCCTCAGCCGTCCCCTAATCCTAACCCGTACGCTGACACTATCCCGCGCCCTCACACGTACGCTCCCCCTAGAGCGTTGTCATACCCTCACCTGGACCCTAAACCGTCCCCGTCCCCTAAACCTAACCCTAGCCCGAACCCTAACCCTAACCCTTCCCCGAAGCCTGACCCTCAGCCGTCCCCTAATCCTAACCCGTACGCTGACACTAACCCGCGCCCTCACACGTACGCTCCCCCTAGAGCGTTGTCGTACCCTCACCTGGACCCTAAACCGTCCCCGTCCCCTAACCCTAACCCTAGCCCGAACCCTAACCCTAACACTTCCCCGATGCCTGACCCTCAGCCGTCCCCTAATCCTAACCCGTACGCTGACACTAACCCGCGCCCTCACACGTACGCTCCCCCTACAGCGTTGTCGTACCCTCACCTGGACCCTTAACCGTCCCCGTCCCCTAACCCTAACCCTAGCCCAAACACTAACCCTAACCCTTCCCCGAAGCCTGACCCTCAGCCGTCCCCTAATCCTAACCCGTACGCTGACACTAACCCGCGCCCTCACACGTACGCTCCCCCTAGATCGTTGTCGTACCCTCACCTGGACCCTAAACCGTCCCCGTCCCCTAACCCTAACCCTAGCCCGAACCCTAACCCTAACCCTTCCCCGAAGCCTGACCCTCAGCCGTCCCCTAATCCTAACCCGTACGCTGACACTAACCCGCGCCCTCACACATACGCTCCCCCTAGAGCGTTGTCGTACACTCACCTGGACCCTAAACCGTCCCCGTCCCGTAACCCTAACCCTAGCCCGAACCCTAACCCTAACCCTTCCCCGAAGCCTGACCCTCAGCCATCCCCTAATCCTAACCCGTACGCTGACACTAACCCGCGCCCTCACACGTACGCTCCCCCTAGAGCGTTGTCGTACCCTCACCTGGACCCTAAACCGTCCCCGTCCCCTAACCCTAACCCTAGCCCGAAACCTAACCCTAACCCTTCCCCGAAGCCTGACCCTCAGCCGTCCCCTAATCCTAACCCGTACGCAGACACTAACCCGCGCCCTCACACGTACGCTCCCCCTAGAGCGTTGTCGTACCCTCACCTGGACCCTAAACCGTCCCCGTCCCCTAACCCTAACCCTAGCCCGAACCCTAACCCTAACCCTTCCCCGAAGCCTGACCCTCAGCCGTCCCCTAATCCTAACCCGTACGCTGACACTAACCCGCGCCCTCACACGTACGCTCCCCCTAGAGCGTTGTCGTACCCTCACCTGGACCCTAAACCGTCCCCGTCCCCTAACCCTAACCCTAGCCCGAACCCTAACCCTAACCCTTCCCCGAAGCCGGACCCTCAGCCGTCCCCTAATCCTAACCCGTACGCTGACACTAACCCGCGCCCTCACACGTACGCTCCCCCTAGAGCGTTGTCGTACCCTCACCTGGACCCTAAACCGTCCCCGTCCCCTAACCCTAACCCTAGCCCGAACCCTAACCCTAACCCTTCCCCGAAGCCTGACCCTCAGCCGTCCCCTAAATCTAACCCGTACGCTGACACTAACCCGCGCCCTCACACGTACGCTCCCCCTAGAGCGTTGTCGTACCCTCACCTGGACCCTAAACCGTCCCCGTCCCCTAACCCTAACCCTAGCCCGAACCCTAACCCTAACCCTTCCCCAAAGCCTGACCCTCAGCCGTCCCCTAATCCTAACCCGTACGCTGACACTAACCCACGCCCTCACACGTACGCTCCCCCTAGAGCGTTGTCGTACCCTCACCTGGACCCTAAACCGTCCCCGTCCCCTAACCCTAACCCTAGCCCGAACCCTAACCCTAACCCTTCCCCGAAGCCTGACCCTCAGCCGTCCCCTAATCCTAACCCGTACGCTGACACTAACCCGCGCCCTCACACGTACGCTCCCCCTAGAGCGTTGTCGTACCCTCACCTGGACCCTAAACCGTCCCCGTCCCCTAACCCTAACCCTAGCCCGAACCCTAACCCTAACCCTTCCCCGAAGCCTGACCCTCAGCCGTCCCCTAATCCTAACCCGTACGCTGACACTAACCCGCGCCCTCACACGTACGCTCCCCCTAGAGCGTTGTCGTACCCTCACCTGGACCCTAAACCGTCCCCGTCCCCTAACCCTAACCCTAGCCCGAACCCTAACCCTAACCCTTCCCCGAAGCCTGACCCTCAGCCGTCCCCTAATCCTAACCCGTACGCTGACACTAACCCGCGCCCTCACACGTACGCTCCCCCTAGAGCGTTGTCGTACCCTCACCTGGACCCTAAACCGTCCCCGTCCCCAACCCTAACCCTAGCCCGAACCCTAACCCTAACCCTTCCCCGAAGCCTGACCCTCAGCCGTCCCCTAATCCTAACCCGTACGCTGACACTAACCCGCGCCCTCACACGTACGCTCCCCCTAGAGCGTTGTCGTACCCTCACCTGGACCCTAAACCGTCCCCGTCCCCTAACCCTAACCCTAGCCCGAACCCTAACCCTAACCCTTCCCCGAAGCCTGACCCTCAGCCGTCCCCTAATCCTAACCCGTAGGCTGACACTAACCTGCGCCCTCACACGTACGCTCCCCCTAGAGCGTTGTCGTACCCTCACCTGGACCCTAAACCGTCCCCGTCCCCTAACCCTAACCCTAGCCCGAACCCTAACCCTAACCCTTCCCCGAAGCCTGACCCTCAGCCGTCCCCTAATCCTAACCCGTACGCTGACACTAACCCGCGCCCTCACACGTACGCTCCCCCTAGAGCGTTGTCGTACCCTCACCTGGACCCTAAACCGTCCCCGTCCCCTAACCCTAACCCTAGCCCGAACCCTAACCCTAACCCTTCCCCGAAGCCTGACCCTCAGCCGTCCCCTAATCCTAACCCGTACGCTGACACTAACCCGCGCCCTCACACGTACGCTCCCCCTAGAGCGTTGTCGTACCCTCACCTGGACCCTAAACCGTCCCCGTCCCCTAACCCTAACCCTAGCCCGAACCCTAACCCTAACCCTTCCCTGAAGCCTGAACCTCAGCCGTCCCCTAATCCTAACCCGTACGCTGACACTAACCCGCGGCCTCACACGTACGCTCCCCCTAGAGCGTTGTCGTACCCTCACCTGAACCCTAAACCGTCCCCGTCCCCTAACCCTAACCCTAGCCCGAACTCTAACCCTAACCCTTCCCCGAAGCCTGACCCTCAGCCGTCCCCTAATCCTAACCCGTACGCTGACACTAACCCGCGCCCTCACACGTACGCTCCCCCTAGAGCGTTGTCGTACCCTCACCTGGACCCTAAACCGTCCCCGTCCCCTAACCCTAACCCTAGCCCGAACCCTAACCCTAACCCTTCCCGGAAGCCTGACCCTCAGCCGTCCCCTATTACTAACCCGTACGCTGACACTAACCCGCGCCCTCACACGTACGCTCCCCCTAGAGCGTTGTCGTACCCTCACCTGGACCCTAAACCGTCCCCGTCCCCTAACCCTAACCCTAGCCCGAACCCTAACCCTAACCCTTCCCCGAAGCCTGACCCTCAGCCGTCCCCTAATCCTAACCCGTACGCTGACACTAACCCACGCCCTCACACGTACGCTCCCCCTAGAGCGTTGTCGTACCCTCACCTGGACCCTAAACCGTCCCCGTCCCCTAACCCTAGCCCGAACCCTAACCCTAACCCTTCCCCGAAGCCTGACCCTCAGCCGTCCTCTAATCCTAACCCGTACGCTGACACTAACCCACGCCCTCACACGTACGCTCTCCCTAGAGCGTTGTCGTACCCTCACCTGGACCCTAAACCGTCCCCGTCCCCTAACCCTAACCCTAGCCCGAACCCTAACCCTAACCCTTCCCCGAAGCCTGACCCTCAGCCGTCCCCTAATCCTAACCCGTACGCTGACACTAACCCGCGCCCTCACACGTACGCTCCCCCTAGAGCGTTGTCGTACCCTCACCTGGACCCTAAACCGTCCCCGTCCCCTAACCCTAACCCTAGCCCGAACCCTAACCCTAACCCTTCCCCGAAACCTGACCCTCAGCCGTCCCCTATTCCTAACCCGTACGCTGACACTAACCCGCGCCCTCACACGTACGCTCCCCCTAGAGCGTTGTCGTACCCTCACCTGGACCCTAAACCGTCCCCGTCCCCTAACCCTAACCCTAGCCCGAACCCTAACCCTAACCCTTCCCCGAAGCCTGACCCTCAGCCGTCCCCTAATCCTAACCCGTACGCTGACACTAACCCGCGCCCTCACACGTACGCTCCCCCTAGAGCGTTGTCGTACCCTCACCTGGATCCTAAACCGTCCCCGTCCCCTAACCCTAACCCTAGCCCGAACCCTAACCCTAACCCTTCCCCGAAGCCTGACCCTCAGCCGTCCCCTAATCCTAACCCGTACGCTGACACTAACCCGCGCCCTCACACGTACGCTCCCCCTAGAGCGTTGTCGTACCCTCACCTGGACCCTAAACCGTCCCCGTCCCCTAACCCTAACCCTAGCCCGAACCCTAACCCTAACCCTTCCCCGAAGCCTGACCCTCAGCCGTCCCCTAATCCTAACCCGTACGCTGACACTAACCCGCGCCCTCACACGTACGCTCCCCCTAGAGCGTTGTCGTACACTCACCTGGACCCTAAACCCTCCCCGTCCCCTAACCCTAACCCTAGCCCGAAGCCTAACCCTAACCCTTCCCCGAAGCCTGACCCTCAGCCGTCCCCTAATCCTAATCCGTACGCTGACACTAACCCGCGCCCTCACACGTACGCTCCCCCTAGAGCGTTGTCGTACACTCACCTGGACCCTAAACCGTCCCCGTCCCCTAACCCTAACCCTAGCCCGAAGCCTAACCCTAACCCTTCCCCGAAGCCTGACCCTCAGCCGTCCCCTAATCCTAACCCGTACGCTGACACTAACCCGCGCCCTCACACGTACGCTCCCCCTAGAGCGTTGTCGTACCCTCACCTGGATCCTAAACCGTCCCCGTCCCCTAACCCTAACCCTAGCCCGAACCCTAACCCTAACCCTTCCCCGAAGCCTGATCCTCAGCCGTCCCCTAATCCTAACCCGTACGCTGACACTAACCCGCGCCCTCACACGTACGCTCCCCCTAGAGCGTTGTCGTACCCTCACCTGGACCCTAAACCGTCCCCGTCCCCTAACCCTAACCCTAGCCCGAACCCTAACCCTAACCCTTCCCCGAAGCCTGACCCTCAGCCGTCCCCTAATCCTAACCCGTACGCTGACACTAACCCGCGCCCTCACACGTACGCTTCCCCTAGAGCGTTGTCGTACCCTCACCTGGACCCTAAACCCTCCCCGTCCCCTAACCCTAACCCTAGCCCGAAGCCTAACCCTAACCCTTCCCCGAAGCCTGACCCTCAGCCGTCCCCTAATCCTAACCCGTACGCTGACACTAACCCGCGCCCTCACACGTACGCTCCCCCTAGAGCGTTGTCGTACCCTCACCTGGACCCTAAACCGTCCCCGTCCCCTAACCCTAACCCTAGCCCGAAGCCTAACCCTAACCCTTCCCCGAAGCCTGACCCTCAGCCGTCCCCTAATCCTAACCCGTACGCTGACACTAACCCGCGCCCTCACACGTACGCACCCCCTAGAGCGTTGTCGTACCCTCACCTGGATCCTAAACCGTCCCCGTCCCCTAACCCTAACCCTAGCCCGAACCCTAACCCTAACCCTTCCCCGAAGCCTGACCCTCAGCCGTCCCCTAATCCTAACCCGTACGCTGACACTAACCCGCGCCCTCACACGTACGCTCCCCCTAGAGCGTTGTCGTACCCTCACCTGGACCCTAAACCGTCCCCGTCCCCTAACCCTAACCCTAGCCCGAACCCTAACCCTAACCCTTCCCCGAAGCCTGACCCTCAGCCGTCCCCTAATCCTAACCCGTACGCTGACACTAACCCGCGCCCTCACACGTACGCTCCCCCTAGAGCGTTGTCGTACCCTCACCTGGACCCTAAACCCTCCCCGTCCCCTAACCCTAACCCTAGCCCGAAGCCTAACCCTAACCCTTCCCCGAAGCCTGACCCTCAGCCGTCCCCTAATCCTAACCCGTACGCTGACACTAACCCGCGCCCTCACACGTACGCTCCCCCTAGAGCGTTGTCGTACCCTCACCTGGACCCTAAACCGTCCCCGACCCCTAACCCTAACCCTAGCCCGAAGCCTAACCCTAACCCTTCCCCGACTCCTGACCCTCAGCCGTCCCCTAATCCTAACCCGTACGCTGACACTAACCCGCGCCCTCACACGTACGCTCCCCCTAGAGCGTTGTCGTACCCTCACCTGGATCCTAGACCGTCCCCGTCCCCTAACCCTAACCCTAGCCCGAACCCTAACCCTAACCCTTCCCCGAAGCCTGACCCTCAGCCGTCCCCTAATCCTAACCCGTACGCTGACACTAACCCGCGCCCTCACACGTACGCTCCCCCTAGAGCGTTGTCGTACCCTCACCTGGACCCTAAACCGTCCCCGTCCCCTAACCCTAACCCTAGCCCGAACCCTAACCCTAACCCTTCCCCGAAGCCTGACCCTCAGCCGTCCCCTAATCCTAACCCGTACGCTGACACTAACCCGCGCCTTCACACGTACGCTCCCCCTAGAGTGTTGTCGTACCCTCACCTGGACCCTAAACCGTCCCCGTTCCCTAACCCTAACCCTAGCCCGAACCCTAACCCTAACCCTTCCCCGAAGCCTGACCCTCAGCCGTCCCCTAATCCTAACCCGTACGCTGACACTAACCCGCGCCCTCACACGTACGCTCCCCCTAGAGCGTTGTCGTACCCTCACCTGGACCCTAAACCGTCTCCGTCCCCTAATCCTAACCCTAGCCCGAACCCTAACCCTAACACTTCCCCGAAGCCTGACCCTCAGCCGTCCCCTAATCCTAACCCGTACGCTGACACTAACCCGCGCCCTCACACGTACGCTCCCCCTAGAGCGTTGTCGTACCCTCACCTGGACCCTAAACCCTCCCCGTCCCCTAACCCTAACCCTAGCCCGAACCCTAACCCTAACCCTTCCCCGAAGCCTGACCCTCAGCCGTCCCCTAATCCTAACCCGTACGCTGACACTAACCCGCGCCCTCACACGTACGCTCCCCCTAGAGCGTTGTCGTACCCTCACCTGGACACTAAACCGTCCCCGTCCCCTAACCCTAACCCTAGCCCGAACCCTAACCCTAACCCTTCCCCGAAGCCTGACCCTCAGCCGTCCCCTAATCCTAACCCGTACGCTGACACTAACACGCGCCCTCACACGTACGCTCCCCCTACAGCGTTGTCGTACCCTCACCTGGACCCTTAACCGTCCCCGTCCCCTAACCCTAACCCTAGCCCGAACCCTAACCCTAACCCTTCCCCGAAGCCTGACCCTCAGCCGTCCCCTAATCCTAACCCGTACGCTGACACTAACCCGCGCCCTCACACGTACGCTCCCCCTAGAGCGTTGTCGTACCCTCACCTGGACCCTAAACCGTCCCTGTCCCCTAACCCTAACCCTAGCCCGAAACCTAACCCTAACCCTTCCCTGAAGCCTGACCCTCAGCCGTCCCCTAATCCTAACCCGTACGCTGACACTAACCCGCGCCCTCACACGTACGCTCCCCCTAGAGCGTTGTCGTACCCTCACCTGGACCCTAAACCGTCCCCGTCCCCTAACCCTAACCCTAGCCCGAACCCTAACCCTAACCCTTCCCCGAAGCCTGACCCTCAGCCGTCCCCTAATCCTAACCCGTACGCTGACACTAACCCGCGCCCTCACACGTACTCTCCCCCTAGAGCGTTGTCGTACCCTCACCTGGACCCTAAACCGTCCCCGTCCCCTAACCCTAACCCTAGCCCGAACCCTAACCCTAACCCTTCCCCGAAGCCTGACCCTCAGCCGTCCCCTAATCGTAACCCGTACGCTGACACTAACCCGCGCCCTCACACGTACGCTCCCCCTAGAGCGTTGTCGTACCCTCACCTGGACCCTAAACCGTCCCCGTCCCCTAACCCTAACCCTAGCCCGAACCCTAACCCTAACCCTTCCCCGAAGCCTGACCCTCAGCCGTCCCCTAATCCTAACCCGTACGCTGACACTAACCCGCGCCCTCACACGTACGCTCCCCCTAGAGCGTTGTCGTACACTCACCTGGACCCTAAACCCTCCCCGTCCCCTAACCCTAACCCTAGCCCGAAGCCTAACCCTAACCCTTCCCCGAAGCCTGACCCTCAGCCGTCCCCTAATCCTAATCCGTACGCTGACACTAACCCGCGCCCTCACACGTACGCTCCCCCTAGAGCGTTGTCGTACACTCACCTGGACCCTAAACCGTCCCCGTCCCCTAACCCTAACCCTAGCCCGAAGCCTAACCCTAACCCTTCCCCGAAGCCTGACCCTCAGCCGTCCCCTAATCCTAACCCGTACGCTGACACTAACCCGCGCCCTCACACGTACGCTCCCCCTAGAGCGTTGTCGTACCCTCACCTGGATCCTAAACCGTCCCCGTCCCCTAACCCTAACCCTAGCCCGAACCCTAACCCTAACCCTTCCCCGAAGCCTGATCCTCAGCCGTCCCCTAATCCTAACCCGTACGCTGACACTAACCCGCGCCCTCACACGTACGCTCCCCCTAGAGCGTTGTCGTACCCTCACCTGGACCCTAAACCGTCCCCGTCCCCTAACCCTAACCCTAGCCCGAACCCTAACCCTAACCCTTCCCCGAAGCCTGACCCTCAGCCGTCCCCTAATCCTAACCCGTACGCTGACACTAACCCGCGCCCTCACACGTACGCTTCCCCTAGAGCGTTGTCGTACCCTCACCTGGACCCTAAACCCTCCCCGTCCCCTAACCCTAACCCTAGCCCGAAGCCTAACCCTAACCCTTCCCCGAAGCCTGACCCTCAGCCGTCCCCTAATCCTAACCCGTACGCTGACACTAACCCGCGCCCTCACACGTACGCTCCCCCTAGAGCGTTGTCGTACCCTCACCTGGACCCTAAACCGTCCCCGTCCCCTAACCCTAACCCTAGCCCGAAGCCTAACCCTAACCCTTCCCCGAAGCCTGACCCTCAGCCGTCCCCTAATCCTAACCCGTACGCTGACACTAACCCGCGCCCTCACACGTACGCTCCCCCTAGAGCGTTGTCGTACCCTCACCTGGATCCTAAACCGTCCCCGTCCCCTAACCCTAACCCTAGCCCGAACCCTAACCCTAACCCTTCCCCGAAGCCTGACCCTCAGCCGTCCCCTAATCCTAACCCGTACGCTGACACTAACCCGCGCCCTCACACGTACGCTCCCCCTAGAGCGTTGTCGTACCCTCACCTGGACCCTAAACCGTCCCCGTCCCCTAACCCTAACCCTAGCCCGAACCCTAACCCTAACCCTTCCCCGAAGCCTGACCCTCAGCCGTCCCCTAATCCTAACCCGTACGCTGACACTAACCCGCGCCCTCACACGTACGCTCCCCCTAGAGCGTTGTCGTACCCTCACCTGGACCCTAAACCCTCCCCGTCCCCTAACCCTAACCCTAGCCCGAAGCCTAACCCTAACCCTTCCCCGAAGCCTGACCCTCAGCCGTCCCCTAATCCTAACCCGTACGCTGACACTAACCCGCGCCCTCACACGTACGCTCCCCCTAGAGCGTTGTCGTACCCTCACCTGGACCCTAAACCGTCCCCGACCCCTAACCCTAACCCTAGCCCGAAGCCTAACCCTAACCCTTCCCCGACTCCTGACCCTCAGCCGTCCCCTAATCCTAACCCGTACGCTGACACTAACCCGCGCCCTCACACGTACGCTCCCCCTAGAGCGTTGTCGTACCCTCACCTGGATCCTAGACCGTCCCCGTCCCCTAACCCTAACCCTAGCCCGAACCCTAACCCTAACCCTTCCCCGAAGCCTGACCCTCAGCCGTCCCCTAATCCTAACCCGTACGCTGACACTAACCCGCGCCCTCACACGTACGCTCCCCCTAGAGCGTTGTCGTACCCTCACCTGGACCCTAAACCGTCCCCGTCCCCTAACCCTAACCCTAGCCCGAACCCTAACCCTAACCCTTCCCCGAAGCCTGACCCTCAGCCGTCCCCTAATCCTAACCCGTACGCTGACACTAACCCGCGCCTTCACACGTACGCTCCCCCTAGAGTGTTGTCGTACCCTCACCTGGACCCTAAACCGTCCCCGTTCCCTAACCCTAACCCTAGCCCGAACCCTAACCCTAACCCTTCCCCGAAGCCTGACCCTCAGCCGTCCCCTAATCCTAACCCGTACGCTGACACTAACCCGCGCCCTCACACGTACGCTCCCCCTAGAGCGTTGTCGTACCCTCACCTGGACCCTAAACCGTCTCCGTCCCCTAATCCTAACCCTAGCCCGAACCCTAACCCTAACACTTCCCCGAAGCCTGACCCTCAGCCGTCCCCTAATCCTAACCCGTACGCTGACACTAACCCGCGCCCTCACACGTACGCTCCCCCTAGAGCGTTGTCGTACCCTCACCTGGACCCTAAACCCTCCCCGTCCCCTAACCCTAACCCTAGCCCGAACCCTAACCCTAACCCTTCCCCGAAGCCTGACCCTCAGCCGTCCCCTAATCCTAACCCGTACGCTGACACTAACCCGCGCCCTCACACGTACGCTCCCCCTAGAGCGTTGTCGTACCCTCACCTGGACACTAAACCGTCCCCGTCCCCTAACCCTAACCCTAGCCCGAACCCTAACCCTAACCCTTCCCCGAAGCCTGACCCTCAGCCGTCCCCTAATCCTAACCCGTACGCTGACACTAACACGCGCCCTCACACGTACGCTCCCCCTACAGCGTTGTCGTACCCTCACCTGGACCCTTAACCGTCCCCGTCCCCTAACCCTAACCCTAGCCCGAACCCTAACCCTAACCCTTCCCCGAAGCCTGACCCTCAGCCGTCCCCTAATCCTAACCCGTACGCTGACACTAACCCGCGCCCTCACACGTACGCTCCCCCTAGAGCGTTGTCGTACCCTCACCTGGACCCTAAACCGTCCCTGTCCCCTAACCCTAACCCTAGCCCGAAACCTAACCCTAACCCTTCCCTGAAGCCTGACCCTCAGCCGTCCCCTAATCCTAACCCGTACGCTGACACTAACCCGCGCCCTCACACGTACGCTCCCCCTAGAGCGTTGTCGTACCCTCACCTGGACCCTAAACCGTCCCCGTCCCCTAACCCTAACCCTAGCCCGAACCCTAACCCTAACCCTTCCCCGAAGCCTGACCCTCAGCCGTCCCCTAATCCTAACCCGTACGCTGACACTAACCCGCGCCCTCACACGTACTCTCCCCCTAGAGCGTTGTCGTACCCTCACCTGGACCCTAAACCGTCCCCGTCCCCTAACCCTAACCCTAGCCCGAACCCTAACCCTAACCCTTCCCCGAAGCCTGACCCTCAGCCGTCCCCTAATCGTAACCCGTACGCTGACACTAACCCGCGCCCTCACACGTACGCTCCCCCTAGAGCGTTGTCGTACCCTCACCTGGACCCTAAACCGTCCCCGTCCCCTAACCCTAACCCTAGCCCGAACCCTAACCCTAACCCTTCCCCGAAGCCTGACCCTCAGCCGTCCCCTAATCCTAACCCGTACGCTGACACTAACCCGCGCCCTCACACGTACGCTCCCCCTAGAGCGTTGTCGTACCCTCACCTGGACCCTAAACCGTCCCCGTCCCCTAACCCTAACCCTAGCCCGAACCCTAACCCTAACCCTTCCCCGAAGCCTGACCCTCAGCCGTCCCCTAATCCTAACCCGTACGCTGACACTAACCCGCGCCCTCACATGTACGCTCCCCCTAGAGCGTTGTCGTACCCTCACCTGGACCCTAAACCGTCCCCGTCCCCTAACCCTAACCCTAGCCCGAACCCTAACCCTAACCCTTCCCCGAAGCCTGACCCTCAGCCGTCCCCTAATCCTAACCCGTACGCTGACACTAACCCGCGCCCTCACACGTACGCTCCCCCTAGAGCGTTGTCGTACCCTCACCTGGACCCTAAACCGTCCCCGTCCTCTAACCCTAACCCTAGCCCGAACCCTAACCCTAACCCTTCCCCGAAGCCTGACCCTCAGCCGTCCCCTAATCCTAACCCGTACGCTGACACTAACCCGCGCCCTCACACGTACGCTCCCCCTAGAGCGTTGTCGTACCCTCACCTGGACCCTAAACCGTCCCCGTCCCCTAACCCTAACCCTAGCCCGAACCCTAACCCTAACCTTTCCCCGAAGCCTGACCCTCAGCCGTCCCCTAATCCTAACCCGTACGCTGACACTAACCCGCGCCCTCACACGTACGCTCCCCCTAGAGCGTTGTCGTACCCTCACCTGGACCCTAAACCGTCCCCGTCCCCTAACCCTAACCCTAGCCCGAACCCTAACCGTAACCCTTCCCCGAAACCTGACCCTCAGCCGTCCCCTAATCCTAACCCGTACGCTGACACTAACCCGCGCCCTCACACGTACGCTCCCCCTAGAGCGTTGTCGTACCCTCACCTGGACCCTAAACCGTCCCCGTCCCCTAACCCTAACCCTAGCCCGAACCCTAACCCTAACCCTTCCCCGAAGCCTGACCCTCACCCGTCCCCTAATCCTAACCCGTACGCTGACACTAACCCGCGCCCTCACACGTACGCTCCCCCTAGAGCGTTGTCGTACCCTCACCTGGACCCTAAACCGTCCCCGTCCCCTAACCCTAACCCTAGCCCGAACCCTAACCCTAACCCTTCCCCGAAGCCTGACCCTCAGCCGTCCCCTAATCCTAACCCGTACGCTGACACTAACCCGCGCCCTCACACGTACGCTCCCCCTAGAGCGTTGTCGTACCCTCACCTGGACCCTAAACCGTCCCCGTCCCCTAACCCTAACCCTAGCCCGAACCCTAACCCTAACCCTTCCCCGAAGCCTGACCCTCAGCCGTCCCCTAATCCTAACCCGTACGCTGACACTAACCCGCGCCCTCACACGTACGCTCCCCCTAGAGCGTTGTCGTACCCTCACCTGGACCCTAAACCGTCCCCTTCCCCTAACCCTAACCCTAGCCCGAACCCTAACCCTAACCCTTCCCCGAAGCCTGACCCTCAGCCGTCCCCTAATCCTAACCCGTACGCTGACACTAACCCGCGCCCTCACACGTACGCTCCCCCTAGAGCGTTGTCGTACACTCACCTGGACCCTAAACCGTCCCCGTCCCCTAACCCTAACCCTAGCCCGAACCCTAACCCTAACCCTTCCCCGAAGCCTGACCCTCAGCCGTCCCCTAATCCTAACCCGTACGCTGACACTAACCCGCGCCCTCACACGTACGCTCCCCCTAGAGCGTTGTCGTACCCTCACCTGGACCCTAAACCGTCCCCTTCCCCTAACCCTAACCCTAGCCCGAACCCTAACCCTAACCCTTCCCCGAAGCCTGACCCTCAGCCGTCCCCTAATCCTAACCTGTACGCTGACACTAACCCGCGCCCTCACACGTACGCTCCCCCTAGAGCGTTGTCGTACCCTCACCTGGACCCTAAACCGTCCCCGTCCCCTAACCCTAACCCTAGCCCGAACCCTAACCCTAACCCTTCCCCGAAGCCTGACCCTCAGCCGTCCCCTAATCCTAACCCGTACGCTGACACTAACCCGCGCCCTCACACGTACGCTCCCCCTAGAGCGTTGTCGTACCCTCACCTGGACCCTAAACCGTCCCCGTCCCCTAACCCTAACCCTAGCCCGAACCCTAACCCTAACCCTTCCCCGAAGCCTGACCCTCAGCCGTCCCCTAATCCTAACCCGTACGCTGACGCTAACCCGCGCCCTCACACGTACGCTCCCCCTAGAGCGTTGTCGTACCCTCACCTGGACCCTAAACCGTCCCCGTCCCCTAACCCTAACCCTAGCCCGAACCCTAACCCTAACCCTTCCCCGAAGCCTGACCCTCAGCCGTCCCCTAATCCTAACCCGTACGCTGACACTAACCCGCGCCTTCACACGTACGCTCCCCCTAGAGTGTTGTCGTACCCTCACCTGGACCCTAAACCGTACCCGTTCCCTAACCCTAACCCTAGCCCGAACCCTAACCCTAACCCTTCCCCGAAGCCTGACCCTCAGCCGTCCCCTAATCCTAACCCATACGCTGACACTAACACGCGCCCTCACACGTACGCTCCCCCTAGAGCGTTGTCGTACCCTCACCTGGACCCTAAACCGTCCCCGTCCCCTAACCCTAACCCTAGCCCGAACCCTAACCCTAACCCTTCCCCGAAGCCTGACCCTCAGCCGTCCCCTAATCCTAACCCGTACGCTGACACTAACCCGCGCCCTCACACGTACGCTCCCCCTAGAGCGTTGTCGTACCCTCACCTGGACCCTAAACCGTCCCCGTCCCCTAACCCTAACCCTAGCCCGAACCCTAACCCTAACCCTTCCCCGAAGCCTGACCCTCAGCCGTCCCCTAATCCTAACCCGTACGCTGACACTAACCCGCGCCTTCACACGTACGCTCCCCCTAGAGCGTTGTCGTACCCTCACCTGGACCCTAAACCGTCCCCGTCCCCTAACCCTAACCCTAGCCCGAACCCTAACCCTAACCCTTCCCCGAAGCCTGACCCTCAGCCGTCCCCTAATCCTAACCCGTACGCTGACACTAACCCGCGCCCTCACACGTACGCTCCCCCTAGAGCGTTGTCGTACCCTCACCTGGACCCTAAACCGTCCCCGTCCCCTGACCCTAACCCTAGCCCGAACCCTAACCCTAACCATTCCCCGAAGCCTGACCCTCAGCCGTCCCCTAATCCTAACCCGTACGCTGACACTAACCCGCGCCCTCACACGTACGCTCCCCCTAGAGCGTTGTCGTACCCTCACCTGGACCCTAAACCGTCCCCGTCCCCTAACCCTAACCCTAGCCCGAACCCTAACCCTAACCCTTCCCCGAAGCCTGACCCTCAGCCGTCGCCTAATCCTAACCCGTACGCTGACACTAACCCGCGCCCTCACACGTACGCTCCCCCTAGAGCGTTGTCGTACCCTCACCTGGACCCTAAACCGTCCCCGTCCCCTGACCCTAACCCTAGCCCGAACCCTAACCCTAACCCTTCCCCGAAGCCTGACCCTCAGCCGTCCCCTAATCCTAACCCGTACGCTGACACTAACCCGCGCCTTCACACGTACGCTCCCCCTAGAGTGTTGTCGTACCCTCACCTGGACCCTAAACCGTACCCGTTCCCTAACCCTAACCCTAGCCCGAACCCTAACCCTAACCCTTCCCCGAAGCCTGACCCTCAGCCGTCCCCTAATCCTAACCCATACGCTGACACTAACCCGCGCCCTCACACGTACGCTCCCCCTAGAGCGTTGTCGTACCCTCACCTGGACCCTAAACCGTCCCCGTCCCCTAACCCTAACCCTAGCCCGAACCCTAACCCTAACCCTTCCCCGAAGCCTGATCCTCAGCCGTCCCCTAATCCTAACCCGTACGCTGACACTAACCCGCGCCCTCACACGTACGCTCCCCCTAGAGCGTTGTCGTACCCTCACCTGGACCCTAAACCGTCCCCGTCCCCTAACCCTAACCCTAGCCCGAACCCTAACCCTAACCCTTCCCCGAAGCCTGACCCTCAGCCGTCCCCTAATCCTAACCCGTACGCTGACACTAACCCGCGCCCTCACACGTACGCTCCCCCTAGAGCGTTGTCGTACCCTCACCTGGACCCTAAACCGTCCCCGTCCCCTAACCCTAACCCTAGCCCGAACCCTAACCCTAACCCTTCCCCGAAGCCTGACCCTCAGCCGTCCCCTAATCCTAACCCGTACGCTGACACTAACCCATGCCCTCACACGTACGCTCCCCCTACAGCGTTGTCGTACCCTCACCTGGACCCTTAACCGTCCCCGTACCCTATCCCTAACCCTAGCCCGAACACTAACCCTAACCCTTCCCCGAAGCCTGACCCTCAGCCGTCCCCTAATCCTAACCCGTACGCTGACACTAACCCGCGCCCTCACACGTACGCTCCCCCTAGAGCGTTGTCGTACCCTCACCTGGACCCTAAACCGTCCCCGTCCCCTAACCCTAACCCTAGCCCGAACGCTAACCCTAACCCTTCCCCGAAGCCTGACCCTCAGCCGTCCCCTAATCCTAACCCGTACGCTGACACTAACCCGCGCCCTCACACGTACGCTCCCCCTAGAGCGTTGTCGTACCCTCACCTGGACCCTAAACCGTCCCCGTCCCCTAACCCTAACCCTAGCCCGAACCCTAACCCTAACCCTTCCCCGAAGCCTGACCCTCAGCCGTCCCCTAATCCTAACCCGTACGCTGACACTAACCCGCGCCCTCACACGTACGCTCCCCCTAGAGCGTTGTCGTACCCTCACCTGGACCCTAACCGTCCCCGTCCCCTAACCCTAACCCTAGCCCGAACCCTAACCCTAACCTTTCCCCGAAGCCTGACCCTCAGCCGTCCCCTAATCCTAACCCATACGCTGACACTAACCCGCGCCCTCACACGTACGCTCCCCCTAGAGCGTTGTCGTACCCTCACCTGGACCCTAAACCGTCCCCGTCCCCTAACCCTAACCCTAGCCCGAACCCTAACCCTAACCCTTCCCCGAAGCCTGACCCTCAGCCGTCCCCTAATCCTAACCCGTACGCTGACACTAACCCGCGCCCTCACACGTACGCTCCCCCTAGAGCGTTGTCGTACCCTCACCTGGACCCTAAACCGTCCCCGTCCCCTAACCCTAACCCTAGCCCGAACCCTAACCCTAACCCTTCCCCGAAGCCTGACCCTCAGCCGTCCCCTAATCCTAACCCGTACGCTGACACTAACCCGCGCCCTCACACGTACGCTCCCCCTAGAGCGTTGTCGTACCCTCACCTGGACCCTAAACCGTCCCCGTCCCCTAACCCTAATCCTAGCCCGAACCCTAACCCTAACCCTTCCCCGAAGCCTGACCCTCAGCCGTCCCCTAATCCTAACCCGTACGCTGACACTAACCCGCGCCCTCACACGTACGCTCCCCCTAGAGCGTTGTCGTACCCTCACCTGGACCCTAAACCGTCCCCGTCCCCAGCCCTAACCCTAGCCCGAACCCTAACCCTAACCCTTCTTCGAAGCCTGACCCTCAGCCGTCCCCTATTCCTAACCCGTACGCTGACACTAACCCACGCCCTCACACGTACGCTCCCCCTAGAGCGTTGTCGTACCCTCACCTGGACCCTAAACCGTCCCCGTCCCCTAACCCTAACCCTAGCCCGAACCCTAACCCTAACCCTTCCCCGAAGCCTGACCCTCAGCCGTCCCCTAATCCTAACCCGTACGCTGACACTAACCCGCGCCCTCACACGTACGCTCCCCCTAGAGAGTTGTCGTACCCTCACCTGGACCCTAAACCGTCCCCGTCCCCTAACCCTAACCCTAGCCCGAACCCTAACCCTAACCCTTCCCCGAAGCCTGACCCTCACCCGTCCCCTAATCCTAACCCGTACGCTGACACTAACCCGCGCCCTCACACGTACGCTCCCCCTAGAGCGTTGTCGTACCCTCACCTGGACCCTAAACCGTCCCCGTCCCCTAACCCTAACCCTAGCCCGAACCCTAACCCTAACCCTTCCCCGAAGCCTGACCCTCAGCCGTCCCCTAATCCTAACCCGTACGCTGACACTAACCCGCGCCCTCACACGTACACTCCCCCTAGAGCGTTGTCGTACCCTCACCTGGACCCTAAACCGTCCCCGTCCCCTAACCCTAACCCTAGCCCGAACCCTAACCCTAACCCTTCCCCGAAGCCTGACCCTCAGCCGTCCCCTAATCCTAACCCGTACGCTGACACTAACCCGCGCCCTCACACGTACGCTCCCCCTAGAGCGTTGTCGTACCCTCACCTGGACCCTAAACCGTCCCCGTCCCCTAACCCTAATCCTAGCCCGAACCCTAACCCTAACCCTTCCCCGAAGCCTGACCCTCAGCCGTCCCCTAATCCTAACCCGTACGCTGACACTAACCCGCGCCCTCACACGTACGCTCCCCCTAGAGCGTTGTCGTACCCTCACCTGGACCCTAAACCGTCCCCGTCCCCAGCCCTAACCCTAGCCCGAACCCTAACCCTAACCCTTCTTCGAAGCCTGACCCTCAGCCGTCCCCTATTCCTAACCCGTACGCTGACACTAACCCACGCCCTCACACGTACGCTCCCCCTAGAGCGTTGTCGTACCCTCACCTGGACCCTAAACCGTCCCCGTCCCCTAACCCTAACCCTAGCCCGAACCCTAACCCTAACCCTTCCCCGAAGCCTGACCCTCAGCCGTCCCCTAATCCTAACCCGTACGCTGACACTAACCCGCGCCCTCACACGTACGCTCCCCCTAGAGAGTTGTCGTACCCTCACCTGGACCCTAAACCGTCCCCGTCCCCTAACCCTAACCCTAGCCCGAACCCTAACCCTAACCCTTCCCCGAAGCCTGACCCTCACCCGTCCCCTAATCCTAACCCGTACGCTGACACTAACCCGCGCCCTCACACGTACTCTCCCCCTAGAGCGTTGTCGTACCCTCACCTGGACCCTAAACCGTCCCCGTCCCCTAACCCTAACCCTAGCCTGAACCCTAACCCTAACCCTTCCCCGAAGCCTGACCCTCAGCCGTCCCCTAATCCTAACCCGTACGCTGACACTAACCCGCGCCCTCACACGTACGCTCCCCCTAGAGCGTTGTCGTACCCTCACCTGGACCCTAAACCGTCCCCGTCCCCTAACCCTAACCCTAGCCCGAACCCTAACCCTAACCCTTCCCCGAAGCCTGACCCTCAGCCGTCCCCTAATCCTAACCCGTACGCTGACACTAACCCGCGCCCTCACACGTACGCTCCCCCTAGAGCGTTGTCGTACCCTCACCTGGACCCTAAACCGTCCCCGTCCCCTAACCCTAACCCTAGCCCGAACCCTAACCCTAACCCTTCCCCGAAGCCTGACCCTCAGCCGTCCCCTAATCCTAACCCGTACGCTGACACTAACCCGTGCCCTCACACGTACGCTCCCCCTAGAGCGTTGTCGTACCCTCACCTGGACCCTAAACCGTCCCCGTCCCCTAACCCTAACCCTAGCC
The DNA here is from genome assembly GCF_963455315.2 of Globicephala melas. NCBI lineage: Eukaryota > Metazoa > Chordata > Mammalia > Artiodactyla > Delphinidae > Globicephala > Globicephala melas. The sequence goes on along the minus strand of NW_027207497.1, from coordinate 163,940 downwards.
CGAACCCTAACAATAACCCTTCCCCGAAGCCTGACCCTCAGCCGTCCCCTAATCCTAACCCGTACGCTGACACTAACCCGCGCCCTCACACGTACGCTCCCCCTAGAGCGTTGTCGTACCCTCACCTGGACCCTAAACCGTCCCCGTCCCCTAACCCTAACCCTAGCCCGAACCCTAACCCTAACCCTTCCCCGAAGCCTGACCCTCAGCCGTCCCCTAATCCTAACCCGTACGCTGACACTAACCCGCGCCCTCACACGTACGCTCCCCCTAGAGCGTTGTCGTACCCTCACCTGGACCCTAAACCGTCCCCGTCCCCTAACCCTAACCCTAGCCCGAACCCTAACCCTAACCCTTCCCCGAAGCCTGACCCTCAGCCGTCCCCTAATCCTAACCCGTACGCTGACACTAACCCGTGCCCTCAAACGTACGCTCCCCCTACAGCGTTGTCGTACCCTCACCTGGACCCTTAACCGTCCCCGTACCCTATCCCTAACCCTAGCCCGAACACTAACCCTAACCCTTCCCCGAAGCCTGACCCTCAGCCGTCCCCTAATCCTAACCCGTACGCTGACACTAACCAGTGCCCTCACACGTACGCTCCCCCTAGAGCGTTGTCGTACCCTCACCTGGACCCTAAACCGTCCCCGTCCCCTAACCCTAACCCTAGCCCGAACCCTAACCCTAACCCTTCCCCGAAGCCTGACCCTCAGCCGTCCCCTAATCCTAACCCGTACGCTGACACTAACCCGCGCCCTCACACGTACGCTCCCCCTAGAGCGATGTCGTACCCTCACCTGGACCCTAAACCGTCCCCGTCCCCTAACCCTAACCCTAGCCCGAACCCTAACCCTAACCCTTCCCCGAAGCCTGACCCTCAGCCGTCCCCTAATCCTAACCCGTACGCTGACACTAACCCGCGCCCTCACACGTACGCTCCCCCTAGAGCGTTGTCGTACCCTCACCTGGACCCTAACCGTCCCTGTCCCCTAACCCTAACCCTAGCCCGAACCCTAACCCTAACCTTTCTCCGAAGCCTGACCCTCAGCCGTCCCCTAATCCTAACCCATACGCTGACACTAACCCGCGCCCTCACACGTACGCTCCCCCTAGAGCGTTGTCGTACCCTCACCTGGACCCTAAACCGTCCCCGTCACCTAACCCTAACCCTAGCCCGAACCCTAACCCTAACCTTTCTCCAAAGCCTGACCCTCAGCCGTCCCCTAATCCTAACCCGTACGCTGACACTAACCCGCGCCGTCACTCGTACGCTCCCCCTAGAGCGTTGTCGTACCCTCACCTGGACCCTAAACCGTCCCCGTCCCCTAACCCTAACCCTAGCCCGAACCCTAACCCTAACCCTTCCCCGAAGCCTGACCCTCAGCCGTCCCCTAATCCTAACCCGTACGCTGACACTAACCCGCGCTCTCACACGTACGCTCCCCCTAGAGCGTTGTCGTACCCTCACCTGTACCCTAAGCCGTCCCCGTCCCCTAACCCTAACCCTAGCCCGAACCCTAACCCTAACCCTTCCACGAAGCCTGACCCTCAGCAGTCCCCTAATCCTAACCCGTACTCTGACACGAACCCGCGCCCTCACACGTACGCTGCCCCTAGAGCGTTGTCGTACCCTCACCTGGACCCTAAACCGTCCCCGTCCCCTAACCCTAACCAAAGCCCGAACCCTAACCCTAACCCTTCCCCGAAGCCTGACCCTCAGCCGTCCCCTAATCCTAACCCGTACGCTGACACTAACCCGCGCCCTCACACGTACGCTCCCCCTAGAGCGTTGTCGTACCCTCACCTGGACCCTAAACCGTCCCCGTCCCCTAACCCTAACCCTAGCCCGAACCCTAACCCTAACCCTTCCCCGAAGCCTGACCCTCAACCGTCCCCTAATCCTAACCCGTACGCTGACACTAACCCGCGCCCTCACACGTACGCTCCCCCTAGAGCATTGTCGTACCCTCACCTGGACCCTAAACCGTCCCCGTCCCCTAACCCTAACCCTAGCCCGAACCCTAACCCTAACCCTTCCCCGAAGCCTGACCCTCAGCCGTCCCCTAATCCTAACCCGTACGCTGACACTAACCCGCGCCCTCACACGTACGCTCCCCCTAGAGCGTTGTCGTACCCTCACCTGGACCCTAAACCGTCCCCGTCCCCTAACCCTAACCCTAGCCCGAACCCTAACCCTAACATTTCTCCGAAGCCTGACACTCAGCCGTCCCTTAATCCTAACCCGTACGCTGACACTAACCCGCGCCCTCACACGTACGCTCCCCCTAGAGCGCTGTCGTACCCTCACCTGGACCCTAAACCGTCCCCGTCCCCTAACCCTAACCCTAGCCCGAACCCTAACCCTAACCCTTCCCCGAAGCCTGACCCTCAGCCGTCCCCTAATCTTAACCCGTACGCTGACACTAACCCGCGCCCTCACACGTACGCTCCCCCTAGAGCGTTGTCGTACCCTCACCTGGACCCTAAACCGTCCCCGTCCCCTAACCCTAACCCTAGCCCGAAACCTAACCCTAACCCTTCCCCGAAGCCTGACCCTCAGCCGTCCCCTAATCCTAACCCGTACGCTGACACTAACCCGTGCCATCACACGTACGCTCCCCCTAGAGCATTGTCGTACCCTCACCTGGACCCTAAACCGTCCCCTAACCCTAACCCTAACCCTAGCCCGAACCCTAACCCTAACCCTTCCCCGAAGCCTGACCCTCAGCCGTCCCCTAATCCTAACCCGTACGCTGACACTAACCCGCGCCCTCACACGTATGCTCCCCCTAGAGCGTTGTCGTACCCTCACCTGGACCCTAAACCGTCCCCGTCCCCTAACCCTAACCCTAGCCCGAACCCTAACCCTAACCCTTCCCCGAAGCCTGACCCTCAGCCGTCCTCTAATCCTAACCCGTACGCTGACACTAACCCGCGCCCTCACACGTACGCTCCCCCTAGAGCGTTGTCATACCCTCACCTGGACCCTAAACCGTCCCCGTCCCCTAACCCTAACCCTAGCCCGAACCCTAACCCTAACCCTTCCCCGAAGCCTGACCCTCAGCCGTCCCCTAATCCTAACCCGTACGCTGACACTAACCCGCGCCCTCACACGTACGCTCCCCCTAGAGCGTTGTCGTACCCTCACCTGGACCCTAAACCGTCCCCGTCCCCTAAGCCTAACCCTAGCCCGAACACTAACCCTAACCCTTCCCCGAAGCCTGACCCTCAGCCGTCCCCTAATCCTAACCCGTACGCTGACACTAACCCGCGCCCTCACACGTACGCTCCCCCTAGAGCGTTGTCGTACCCTCACCTGGAACCTAAACCGTCCCCGTCCCCTAAGCCTAACCCTAGCCCAAACCCTAACCCTAACCCTTCCCCGAAGCCTGACCCTCAGCCGTCCCCTAATCCTAACCCATACGCTGACACTAACCCGCGCCCTCACACGTACGCTCCCCCTAGAGCGTTGTCGTACCCTCACCTGGACCCTAAACCGTCCCCGTCCCCTAACACTAACCCTAGCCCGAACCCTAACCCTAACCCTTCCCCGAAGCCTGACCCTCAGCCGTCCCCTAATCCTAACCCGTACGCTGACACTAACCCGCGCCCTCACACGTACGCTCCCCCTAGAGCGTTGTCGTACCCTCACCTGGACCCTAAACCGTCCCTGTCCCCTAACCCTAACCCTAGCCCGAACCCTAACCCTAACCCTTCCCCGAAGCCTGACCCTCAGCCGTCCCCTAATCCTAACCCGTACGCTGACACTAACCCGCGCACTCACACGTACGCTCCCCCTAGAGCGTTGTCGTACACTCACCTGGACCCTAAACCGTCCCCGTCCCCTAACCCTAACCCTAGCCCGAACCCTAACCCTAACCCTTCCACGAAGCCTGACCCTCAGCCGTCCCCTAATCCTAACCCGTACGCTGACACTAACCTTCTCCCTCACACGTACGCTCCCCCTAGAGCGTTGTCGTACCCTCACCTGGACCCTAAACCGTCCCCGTCCCCTAAGCCTAACCCTAGCCCGAACCCTAACCCTAACCCTTCCCCGAAGCCTGACCCTCACCCGTCCCCTAATCCTAACCCGTACGCTGACACTAACCCGCGCCCTCACACGTACGCTCCCCCTAGAGCGTTGTCGTACCCTCACCTGGACCCTAAACCGTCCCCGTCCCCTAACCCTAACCCTAGCCCGAACCCTAACCCTAACCCTTCCCCGAAGCCTGACCCTCAGCCGTCCCCTAATCCTAACCCGTACGCTGACACTAACCCGCGCCCTCACACGTACGCTCCCCCTAGAGCGTTGTCGTACCCTCACCTGGACCCTAAACCGTCCCCGTCCCCTAACCCTAACCCTAGCCCGAACCCTAACCCTAACCCTTCCCCGAAGCCTGACCCTCAGCCGTCCCCTAATCCTAACCCGTACGCTGACACTAACCCGCGCCCTCACACGTACGCTCCCCCTAGAGCGTTGTCGTACCCTCACCTGGACCCTAAACCGTCCCCGTCCCCTAACCCTAACCCTAGCCCGAACCCTAACCCTAACCCTTCCCCGAAGCCTGACCCTCAGCCGTCCCCTAATCCTAACCCGTACGCTGACACTAACCCGCGCCCTCACACGTACGCTCCCCCTAGAGCGTTGTCGTACCCTCACCTGGACCCTAAACCGTCCCCGTCCCCTAAGCCTAACCCTAGCCCGAACCCTAACCCTAACCCTTCCCCGAAGCCTGACCCTCAGCCGTCCCCTAATCCTAACCCGTACACTGACACTAACCCGCGCCCTCACACGTACGCTCCCCCTAGAGCGTTGTCGTACCCTCACCTGGACCCTAAACCGTCCCCGTCCCCTAACCCTAACCCTAGCCCGAACCCTAACCCTAACCCTTCCCCGAAGCCTGACCCTCAGCCGTCCCCTAATCCTAACCCGTACGCTGACACTAACCCGCGCCCTCACACGTACGCTCCCCCTAGAGCGTTGTCGTACCCTCACCTGGACCCTAAACCGTCCCCGTCCCCTAACCCTAACCCTAGCCCGAACCCTAACACTAACCCTTCCCCGAAGCCTGACCCTCAGCCGTCCCCTAATCCTAACCCGTACGCTGACACTAACCCGCGCCCTCACACGTACGCTCCCCCTAGAGCGTTGTCGTACCCTCACCTGGACCCTAAACCGTCCCCGTCCCCTAACCCTAACCCTAGCCCGAACCCTAACCCTAACCCTTCCCCGAAGCCTGACCCTCAGCCGTCCCCTAATCCTAACCCGTACGCTGACACTAACCTTCGCCCTCACACGTACGCTCCCCCTAGAGCGTTGTCGTACCCTCACCTGGACCCTAAACCGTCCCCGTCCCCTAAGCCTAACCCTAGCCCGAACCCTAACCCTAACACTTCCCCGAAGCCTGACCCTCACCCGTCCCCTAATCCTAACCCGTACGCTGACACTAACCCGCGCCCTCACACGTACGCTCCCCCTAGAGCGTTGTCGTACCCTCACCTGGACCCTAAACCGTCCCCGTCCCCTAACCCTAACCCTAGCCCGAACCCTAACCCTAACCCTTCCCCGAAGCCTGACCCTCAGCCGTCCCCTAATCCTAACCCGTACGCTGACACTAACCCGCGCCCTCACACGTACGCTCCCCCTAGAGCGTTGTCGTACCCTCACCTGGACCCTAAACCGTCCCCGTCCCCTAAGCCTAACCCTAGCCCGAACCCTAACCCTAACCCTTCCCCGAAGCCTGACCCTCAGCCGTCCCCTAATCCTAACCCGTACGCTGACACTAACCCGCGCCCTCACACGTACGCTCCCCCTAGAGCGTTGTCGTACCCTCACCTGGACCCTAAACCGTCCCCGTCCCCTAACCCTAACCCTAGCCCGAACCCTAACCCTAACACTTCCCCGAAGCCTGACCCTCAGCCGTCCCCTAATCCTAACCCGTACGCTGACACTAACCCACGCCCTCACACGTACGCTCCCCCTAGAGCGTTGTCGTACCCTCACCTGGACCCTAAACCGTCCCCGTCCCCTAAGCCTAACCCTAGCCCGAACCCTAACCCTAAACCTTCCCCGAAGCCTGACCCTCAGCCGTCCCCTAATCCTAACCCGTACGCTGACACTAACCCGCGCCCTCACACGTACGCTCCCCCTAGAGCGTTGTCGTACCCTCACCTGGACCCTAAACCGTCCCCGTCCCCTAACCCTAACCCTAGCCCGAACCCTAACCCTAACCCTTCCCCGAAGCCTGACCCTCAGCCGTCCCCTAATCCTAACCCGTACGCTGACACTAACCCGCGCCCTCACACGTACGCTCCCCCTAGAGCGTTGTCGTACCCTCACCTGGACCCTAAACCGTCCCCGTCCCCTAACCCTAACCCTAGCCCGAACCCTAACCCTAACCCTTCCCCGAAGCCTGACCCTCAGCCGTCCCCTAATCCTAACCCGTACGCTGACACTAACCCGCGCCCTCACACGTACGCTCCCCCTAGAGCGTTGTCGTACCCTCACCTGGACCCTAAACCGTCCCCGTCCCCTAACCCTAACCCTAGCCCGAACCCTAACCCTAACCCTTCCCCGAAGCCTGACCCTCAGCCGTCCCCTAATCCTAACCCGTACGCTGACACTAACCTTCGCCCTCACACGTACGCTCCCCCTAGAGCGTTGTCGTACCCTCACCTGGACCCTAAACCGTCCCCGTCCCCTAAGCCTAACCCTAGCCCGAACCCTAACCCTAACCCTTCCCCGAAGCCTGACCCTCACCCGTCCCCTAATCCTAACCCGTACGCTGACACTAACCCGCGCCCTCACACGTACGCTCCCCCTAGAGCGTTGTCGTACCCTCACCTGGACCCTAAACCGGCCCCGTCCCCTAACCCTAACCCTAGCCCGAACCCTAACCCTAACCCTTCCCCGAAGCCTGACCCTCAGCCGTCCCCTAATCCTAACCCGTACGCTGACACTAACCCGCGCCCTCACACGTACGCTCCCCCTAGAGCGTTGTCGTACCCTCACCTGGACCCTAAACCGTCCCCGTCCCCTAACCCTAACCCTAGCCCGAACCCTAACCCTAACCCTTCCCCGAAGCCTGACCCTCAGCCGTCCCCTAATCCTAACCCGTACGCTGACACTAACCCGCGCCCTCACACGTACGCTCCCCCTAGAGCGTTGTCGTACCCTCACCTGGACCCTAAACCGTCCCCGTCCCCTAAGCCTAACCCTAGCCCGAACCCTAACCCTAACCCTTCCCCGAAGCCTGACCCTCAGCCGTCCCCTAATCCTAACCCGTACGCTGACACTAACCCGCGCCCTCACACGTACGCTCCCCCTAGAGCGTTGTCGTACCCTCACCTGGACCCTAAACCGTCCCCGTCCCCTAACCCTAACCCTAGCCCGAACCCTAACCCTAACCCTTCCCCGAAGCCTGACCCTCAGCCGTCCCCTAATCCTAACCCGTACGCTGACACTAACCCGCGCCCTCACACGTACGCTCCCCCTAGAGTGTTGTCGTACCCTCACCTGGACCCTAAACCGTCCCCGTCCCCTAACCCTAATCCTAGCCCGAACCCTAACCCTAAACCTTCCCCGAAGCCTGACCCTCAGCCGTCCCCTAATCCTAACCCGTACGCTGACACTAACCTGCGCCCTCACACGTACGCTCCCCCTAGAGCGTTGTCGTACCCCCACCTGGACCCTAAACCGTCCCCGTCCCCTAACCCTAACCCTAGCCCGAACCCTAACCCTAACCCTTCCCCGAAGCCTGACCCTCAGCCGTCCCCTAATCCTAACCCCTACGCTGACATTAACCCACGCCCTCACACGTACGCTCCCCCTAGAGCGTTGTCGTACCCTCACCTGGACCCTAAACCGTCCCCGTCCCCTAACCCTAGCCCGAACCCTAACCCTAACCCTTCCCCGAAGCCTGACCCTCAGCCGTCCCCTAATCCTAACCCGTACGCTGACACTAACCCGCGCCCTCACACGTACGCTCCCCCTAGAGCGTTGTCGTACCCTCACCTGGACCCTAAACCGTCCCCGTCCCCTAACCCTAACCCTAGCCCGAACCCTAACCCTAACCCTTCCCCGAAGCCTGACCCTCACCCGTCCCCTAATCCTAACCCGTACGCTGACACTAACCCGCGCCCTCACACGTACGCTCCCCCTAGAGCGTTGTCGTACCCTCACCTGGACCCTAAACCGTCCCCGTCCCCTAACCCTAACCCTAGCCCGAACCCTAACCCTAACCCTTCCCCGAAGCCTGACCCTCAGCCGTCCCCTAATCCTAACCCGTACGCTGACACTAACCCGCGCCCTCACACGTACGCTCCCCCTAGAGCGTTGTCGTACCCTCACCTGGACCCTAAACCGTCCCCGTCCCCTAACCCTAACCCTAGCCCGAACCCTAACCCTAACCCTTCCCCGAAGCCTGACCCTCAGCCGTCCCCTAATCCTAACCCGTACGCTGACACTAACCCGCGCCCTCACACGTACGCTCCCCCTAGAGCGTTGTCGTACCCTCACCTGGACCCTAAACCGTCCCCGTCCCCTAACCCTAACCCTAGCCCGAACCCTAACCCTAACCCTTCCCCGAAGCCTGACCCTCAGCCGTCCCCTAATCCTAACCCGTACGCTGACACTAACCCGCGCTCTCACACGTACGCTCCCCCTAGAGCGTTGTCGTACCCTCACCTGGACCCTAAACCGTCCCCGTCCCCTAACCCTAACCCTAGCCCGAACCCTAACCCTAACCCTTCCACGAAGCCTGACCCTCAGCCGTCCCCTAATCCTAACCCGTACGCTGACACTAACCCGCGCCCTCACACGTACGCTCCCCCTAGAGCGTTGTCGTACCCTCACCTGGACCCTAAACCGTCCCCGTCACCTAACCCAAACCCTAGCCCGAACCCTAACCCTAACCCTTCCCCGAAGCCTGACCCTCAGCAGTCCCCTAATCCTAACCCGTACGCTGACACTAACCCGCGCCCTCACACGTACGCTGCCCCTAGAGCGTTGTCGTACCCTCACCTGGACCCAAAACCGTCCCCGTCCCCTAACCCTAACCATAGCCCGAACCCTATCCCTAACCCTTCCCCGAAGCCTGACCCTCAGCCGTCCCCTAATCCTAACCCGTACGCTGACACTAACCCGCGCCCTCACACGTACGCTCCCCCTAGAGCGTTGTCGTACCCTCACCTGGACCCTAAACCGTCCCCGTCCCATAACCCTAACCCTAGCCCGAACCCTAACCCTAACCCTTCGCCGAAGCCTGACCCTCAGCCGTCCCCTAATCCTAACCCGTACGCTGACACTAACCCGCACCCTCACACGTACGCTCCCCCTAGAGCGTTGTCGTACCCTCACCTGGACCCTAAACCGTCCCCGTCCCCTAACCCTAACCCTAGCCCGAACCCTAACCCTAACCCTTCCCCGAAGCCTGACCCTCAGCCGTCCCCTAATCCTAACCCGTACGCTGACACTAACCCGCGCCCTCACACGTACGCTCCCCCTAGAGCGTTGTCGTACCCTCACCTGGACCCTAAACCGTCCCCGTCCCCTAACCCTAACCCTAGCCCGAACCCTAACCCTAACATTTCTCCGAAGCCTGACACTCAGCCGTCCCCTAATCCTAACCCGTACGTTGACACTAACCCGCGCCCTCACACGTACGCTCCCCCTAGAGCGTTGTCGTACCCTCACCTGGACCCTAAACCGTCCCCGTCCCCTAACCCTAACCCTAGCCCGAACCCTAACCCTAACCCTTCCCCGAAGCCTGACCCTCAGCCGTCCCCTAATCTTAACCCGTACGCTGACACTAACCCGCGCCCTCACACGTACGCTCCCCCTAGAGCGTTGTCGTACCCTCACCTGGACCCTAAACCGTCCCCGTCCCCTAACCCTAACCCTAGCCCGAAACCTAACCCTAACCCTTCCCCGAAGCCTGACCCTCAGCCGTCCCCTAATCCTAACCCGTACGCTGACACTAACCCGTGCCCTCACACGTACGCTCCCCCTAGAGCATTGTCGTACCCTCACCTGGACCCTAAACCGTCCCCTAACCCTAACCCTAACCCTAGCCCGAACCCTAACCCTAACCCTTCCCCGAAGCCTGACCCTCAGCCGTCCCCTAATCCTAACCCGTACGCTGACAGTAACCCGCGCCCTCACACGTATGCTCCCCCTAGAGCGTTGTCGTACCCTCACCTGGACCCTAAACCGTCCCCGTCCCCTAACCCTAACCCTAGCCCGAACCCTAACCCTAACCCTTCCCCGAAGCCTGACCCTCAGCCGTCCCCTAATCCTAACCCGTACGCTGACACTAAACCGCGCCCTCACACGTACGCTCCCCCTAGAGCGTTGTCGTACCCTCACCTGGACCCTAAACCGTCCCCGTCCCCTAACCCTAACCCTAGCCCGAACCCTAACCCTAACCCTTCCCCGAAGCCTGACCCTCAGCCGTCCCCTAATCCTAACCCGTACGCTGACACTAACCCGCGCCCTCACACGTACGCTCCCCCTAGAGCGTTGTCGTACCCTCACCTGGACCCTAAACCGTCCCCGTCCCCTAACCCTAACCCTAGCCCGAACCCTAACCCTAACCCTTCCCCGAAGCCTGACCCTCAGCCGTCCCCTAATCCTAACCCGTACGCTGACACTAACCCGCGCCGTCACACGTACGCTCCCCCTAGAGCGTTGTCGTACCCTCACCTGGACCCTAAACCGTCCCCGTCCCCTAACCCTAACCCTAGCCCGAACCCTAACCCTAACCCTTCCCCGAAGCCTGACCCTCAGCCGTCCCCTAATCCTAACCCGTACGCTGACACTAACCCGCGCCCTCACACGTACGCTCCCCCTAGAGCGTTGTCGTACCCTCACCTGGACCCTAAACCGTCCCCGTCCCCTAAGCCTAACCCTAGCCCGAACCCTAACCCTAACCCTTCCCCGAAGCCTGACCCTCAGCCGTCCCCTAATCCTAACCCGTACGCTGACACTAACCCGCGCCCTCACACGTACGCTCCCCCTAGAGCGTTGTCGTACCCTCACCTGGACCCTAAACCGTCCCCGTCCCCTAACACTAACCCTAGCCCGAACCCTAACCCTAACCCTTCCCCGAAGCCTGACCCTCAGCCGTCCCCTAATCCTAACCCGTACGCTGACACTAACCCGCGCCCTCACACGTACGCTCCCCCTAGAGCGTTGTCGTACCCTCACCTGGACCCTAAACCGTCCCCGTCCCCTAACCCTAACCCTAGCCCGAACCCTAACCCTAACATTTCTCCGAAGCCTGACACTCAGCCGTCCCCTAATCCTAACCCGTACGCTGACACTAACCCGCGCCCTCACACGTACGCTCCCCCTAGAGCGTTGTCGTACCCTCACCTGGACCCTAAACCGTCCCCGTCCCCTAACCCTAACCCTAGCCCGAACCCTAACCCTAACCCTTCCCCGAAGCCTGACCCTCAGCCGTCCCCTAATCTTAACCCGTACGCTGACACTAACCCGCGCCCTCACACGTACGCTCCCCCTAGAGCGTTGTCGTACCCTCACCTGGACCCTAAACCGTCCCCGTCCCCTAACCCTAACCCTAGCCCGAACCCTAACCCTAACCCTTCCCCGAAGCCTGACCCTCAGCCGTCCCCTAATCCTAACCCGTACGATGACACTAACCCGCGCCCTCACACGTACGCTCCCCCTAGAGCGTTGTCGTACCCTCACCTGGACCCTAAACCGTCCCCGTCCCCTAACCCTAACCCTAGCCCGAACCCTAACCCTAACCCTTCCCCGAAGCCTGACCCTCAGCCGTCCCCTAATCCTAACCCGTACGCTGACACTAACCCGCGCCCTCACACGTACGCTCCCCCTAGAGCGTTGTCGTACCCTCACCTGGACCCTAAACCGTCCCCGTCCCCTAACACTAACCCTAGCCTGAACCCTAACCCTAACCCTTCCCCGAAGCCTGACCCTCAGCCGTCCCCTAATCCTAACCCGTACGCTGACACTAACCCGCGCCCTCACACGTACGCTCCCCCTAGAGCGTTGTCGTACCCTCACCTGGACCCTAAACCGTCCCCGTCCCCTAACCCTAACCCTAGCCCGAACCCTAACCCTAACCCTTCCCCGAAGCCTGACCCTCAGCCGTCCCCTAATCCTAACCCGTACGATGACACTAACCCGCGCCCTCACACGTACGCTCCCCCTAGAGCGTTGTCGTACCCTCACCTGGACCCTAAACCGTCCCCGTCCCCTAACCCTAACCCTAGCCCGAACCCTAACCCTAACCCTTCCCCGAAGCCTGACCCTCAGCCGTCCCCTAATCCTAACCCGTACGCTGACACTAACCCGCGCCCTCACACGTACGCTCCCCCTAGAGCGTTGTCGTACCCTCACCTGGACCCTAAACCGTCCCCGTCCCCTAAGCCTAACCCTAGCCCGAACCCTAACCCTAACCCTTCCCCGAAGCCTGACCCTCAGCCGTCCCCTAATCCTAACCCGTACGCTGACACTAACCCGCGCCCTCACACGTACGCTCCCCCTAGAGCGTTGTCGTACCCTCACCTGGACCCTAAACCGTCCCCGTCCCCTAACCCTAACCCTAGCCCGAACCCTAACCCTAACCCTTCCCCGAAGCCTAACCCTCAGCCGTCCCCTAATCGTAACCCGTACGCTGACACTAACCCGCGCTCTCACACGTACGCTCCCCCTAGAGCGTTGTCGTACCCTCACCTGGACCCTAAACCGTCCCCGTCCCCTAACCCTAACCCTAGCCCGAACCCTAACCCTAACCCTTCCACGAAGCCTGACCCTCAGCCGTCCCCTAATCCTAACCCGTACGCTGACACTAACCCGCGCCCTCACACGTACGCTCCCCCTAGAGCGTTGTCGTACCCTCACCTGGACCCTAAACCGTCCCCGTCACCTAACCCAAACCCTAGCCCGAACCCTAACCCTAACCCTTCCCCGAAGCCTGACCCTCAGCAGTCCCCTAATCCTAACCCGTACGCTGACACTAACCCGCGCCCTCACACGTACGCTGCCCCTAGAGCGTTGTCGTACCCTCACCTGGACCCTAAACCGTCCCCGTCCCCTAACCCTAACCATAGCCCGAACCCTAACCCTAACCCTTCCCCGAAGCCTGACCCTCAGCCGTCCCCTAATCCTAACCCGTACGCTGACACTAACCCGCGCCCTCACACGTACGCTCCCCCTAGAGCGTTGTCGTACCCTCACCTGGACCCTAAACCGTCCCCGTCCCCTAACCCTAACCCTAGCCCGAACCCTAACCCTAACCCTTCCCCGAAGCCTGACCCTCAGCCGTCCCCTAATCCTAACCCGTACGCTGACACTAACCCGCGCCCTCACACGTACGCTCCCCCTAGAGCGTTGTCGTACCCTCACCTGGACCCTAAACCGTCCCCGTCCCCTAACCCTAACCCTAGCCCGAACCCTAACCCTAACCCTTCCCCGAAGCCTGACCCTCAGCCGTCCCCTAATCCTAACCCGTACGCTGACACTAACCCGCGCCCTCACACGTACGCTCCCCCTAGAGCGTTGTCGTACCCTCACCTGGACCCTAAACCGTCCCCGTCCCCTAACCCTAACCCTAGCCCGAACCCTAACCCTAACATTTCTCCGAAGCCTGACACTCAGCCGTCCCCTAATCCTAACCCGTACGCTGACACTAACCCGCGCCCTCACACGTACGCTCCCCCTAGAGCGTTGTCGTACCCTCACCTGGACCCTAAACCGTCCCCGTCCCCTAACCCTAACCCTAGCCCGAACCCTAACTCTAACCCTTCCCCGAAGCCTGACCCTCAGCCGTCCCCTAATCTTAACCCGTACGCTGACACTAACCCGCGCCCTCACACGTACGCTCCCCCTAGAGCGTTGTCGTACCCTCACCTGGACCCTAAACCGTCCCCGTCCCCTAACCCTAACCCTAGCCCGAAACCTAACCCTAACCCTTCCCCGAAGCCTGACCCTCAGCCGTCCCCTAATCCTAACCCGTATGCTGACACTAACCCGTGCCCTCACACGTACGCTCCCCCTAGAGCATTGTCGTACCCTCACCTGGACCCTAAACCGTCCCCTAACCCTAACCCTAACCCTAGCCCGAACCCTAACCCTAACCCTTCCCCGAAGCCTGACCCTCAGCCGTCCCCTAATCCTAACCCGTACGCTGACACTAACCCGCGCCCTCACACGTATGCTCCCCCTAGAGCGTTGTCGTACCCTCACCTGGACCCTAAACCGTCCCCGTCACCTAACCCTAACCCTAGCCCGAACCCTAACCCTAACCCTTCCCCGAAGCCTGACCCTCAGCCGTCCCCTAATCCTAACCCGTACGCTGACACTAACCCGCGCCCTCACACGTACGCTCCCCCTAGAGCGTTGTCGTACCCTCACCTGGACCCTAAACCGTCCCCGTCCCCTAACCCTAACCCTAGCCCGAACCCTAACCCTAACGCTTCCCCGAAGCCTGACCCTCAGCCGTCCCCTAATCCTAACCCGTACGCTGACACTAACCCGCGCCCTCACACGTACGCTCCCCCTAGAGCGTTGTCGTACCCTCACCTGGACCCTAAACCGTCCCCGTCCCCTAACCCTAACCCTAGCCCGAACCCTAACCCTAACCCTTCCCCGAAGCCTGACCCTCAGCCGTCCCCTAATCCTAACCCGTACGCTGACACTAACCCGCGCCCTCACACGTACGCTCCCCCTAGAGCGTTGTCGTACCCTCACCTGGACCCTAAACCGTCCCCGTCCCCTAACCCTAACCCTAGCCCGAACCCTAACCCTAACCCTTCCCCGAAGCCTGACCCTCAGCCGTCCCCTAATCCTAACCCGTACGCTGACACTAACCCGCGCCCTCACACGTACGCTCCCCCTAGAGCGTTGTCGTACCCTCACCTGGACCCTAAACCGTCCCCGTCCCCTAAGCCTAACCCTAGCCCGAACCCTAACCCTAACCCTTCCCCGAAGCCTGACCCTCAGCCGTCCCCTAATCCTAACCCGTACGCTGACACTAACCCGCGCCCTCACACGTACGCTCCCCCTAGAGCGTTGTCGTACCCTCACCTGGACCCTAAACCGTCCCCGTCCCCTAACACTAACCCTAGCCCGAACCCTAACCCTAAACCTTCCCCGAAGCCTGACCCTCAGCCGTCCCCTAATCCTAACCCGTACGCTGACACTAACCCGCGCCCTCACACGTACGCTCCCCCTAGAGCGTTGTCGTACCCTCACCTGGACCCTAAACCGTCCCTGTCCCCTAACCCTAACCCTAGCCCGAACCCTAACCCTAACCCTTCCCCGAAGCCTGACCCTCAGCCGTCCCCTAATCCTAACCCGTACGCTGACACTAACCCGCGCCCTCACACGTACGCTCCCCCTAGAGCGTTGTCGTACCCTCACCTGGACCCTAAACCGTCCCCGTCCCCTAACCCTAACCCTAGCCCGAACCCTAACCCTAACCCTTCCCCGAAGCCTGACCCTCAGCCGTCCCCTAATCCTAACCCGTACGCTGACACTAACCTTCGCCCTCACACGTACGCTCCCCCTAGAGCGTTGTCGTACCCTCACCTGGACCCTAAACCGTCCCCGTCCCCTAAGCCTAACCCTAGCCCGAACCCTAACCCTAACCCTTCCCCGAAGCCTGACCCTCACCCGTCCCCTAATCCTAACCCGTACGCTGACACTAACCCGCGCCCTCACACGTACGCTCCCCCTACAGCGTTGTCGTACCCTCACCTGGACCCTAAACCGTCCCCGTCCCCTAACCCTAACCCTAGCCCGAACCCTAACCCTAACCCTTCCCCGAAGCCTGACCCTCAGCCGTCCCCTAATCCTAACCCGTACGCTGACACTAACCCGCGCCCTCACACGTACGCTCCCCCTAGAGCGTTGTCGTACCCTCACCTGGACCCTAAACCGTCCCCGTCCCCTAACCCTAACCCTAGCCCGAACCCTAACCCTAACCCTTCCCCGAAGCCTGACCCTCAGCCGTCCCCTAATCCTAACCCGTACGCTGACACTAACCCGCGCCCTCACACGTACGCTCCCCCTAGAGCGTTGTCGTACCCTCACCTGGACCCTAAACCGTGCCCGTCCCCTAACCCTAACCCCAGCCCGAACCCTAACCCTAACCCTTCCCCGAAGCCTGACCCTCAGCCGTCCCCTAATCCTAACCCGTACGCTGACACTAACCCGCGCCCTCACACGTACGCTCCCCCTAGAGCGTTGTCGTACCCTCACCTGGACCCTAAACCGTCCCCGTCCCCTAAGCCTAACCCTAGCCCGAACCCTAACCCTAACCCTTCCCCGAAGCCTGACCCTCAGCCGTCCCCTAATCCTAACCCGTACGCTGACACTAACCCGCGCCATCACACGTACGCTCCCCCTAGAGCGTTGTCGTACCCTCACCTGGACCCTAAACCGTCCCCGTCCCCTAACCCTAACCCTAGCGCGAACCCTAACCCTAACCCTTCCCCGAAGCCTGACCCTCAGCCGTCCCCTAATCCTAACCCGTACGCTGACACTAACCCGCGCCCTCACACGTACGCTCCCCCTAGAGCGTTGTCGTACCCTCACCTGGACCCTAAATCGTCCCCGTCCCCTAACCCTAACCCTAGCCCGAAGCCTAACCCTAACACTTCCCCGAAGACTGACCCTCAGCCGTCCCCTAATCCTAACCCGTACGCTGACACTAACCCGCGCCCTCACACGTACGCTCCCCCTAGAGCGTTGTCGTACCCTCACCTGGACCCTAAACCGTCCCCGTCCCCTAAGCCTAACCCTAGCCCGAACCCTAACCCTAACCCTTCCCCGAAGCCTGACCCTCACCCGTCCCCTAATCCTAACCCGTACGCTGACACTAACCCGCGCCCTCACACGTACGCTCCCCCTAGAGCGTTGTCGTACCCTCACCTGGACCCTAAACCGTCCCCGTCCCCTAACCCTAACCCTAGCCCGAACCCTAACCCTAACCCTTCCCCGAAGCCTGACCCTCAGCCGTCCCCTAATCCTAACCCGTACGCTGACACTAACCCGCGCCCTCACACGTACGCTCCCCCTAGAGCGTTGTCGTACCCTCACCTGGACCCTAAACCGTCCCCGTCCCCTAACCCTAACCCTAGCCCGAACCCTAACCCTAACCCTTCCCCGAAACCTGACCCTCACCCGTCCCCTAATCCTAACCCGTACGCTGACACTAACCCACGCCCTCACACGTACGCTCCCCCTAAAGCGTTGTCGTACCCTCACCTGGACCCTAAACCGTCCCCGTCCCCTAACCCTAACCCTAGCCCGAACCCGAACCCTAACCCTTCCCCGAAACCTGACCCTCACCCGTCCCCTAATCCTAACCCGTACGCTGACACTAACCCGCGCCATCACTCGTACGCTCCCCCTAAAGCGTTGTCGTACCCTCACGTGGACCCTAAACCGTCCCCGTCCCCTAACCCTAACCCTAGCCCGAACCCAAACCCTAACCCTTCCCCGAAGCCTGACCCTCACCCGTCCCCTAATCCTAACCCGTACGCTGACACTAACCCGCGCCCTCACACGTACGCTCCACCTAAAGCGTTGTCGTACCCTCACCTGGACCCTAAACCGTCCCCGTCCCCTAACCCTAACCCTAGCCCGAACCCTAACCCTAACCCTTCCCCGAAGCCTGACCCTCACCCGTCCCCTAATCCTAACCTGTACGCTGACACTAACCCGCGCCCTCACACGTACGCTCCCCCTAAAGCGTTGTCTTACCCTCACCTGGACCTTAAACCGTCCCCGTCCCCTAACCCTAACCCTAGCCCGAACCCTAACCCTAACCCTTCCCCGAAACCTGACCCTCACCCGTCCCCTAATCCTAACCCGTACGCTGACACTAACCCGCGCCCTCACACGTACGCTCCCACTAAAGCGTTGTCGTACCCTCACCTGGACCCTAAACCGTCCCCGTCCCCTAACCCTAACCCTAGCCCGAACCCGAACCCTAACCCTTCCCCGAAGCCTGACCCTCACCCGTCCCCTAATCCTAACCCGTACGCTGACACTAACCCGCGCCATCACTCGTACGCTCCCCCTAAAGCGTTGTCGTACCCTCACGTGGACCCTAAACCGTCCCCGTCCCCTAACCCTAACCCTAGCCCGAACCCAAACCCTAACCCTTCCCCGAAGCCTGACCCTCACCCGTCCCCTAATCCTAACCCGTACGCTGACACTAACCCGCGCCCTCACACGTACGCTCCACCTAAAGCGTTGTCGTACCCTCACCTGGACCCTAAACCGTCCCCGTCCCCTAACCCTAACCCTAGCCCGAACCCTAACCCTAACCCTTCCCCGAAGCCTGACCCTCACCCGTCCCCTAATCCTAACCTGTACGCTGACACTAACCCGCGCCCTCACACGTACGCTCCCCCTAAAGCGTTGTCTTACCCTCACCTGGACCTTAAACCGTCCCCGTCCCCTAACCCTAACCCTAGCCCGAACCCTAACCCTAACCCTTCCCCGAAACCTGACCCTCACCCGTCCCCTAATCCTAACCCGTACGCTGACACTAACCCGCGCCCTCACACGTACGCTCCCCCTAAAGCGTTGTCGTACCCTCACCTGGACCCTAAACCGTCCCCGTCCCCTAACACTAACCCTAGCCCGAACCCTAACCCTAACCCTTCCCCGAAGCCTGACCCTCACCCGTCCCCTAATCCTAACCCGTACGCTGACACTAACCCGCTCCCTCACATGTACGCTCCCCCTAAAGCGTTGTCGTACGCTCACCTGGACCCTAAACCGTCCCCGTCCCCTAACCCTCACCCTAGCCCGAACCCTAACCCTAACCCTTCCCCGAAGCCTGACCCTCAGCCGTCCCCTAATCCTAACCCGTACGCTGACACTAACCCGCGCCCTCACACGTACGCTCCCCCTAGAGCGTTGTCGTACCCTCACCTGGACCCTAAACCGTCCCCGTCCCCTAAGCCTAACCCTAGCCCGAACCCTAACCCTAACCCTTCCCCGAAGCCTGACCCTCAGCCGTCCCCTAATCCTAACCCGTACGCTGACACTAACCCGCGCCCTCACACGTACGCTCCCCCTAGAGCGTTGTCGTACCCTCACCTGGACCCTAAACCGTCCCCGTCCCCTAACACTAACCCTAGCCCGAACCCTAACCCTAACCCTTCCCCGAAGCCTGACCCTCAGCCGTCCCCTAATCCTAACCCGTACGCTGACACTAACCCGCGCCCTCACACGTACGCTCCCCCTAGAGCGTTGTCGTACCCTCACCTGGACCCTAAACCGTCCCTGTCCCCTAACCCTAACCCTAGCCCGAACCCTAACCCTAACCCTTCCCCGAAGCCTGACCCTCAGCCGTCCCCTAATCCTAACCCGTACGCTGACACTAACCCGCGCCCTCACACGTACGCTCCCCCTAGAGCGTTGTCGTACCCTCACCTGGACCCTAAACCGTCCCCGTCCCCTAACCCTAACCCTAGCCCGAACCCTAACCCTAACCCTTCCCCGAAGCCTGACCCTCAGCCGTCCCCTAATCCTAACCCGTACGCTGACACTAACCTTCGCCCTCACACGTACGCTCCCCCTAGAGCGTTGTCGTACCCTCACCTGGACCCTAAACCGTCCCCGTCCCCTAAGCCTAACCCTAGCCCGAACCCTAACCCTAACCCTTCCCCGAAGCCTGACCCTCACCCGTCCCCTAATCCTAACCCGTACGCTGACACTAACCCGCGCCCTCACACGTACGCTCCCCCTAGAGCGTTGTCGTACCCTCACCTGGACCCTAAACCGTCCCCGTCCCCTAACCCTAACCCTAGCCCGAACCCTAACCCTAACCCTTCCCCGAAGCCTGACCCTCAGCCGTCCCCTAATCCTAACCCGTACGCTGACACTAACCCGCGCCCTCACACGTACGCTCCCCCTAGAGCGTTGTCGTACCCTCACCTGGACCCTAAACCGTCCCCGTCCCCTAACCCTAACCCTAGCCCGAACCCTAACCCTAACCCTTCCCCGAAGCCTGACCCTCAGCCGTCCCCTAATCCTAACCCGTACGCTGACACTAACCCGCGCCCTCACACGTACGCTCCCCCTAGAGCGTTGTCGTACCCTCACCTGGACCCTAAACCGTCCCCGTCCCCTAACCCTATCCCCAGCCCGAACCCTAACCCTAACCCTTCCCCGAAGCCTGACCCTCAGCCGTCCCCTAATCCTAACCCGTACGCTGACACTAACCCGCGCCATCACACGTACGCTCCCCCTAGAGCGTTGTCGTACCCTCACCTGGACCCTAAACCGTCCCCGTCCCCTAACCCTAACCCTAGCGCGAACCCTAACCCTAACCCTTCCCCGAAGCCTGACCCTCAGCCGTCCCCTAATCCTAACCCGTACGCTGACACTAACCCGCGCCCTCACACGTACGCTCCCCCTAGAGCGTTGTCGTACCCTCACCTGGACCCTAAACCGTCCCCGTCCCCTAACCCTAACCCTAGCCCGAAGCCTAACCCTAACCCTTCCCCGAAGCCTGACCCTCAGCCGTCCCCTAATCCTAACCCGTACGCTGACACTAACCCGCGCCCTCACACGTACGCTCCCCCTAGAGCGTTGTCGTACCCTCACCTGGACCCTAAACCGTCCCCGTCCCCTAAGCCTAACCCTAGCCCGAACCCTAACCCTAACCCTTCCCCGAAGCCTGACCCTCACCCGTCCCCTAATCCTAACCCGTACGCTGACACTAACCCGCGCCCTCACACGTACGCTCCCCCTAGAGCGTTGTCGTACCCTCACCTGGACCCTAAACCGTCCCCGTCCCCTAACCCTAACCCTAGCCCGAACCCTAACCCTAACCCTTCCCCGAAGCCTGACCCTCAGCCGTCCCCTAATCCTAACCCGTACGCTGACACTAACCCGCGCCCTCACACGTACGCTCCCCCTAGAGCGTTGTCGTACCCTCACCTGGACCCTAAACCGTCCCCGTCCCCTAAGCCTAACCCTAGCCCGAACCCTAACCCTAACCCTTCCCCGAAGCCTGACCCTCTGCCGTCCCCTAATCCTAACCCGTACGCTGACACTAACCCGCGCCCTCACACGTACGCTCCCCCTAGAGCGTTGTCGTACCCTCACCTGGACCCTAAACCGTCCCCGTCCCCTAACCCTAACCCTAGCCCGAACCCTAACCCTAACCCTTCCCCGAAGCCTGACCCTCAGCCGTCCCCTAATCCTAACCCGTACGCTGACACTAACCCACGCCCTCACACGTACGCTCACCCTAGAGCGTTGTCGTACCCTCACCTGGACCCTAAACCGTCCCCGTCCCCTAAGCCTAACCCTAGCCCGAACCCTAACCCTAAACCTTCCCCGAAGCCTGACCCTCAGCCGTCCCCTAATCCTAACCCGTACGCTGACACTAACCCGCGCCCTCACACGTACGCTCCCCCTAGAGCGTTGTCGTACCCTCACCTGGACCCTAAACCGTCCCCGTCCCCTAACCCTAACCCTAGCCCGAACCCTAACCCTAAGCCTTCCCCGAAGCCTGACCCTCAGCCGTCCCCTAATCCTAACCCGTACGCTGACACTAACCCGCGCCCTCACACGTACGCTCCCCCTAGAGCGTTGTCGTACCCTCACCTGGACCCTAAACCGTCCCCGTCCCCTAACCCTAACCCTAGCCCGAACCCTAACCCTAACCCTTCCCCGAAGCCTGACCCTCAGCCGTCCCCTAATCCTAACTCGTACGCTGACACTAACCCGCGCCCTCACACGTACGCTCCCCCTAGAGCGTTGTCGTACCCTCACCTGGACCCTAAACCGTCCCCGTCCCCTAACCCTAACCCTAGCCCGAACCCTAACCCTAACCCTTCCCCGAAGCCTGACCCTCAGCCGTCCCCTAATCCTAACCCGTACGCTGACACTAACCTTCGCCCTCACACGTACGCTCCCCCTAGAGCGTTGTCGTACCCTCACCTGGACCCTAAACCGTCCCCGTCCCCTAAGCCTAACCCTAGCCCGAACCCTAACCCTAACCCTTCCCCGAAGCCTGACCCTCACCCGTCCCCTAATCCTAACCCGTAAGCTGACACTAACCCGCGCCCTCACACGTACGCTCCCCCTAGAGCGTTGTCGTACCCTCACCTGGACCCTAAACCGTCCCCGTCCCCTAACCCTAACCCTAGCCTGAACCCTAACCCTAACCCTTCCCCGAAGCCTGACCCTCAGCCGTCCCCTAATCCTAACCCGTACGCTGACACTAACCCGCGCCCTCACACGTACGCTCCCCCTAGAGCGTTGTCGTACCCTCACCTGGACCCTAAACCGTCCCCGTCCCCTAACCCTAACCCTAGCCCGAACCCTAACCCTAACCCTTCCCCGAAGCCTGACCCTCAGCCGTCCCCTAATCCTAACCCGTACGCTGACACTAACCCGCGCCCTCACACGTACGCTCCCCCTAGAGCGTTGTCGTACCCTCACCTGGACCCTAAACCGTCCCCGTCCCCTAAGCCTAACCCTAGCCCGAACCCTAACCCTAACCCTTCCCCGAAGCCTGACCCTCACCCGTCCCCTAATCCTAACCCGTACGCTGACACTAACCCGTGCCCTCACACGTACGCTCCCCCTAGAGCGTTGTCATACCCTCACCTGGACCCTAAACCGTCCCCGTCCCCTAACCCTAACCCTAGCCCGAACCCTAACCCTAACCCTTCCCCGAAGCCTGACCCTCAGCCGTCCCCTAATCCTAACCCGTACGCTGACACTAACCCGCGCCCTCACACGTACGCTCCCCCTAGAGCGTTGTCGTACCCTCACCTGGACCCTAAACCGTCCCCGTCCCCTAACCCTAACCCTAGCCCGAACCCTAACCCTAACCCTTCCCCGAAGCCTGACCCTCAGCCGTCCCCTAATCCTAACCCGTACGCTGACACTAACCCGCGCCCTCACACGTACGCTCCCCCTAGAGCGTTGTCGTACCCTCACCTGGACCCTAAACCGTCCCCGTCCCCTAACCCTAACCCTAGCCCGAACCCTAACCCTAACCCTTCCCCGAAGCCTGACCCTCAGCCGTCCCCTAATCCTAACCCGTACGCTGACACTAACCCGCGCCCTCACACGTACGCTCCCCCTAGAGCGTTGTCGTACCCTCACCTGGACCCTAAACCGTCCCCGTCCCCTAACCCTAACCCTAGCCCGAACCCTAACCCTAACCCTTCCCCGAAGCCTGACCCTCAGCCGTCCCCTAATCCTAACCCGTACGCTGACACTAACCCGCGCCCTCACACGTACGCTCCCCCTAGAGCGTTGTCGTACCCTCACCTGGACCCTAAACCGTCCCCGTCCCCTAACCCTAACCCTAGCCCGAACCCTAACCCTAACCCTTCCCCGAAGCCTGACCCTCAGCCGTCCCCTAATCCTAACCCGTACGCTGACACTAACCCGCGCCCTCACACGTACGCTCCCCCTAGAGCGTTGTCGTACCCTCACCTGGACCCTAAACCGTCCCCGTCCCCTAACCCTAACCCTAGCCCGAACCCTAACCCTAACCCTTCCCCGAAGCCTGACCCTCAGCCGTCCCCTAATCCTAACCCGTACGCTGACACTAACCCGCGCCCTCACACGTACGCTCCCCCTAGAGCGTTGTCGTACCCTCACCTGGACCCTAAACCGTCCCCGTCCCCTAACCCTAACCCTAGCCCGAACCCTAACCCTAACCTTTCCCCGAAGCCTGACCCTCAGCCGTCCCCTAATCCTAACCCGTACGCTGACACTAACCCGCGCCCTCACACGTACGCTCCCCCTAGAGCGTTGTCGTACCCTCACCTGGACCCTAAACCGTCCCCGTCCCCTAACCCTAACCCTAGCCTGAACCCTAACCCTAACTCTTCCCCGAAGCCTGACCCTCACCCGTCCCCTAATCCTAACCCGTACGCTGACACTAACCCGCCCCCTCACACGTACGCTCCCCCTAAAGCGTTGTCGTACCCTCACCTGGACCAAAAACCGTCCCCGTCCCCTAACCCTAACCCTAGCCCGAATCCGATCCCTAACCCTTCCCCGAAGCCTGACCCTCACCCGTCCCCTAATCCTAACCCGTACGCTGACACTAACCCTCGCCCTCACACGTACGCTCCCCGTAAAGCGTTGTCGTACCCTCACCTGGACCCTAAACCGTCCCCGTCCCCTAACCCTCTACCCTGCCCGAACCCGAACCCTAACCCTTCCCCGAAGCCTGACCCTCACCCGTCCCCTAATCCTAACCCGTACGCTGACACTAACCCGCGCCCTCACACGTACGCTCCCCCTAAAGCGTTGTCGTACCCTCACCTGGACCCTAAACCGTCCCCGTCCCCTAACCCTAACCCTAGCCCGAACCCTAACCCTAACCCTTCCCCGAAGCCTGACCCTCACCCGTCCCCTAATCCTAACCCGGACGCTGACACTAACCCGCGCCCTCACACGTACGCTCCCCCTAAAGCGTTGTCGTACCCTCACCTGGACCCTAAACCGTCCCCGTCCCCTAACCCTAACCCTAGCCCGAACCCGAACCCTAACCCATCCCCGAAGCCTGACCCCTACCCGTCCCCTAATCCTAACCCGTACGCTGACACTAACCCGCGCCCTCACACGTACGCTTCCCGTAAAGAGTTGTCGTACCCTCACCTGGACCCTAAACCGTCCCCGTCCCCTAACCCTAACCCTAGCCCGAACCCTAACCCTAACCCTTCCCCGAAGCCTGACCCTCACCCGTCCCATAATCCTAACCCGTACGCTGACACTAACCCGCGCCCTCACACATACGCTCCCCCTAAAGCGTTGTCGTACCCTCACCTGGACCCTAAACCGTCCCCGTCCCCTAACCCTAACCCTAGCCCGAACCCTAACCCTAACCCTTCCCCGAAACCTGACCCTCACCCGTCCCCTAATCCTAACCCGTACGCTGACACTAACCCACGCCCTCACACGTACGCTCCCCCTAGAGCGTTGTCGTACCCTCACGTGGACCCTAAACCGTCCCCGTCCCCTAACCCTAACCCTAGCCCGAACCCTAACCCTAACCCTTCCCCGAAGCCTGACCCTCACCCGTCCCCTAATCCTAACCCGTACGCTGACACTAACCCGCGCCCTCACACGTACGCTCCCCCTAGAGCGTTGTCGTACCCTCACCTGGACCCTAAACCGTCCCCGTCCCCTAACCCTAACCCTAGCCCGAACCCTAACCCTAACCTTTCCCCGAAGCCTGACCCTCAGCCGTCCCCTAATCCTAACCCGTACGCTGACACTAACCCGCGCCCTCACACGTACGCTCCCCCTAGAGCGTTGTCGTACCCTCACCTGGACCCTAAACCGTCCCCGTCCCCTAACCCTAACCCTAGCCCGAACCCTAACCCTAACTCTTCCCCGAAGCCTGACCCTCACCCGTCCCCTAATCCTAACCCGTACGCTGACACTAAACCGCCCCCTCACACGTACGCTCCCCCTAAAGCGTTGTCGTACCCTCACCTGGACCAAAAACCGTCCCCGTCCCCTAACCCTAACCCTAGCCCGAACCCGATCCCTAACCCTTCCCCGAAGCCTAACCCTCACCCGTCCCCTAATCCTAACCCGTACGCTGACACTAACCCTCGCCCTCACACGTACGCTCCCCGTTAAGCGTTGTCGTACCCTCACCTGGACCCTAAACCGTCCCCGTCCCCTAACCCTATACCTAGCCCGAACCCGAACCCTAACCCTTCCCCGAAGCCTGACCCTCACCCGTCCCCTAATCCTAACCCGTACGCTGACACTAACCCGCTCCCTCACACGTACGCTCCCCCTAAAGCGTTGTCGTACGCTCACCTGGACCCTAAACCGTCCCCGTCCCCTAACCCTAACCCTAGCCCGAACCCGAACCCTAACCCTTCCCCGAAGCCTGACCCTCACCCGTCCCCTAATCCTAACCCGTACGCTGACACTAACCCGCGCCCTCAAACGTACGCTCCCCCTAAAGCGTTGTCGTACCCTCACCTGGACCCTAAACCGTCCCCGTCCCCTAACCCTAACCATAGCCCGAACCCGAACCCTAACCCTTCCCCGAAGCCTGACCCTCACCCGTCCCCTAATCCTAACCCGTACGCTGGCACTAACCCGCGCCCTCACACGTACGCTCCCCATAAAGCATTGTCGTACCCTCACCTGGACCCTAAACCGTCCCCGTCCCCTAACCCTAACCCTAGCCCGAACCCGAACCCTAACCCATCCCCGAAGCCTGACCCTCACCCGTCCCCTAATCCTAACCCGTACGCTGACACTAACCCGCGCCCTCACACGTACGCTCCCCGTAAAGCGTTGTCGTACCCTCACCTGGACCCTAAACCGTCCCCGTCCCCTAACCATAAGCCTAGCCCGAACCCGAACCCTAACCCTTCCCCGAAGCCTGACCCTCAGCCGTCCCCTAATCCTAACCCGTACGCTGACACTAACCCGCGCCCTCACACGTATGCTCCCCCTAAAGCGTTGTCGTACCCTCACCTGGACCCTAAACCGTCCCCGTCCCCTAACCCTAACCCTAGCCCGAACCCGAACCCTAACACTTCCCCGAAGCCTGACCCTCACCCGTCCCCTAATCCTAACCCGTACGCTGACACTAACCCGCGCCATCACTCGTACGCTCCCCCTAAAGCGTTGTCGTACACTCACGTGGACCCTAAACCGTCCCCGTCCCCTAACCCGAACCCTAGCCCGAACCCGAACCCTAACCCTTCCCCGAAGCCTGACCCTCACCCGTCCCCTAATCCTAACCCGTACGCTGACACTAACCCGCGCACTCACACGTACGCTCCACCTAAAGCGTTGTCGTACCCTCACCTGGACCCTAAACCGTCCCCGTCCCCTAACCCTAACCCTAGCCCGAACCCTAACCCTAACCCTTCCCCGAAGCCTGACCCTCACCCGTCCCCTAATCCTAACCCGTACGCTGACACTAACCCGCGCCCTCACACGTACGCTCCCCCTAAAGCGTTGTCGTACCCTCACCTGGACCCTAAACCGTCCCCGTCCCCTAACCCTAACCCTAGCCCGAACCCGGACCCTAACCCTTCCCCGAAGCCTGACCCTCACCCGTCCCCTAATCCTAACCCGTACGCTGACACTAACCCGCTCCCTCACACGTACGCTCCCCCTAAAGCGTTGTCGTACGCTCACCTGGACCCTAAACCGTCCCCGTCCCCTAACCCTAACCCTAGCCCGAACCCGAACCCTAACACTTACCCGAAGCCTGACCCTCACCCGTCCCCTAATCCTAACTCGTACGCTGACACTAACCCGCGCCCTCACACGTACGCTCCCCGTAAAGCGTTGTCGTACCCTCACCTGGACCCTAAACCGTCCCCGTCCCCTAACCATAAGCCTAGCCCGAACCCGAACCCTAACCCTTCCCCGAAGCCTGACCCTCACCCGTCCCCTAATCCTAACCCGTACGCTGACACTAACCCGCGCCCTCACACGTACGCTCCCCCTAAAGCGTTGTCGTACCCTCACCTGGACCCTAAACCGTCCCCGTC
Source organism: Globicephala melas (assembly GCF_963455315.2). NCBI lineage: Eukaryota > Metazoa > Chordata > Mammalia > Artiodactyla > Delphinidae > Globicephala > Globicephala melas. The sequence continues at coordinate 136,415 of NW_027207497.1, read as the reverse complement.
CCCTAACCCTAACCCTAGCCCGAACCCGAACCCTAACCCTTCCCCGAAGCCTGACCCTCACCCGTCCCCTAATCCTAACCCGTACGCTGACACTAACCCGCGCCCTCACACGTACGCTCCCCCTAAAGCGTTGTCGTACCCTCACCTGGACCCTAAACCGTCCCCGTCCCCTAACCCTAGCCCGAACCCTAACCCTAACCCTTCCCCGAAGCCTGACCCTCACCCGTCCCCTAATCCTAACCCGTACGCTGACACTAACCCGCGCCCTCACACGTACGCTCCCCCTAAAGCGTTGTCGTACCCTCACCTGGACCCTAAACCGTACCCGTCCCCTAACCCTAACCCTAGCCCGAACCCGGACCCTAACCCTTCCCCGAAGCCTGACCCTCACCCGTCCCCTAATCCTAACCCGTATGCTGACACTAACCCGCGCCCTCACACGTACGCTCCCCCTAAAGCGTTGTCGTACCCTCACCTGGACCCTAAACCATCCCCGTCCCCTAACCCTAACCCTAGCCCGAACCCGAACCCTAACCCATCCCCGAAGCCTGACCCTCACCCGTCCCCTAATCCTAACCCGTACGCTGACACTAACCCGCGCCCTCACACGTACGCTCCCCGTAAAGCGTTGTCGTACCCTCACCTGGACCCTAAACCGTCCCCGTCCCCTAACCCTAACCCTAGCCAGAACCCGAACCCTAACCCTTCCCCGAAGCCTGACCCTCACCCGTCCCCTAATCCTAACCCGTACGCTGACACTAACCCGCGCCCTCACACGTACGCTCCCCCTAAAGCGTTGTCGTACCCTCACCTCGACCTTAAACCGTCCCCATCCCCTAACCCTAACCCTAGCCCGAACCCTAACCCTAACCCTTCCCCGAAACCTGACACTCACCCGTCCCCTAATCCTAACCCGTACGCTGACACTAACCCGCGCCCTCACACGTACGCTCCCCCTAAAGCGTTGTCGTACCCTCACCTGGACCCTAAACCGTCCCCGTCCCCTAGCCCTAACTGTAGCCCGAACCCGAACCCTAACCCTTCCCCGAAGCCTGACCCTCACCCGTCCGCTAATCCTAACCCGTACGCTGACACTAACCCGCGCCCTCACACGTACGCTCCCCCTAAAGCGTTGTCGTACCCTCACCTGGACCCTAAACCGTCCCCGTCCCCTAACACTAACCCTAGCCCGAACCCGAACCCTAACCCTTCCCCGAAGCCTGACCCTCACCCGTCCCCTCATCCTAACCCGTACGCTGACACTAACCCGCGCCCTCACACGTACGCTCCCCCTAAAGCGTTGTCATACCCTCACCTGGACCCTAAACCGTGCCCGTTCCCTAACCCTAACGCTAGCCCGAACCCGAACCCTAACCGTTCCCCGAAGCCTGACCCTCACCCGTCCCCTAATCCTAACCCGTACGTTGACACTTACCCGCGCCCTGACACGTACGCTCCCCCTAAAGCGTTGTCGTAACCTCACCTGGACCCTAAACCGTCCCCGTCCCCTAACCCTAACCCTAGCCCGAACCCTAACCCTAACCCTTCCCCGAAGCCTGACCCTCACCCGTCCCCTAATCCTAACCCGTACGCTGACACTAACCCGCGCCCTCACACGTACGCTCCCCCTGAAGCGTTGTCGTACCCTCACCCGGACCTTAAACCGTCCCCGTCCTCTAACCCTAACCCTAGCCCGAACCCTAACCCGAACCCTTCCCCGAAACCTGACCCTCACCCATCCCCTAATCCTAACCCGTACACAGACACTAACCCGCGCCCTCACACGTACGCTCCCCCTAAAGCGTTGTCGTACCCTCACCTGGACCCTAAACCGTCCCCCTCCCCTAACCCTAACCCTATCCCGAACCCGAACACTAAACCTTCCCCGAAGCCTGACCCTCACCCGTCCCCTAATCCTAACCTGTACGCTGACACTAACCCGCGCCATCACACGTACGCTCCCCCTAAAGCGTTGTCGTACCCTCACCTGGACCCTAAACCGTCCCCGTCCCCTAACCCTAACCCTAGCCCGAACCCTTACCGTAACCCTTCCCCGAAGCCTGACCCTCACCCGTCCCCTAATCATAACCCGTACGCTGACACTAACCCGCGCCCTCACACGTACGCTCCACCTAAAGCGTTGTCGTACCCTCACCTGGACCCTAAACCGTCCCCGTCCCCTAACCCTAACCCTAGCCCGAACCCTAACCCTAACCCTTCCCCGAAGCCTAACACTCACGCGTCCCCTAATCCTAACCCGTACGCTGACACTAACCCGCGCCCTCACACGTACGCTCCCCCTAAAGCGTTGTCGTACCCTCACCTGGACCCTAAACCATCCCCGTCCCCTAACCCTAACCCTAGCCCGAACCCGAACCCTAACCCTTCCCCGAAGCCTGACCCTCACCCGTCCCCTAATCCTAACCCGTACGCTGACACTAACCCGCGCCCTCACACGTACGCTCCCCCTAAAGCGTTGTCGTACCCTCACCTGGACCCTAAACCGTCCCCGTCCCCTAACCCTAACCCTAGCCCGAACCCGAACCCTAACCCTTCCCCGAATCCTGACCCTCACCCGTCCCCTAATCCTAACCCGTACGCTGACACTAACCCGCGCCCTCACACGTACGCTCCCCCTAAAACGTTGTCGTACCCTCACCTGGACCCTAAACCGTCCCCGTCCCCTAACCCTAACCCTAGCCCGAACCCGAACCCTAACCTTTCCCCGAAGCCTGACCCTCACCCGTCCCCTCATCCTAACCCGTACGCTGACACTAACCCGCGCCCTCACACGTACGCTCCCCCTAAAGCGTTGTCGTACCCTCACCTGGACCCTAAACCGTGCCCGTTCCCTAACCCTAACGCTAGCCCGAACCCGAACCCTAACCGTTTCCCGAAGCCTGACCCTCCCCCGTCCCCTAATCCTAACCCGTACGTTGACACTTACCCACGCCCTGACACGTACGCTCCCCCTAAAGCGTTGTCGTAACCTCACCTGGACCCTAATCCGTCCCCGTCCCCTAACCCTAACCCTAGCCCGAACCCTAACCCTAACCCTTCCCCGAAGCCTGACCCTCACCCGTCCCCTAATCCTAACCCGTACGCTGACACTAACCCGCGCCCTCACACGTACGCTCCCCCTAGAGCGTTGTCGTACCCTCACCCGGACCTTAAACCGTCCCCGTCCCCTAACCCTAACCCTAGCCCGAACCCTAACCCGAACCCTTCCCCGAAACCTGACCCTCACCCATCCCCTAATCCTAACCCGTACACAGACACTAACCCGCGCCCTCACACGTACGCTCCCCCTAAAGCGTTGTCGTACCCTCACCTGGACCCTAAACCGTCCCCCTCCCCTAACCCTAACCCTATCCCGAACCCGAACACTAAACCTTCCCCGAAGCCTGACCCTCACCCGTCCCCTAATCCTAACCTGTACGCTGACACTAACCCGCGCCATCACACGTACGCTCCCCCTAAAGCGTTGTCGTACCCTCACCTGGACCCTAAACCGTCCCCGTCCCCTAACCCTAACGCTAGCCCGAACCCTTACCGTAACCCTTCCCCGAAGCCTGACCCTCACCCGTCCCCTAATCCTAACCCGTACGCTGACACTAACCCGCGCCCTCACACGTACGCTCCACCTAAAGCGTTGTCGTACCCTCACCTGGACCCTAAACCGTCCCCGTCCCCTAACCCTAACCCTAGCCCGAACCCTAACCCGAACCCTTCCCCGAAGCCTAAAACTCACCCTTCCCCTAATCCTAACCCGTACGCTGACACTAACCCGCGCCCTCACACGTACGCTCCCCCTAAAGCTTTGTCGTACCCTCACCTGGACCCTAAACCATCCCCGTCCCCTAACCCTAACCCTAGCCCGAACCCGAACCCTAACCCTTCCCCGAAGCCTGACCCTCACCCGTCCCCTAATCCTAACCCGTACGCTGACACTAACCCGCGCCCTCACACGTACGCTCCCCCTAAAGCGTTGTCGTACCCTCACCTGGACCCTAAACCGTCCCCGTCCCCTAACCCTAACCCTAGCCCGAACCCGAACCCTAACCTTTCCCCGAAGCCTGACCCTCACCCGTCCCCTAATCCTAACCCGTACGCTGACACTAACCCGCGCCCTCACACGTACACTCCCCCTTAAGCGTTGTTGTACCCAAACCTGGACCCTAAACCGTCCCCGTCCCCTAACCCTAACCCTAGCCCGAACCCGAACCCTAACCCTTCCCCGAAGCCTGAACCTCACCCGTCCCCTAATCCTAACCCGTACGCTGACACTAACCCGCGCCCTCACACGTACGCTCCCCCTAAAGCGTTGTCGTACCCTCACCTGGACCCTAAACCGTCCCCGTCCCCTAACCCTAACCCTAGCCCGAACCCTAACCCTAACGCTTCCCCGAAGCCTGACCCTCACCCGTCCCCTAATCCTAACCCGTACGCTGACACTAACCCGCGCCCTCACACGTACGCTCCCCCTACAGCGTTGTCGTACCCTCACCTGGACCCTAAACCGTCCCCGTTCCCTAACCCTAAGCCTAGCCCGAACCCGAACCCTAAACCTTCCCCGAAGCCTGACCCTCACCCGTCGCCTAATCCTAACCCGTACGCTGACACTAACCCGCGCCCTCACACGTACGCTCCCCCTAAAGCGTTGTCGTACACTCACCTGGACCCTAAACCGTCCCCGTCCCCTAACCCTAACCCTAGCCCGAACCCTAACCCTAACCCTTCCCCGAAGCCTGACCCTCACCCGTCCCCTAATCCTAACCCGTACGCTGACACTAACCCGCGCCCTCACACGTACGCTCCCCCTAAAGCGTTGTCGTACCCTCACCTGGACCCTAAACCGTCCCCGTCCCCTAACCCTAACCCTAGCCCGAACCCTAACCCTAACCCTTCCCCGAAGCCTGACCCTCACCCGTCCCCTAATCCTAACCCGTACGCTGACACTAACCCGCGCCCTCACACGTACGCTCCCCCTACAGCGTTGTCGTACCCTCACCTGAACCCTAAACCGTCCCCGTTCCCTAACCCTAAGCCTAGCCCGAACCCGAACCCTAAACCTTCCCCGAAGCCTGACCCTCACCCGTCCCCTAATCCTAACCCGTACGCTGACACTAACCCGCGCCCTCACACGTACGCTCCCCCTAAAGCGTTGTCGTACCCTCACCTGGACCCTAAACCGTCCCCGTCCCCTAACCCTAACCCTAGCCCGAACCCTAACCCTTCCCCGAAGCCTGACCCTCACCCGTCCCCTAATCCTAACCCATACGCTGACACTAACCCGCGCCCTCACACGTACGCTCCCCCTACAGCGTTGTCGTACCCTCACCTGAACCCTAAACCGTCCCCGTTCCCTAACCCTAAGCCTAGCCCGAACCCGAACCCTAACCCTTCCCCGAATCCTGACCCTCACCCGTCCCCTAATCCTAACCCGTACGCTGACACTAACCCGCGCCCTCACACGTACGCTCCCCCTAAAACGTTGTCGTACCCTCACCTGGACCCTAAACCGTCCCCGTCCCCTAACCCTAACCCTAGCCCGAACCCGAACCCTAACCTTTCCCCGAAGCCTGACCCTCACCCGTCCCCTCATCCTAACCCGTACGCTGACACTAACCCGCGCCCTCACACGTACGCTCCCCCTAAAGCGTTGTCGTACCCTCACCTGGACCCTAAACCGTGCCCGTTCCCTAACCCTAACGCTAGCCCGAACCCGAACCCTAACCGTTCCCCGAAGCCTGACCCTCACCCGTCCCCTAATCCTAACCCGTACGTTGACACTTACCCGCGCCCTGACACGTACGCTCCCCCTAAAGCGTTGTCGTAACCTCACCTGGACCCTAAACCGTCCCCGTCCCCTAACCCTAACCCTAGCCCGAACCCTAACCCTAACCCTTCCCCGAAGCCTGACCCTCACCCGTCCCCTAATCCTAACCCGTACGCTGACACTAACCCGCGCCCTCACACGTACGCTCCCCCTAAAGCGTTGTCGTACCCTCACCCGGACCTTAAACCGTCCCCGTCCCCTAACCCTAACCCTAGCCCGAACCCTAACCCGAACCCTTCCCCGAAACCTGACCCTCACCCATCCCCTAATCCTAACCCGTACACAGACACTAACCCGCGCCCTCACACGTACGCTCCCCCTAAAGCGTTGTCGTACCCTCACCTGGACCCTAAACCGTCCCCCTCCCCTAACCCTAACCCTATCCCGAACCAGAACACTAAACCTTCCCCGAAGCCTGACCCTCACCCGTCCCCTAATCCTAACCTGTACGCTGACACTAACCCGCGCCATCACACGTACGCTCCCCCTAAAGCGTTGTCGTACCCTCACCTGGACCCTAAACCGTCCCCGTCACCTAACCCTAACGCTAGCCCGAACCCTTACCGTAACCCTTCCCCGAAGCCTGACCCTCACCCGTCCCCTAATCCTAACCCGTACGCTGACACTAACCCTCGCCCTCACACGTACGCTCCACCTAAAGCGTTGTCGTACCCTCACCTGGACCCTAAACCGTCCCCGTCCCCTAACCCTAACCCTAGCCCGAACCCTAACCCTAACCCTTCCCCGAAGCCTAAAACTCACCCTTCCCCTAATCCTAACCCGTACGCTGACACTAACCCGCGCCCTCACACGTACGCTCCCCCTAAAGCTTTGTCGTACCCTCACCTGGACCCTAAACCATCCCCGTCCCCTAACCCTAACCCTAGCCCGAACCCGAACCCTAACCCTTCCCCGAAGCCTGACCCTCACCCGTCCCCTAATCCTAACCCGTACGCTGACACTAACCCGCGCCCTCACACGTACGCTCCCCCTAAAGCGTTGTCGTACCCTCACCTGGACCCTAAACCGTCCCCGTCCCCTAACCCTAACCCTAGCCCGAACCTGAACCCTAACCCTTCCCCGAATCCTGACCCTCACCCGTCCCCTAATCCTAACCCGTACGCTGACACTAACCCGCGCCCTCACACGTAGGCTCTCCCTAAAACGTTGTCGTACCCTCACCTGGACCCTAAACCGTCCCCGTCCCCTAACCCTAACCCTAGCCCGAACCCGAACCCTAACCTTTCCCCGAAGCCTGACCCTCACCCGTCCCCTAATCCTAACCCGTACGCTGACACTAACCCGCGCCCTCACACGTACACTCCCCCTTAAGCGTTGTTGTACCCAAACCTGGACCCTAAACCGTCCCCGTCCCCTAACCCTAACCCTAGCCCGAACCCGAACCCTAACCCTTCCCCGAAGCCTGACCCTCACCCGTCCCCTAATCCTAACCCGTACGCTGACACTAACCCGCGCCCTCACACGTACGCTCCCCCTAAAGCGTTGTCGTACCCTCACCTGGACCCTAAACCGTTCCCGTTCCCTAACCCTAAGCCTAGCCCGAACCCGAACCCTAAACCTTCCCCGAAGCCTGACCCTCACCCGTCCCCTAATCCTAACCCGTACGCTGACACTAACCCGCGCCCTCACACGTACGCTCCCCCTAAAGCGTTGTCGTACCCTCACCTGGACCCTAAACCGTCCCCGTCCCCTAACCCTAACCCTAGCCCGAACCCTAACCCTAACCCTTCCCCGAAGCCTGACCCTCACCCGTCCCCTAATCCTAACCCGTACGCTGACACTAACCCGCGCCCTCACACGTACGCTCCCCCTAAAGCGTTGTCGTACCCTCACCTGGACCCTAAACCGTCCCCGTCCCCTAACCCTAACCCTAGCCCGAACCCGGACCCTAACCCTTCCCCGAAGCCTGACCCTCACCCGTCCCCTAATCCTAACCCGTACGCTGACACTAACCCGTGCCCTCACACGTACGCTCCCCCTAAAGCGTTGTCGTACCCTCACCTGGACCCTAAACCGTCCCCGTCCCCTAACCCTAACCCTAGCCCGAACCCTAACCCTAACCCTTCCCCGAAGCCTGACCCTCACCCGTCCCCTAATCCTAACCCGTACGCTGACACTAACCCGCGCCCTCACACGTACGCTCCCCCTACAGCGTTGTCGTACCCTCACCTGAACCCTAAACCGTCCCCGTTCCCTAACCCTAAGCCTAGCCCGAACCCGAACCCTAAACCTTCCCCGAAGCCTGACCCTCACCCGTCCCCTAATCCTAACCCGTACGCTGACACTAACCCGCGCCCTCACACGTACGCTCCCCCTAGAGCGTTGTCGTACCCTCACCTGGACCCTAAACCGTCCCCGTCCCCTAACCCTAACCCTAGCCCGAACCCTAACCCTAACCCTTCCCCGAAGCCTGACCCTCAGCCGTCCCCTAATCCTAACCCGTACGCTGACACTAACCCGCGCCCTCACACGTACGCTCCCCCTAGAGCGTTGTCGTACCCTCACCTGGACCCTAAACCGTCCCCGTCCCCTAACCCTAACCCTAGCCCGAACCCTAACCCTAACCCTTCCCCGAAGCCTGACCCTCAGCCGTCCCCTAATCCTAACCCGTACGCTGACACTAACCCGCGCCCTCACACGTACGCTCCCCCTAGAGCGTTGTCGTACCCTCACCTGGACCCTAAACCGTCCCCGTCCCCTAACCCTAACCCTAGCCCGAACCCTAACCCTAACCCTTCCCCGAAGCCTGACCCTCAGCCGTCCCCTAATCCAAACCCGTACGCTGACACTAACCCGCGCCCTCACACGTACGCTCCCCCTAGAGCGTTGTCGTACCCTCACCTGGACCCTAAACCGTCCCCGTCCCCTAACCCTAACCCTAGCCCGAACCCTAACCCTAACCCTTCCCCGAAGCCTGACCCTCAGCCGTCCCCTAATCCTAACCCGTACGCTGACACTAACCCGCGGCCTCACACCTACGCTCCCCCTAGAGCGTTGTCGTACCCTCACCTGGACCCTAAACGCTCCCCGTCCCCTAACCCTAACCCTAGCACGACCCCTAACCCTAACACTTCCCCGAAGCCTGACCCTCAGCCGTCCCCTAATCCTAACCCGTACGCTGACACTAACCCGCGCCCTCACACGTACGCTCCCCCTAGAGCGTTGTCGTACCCTCACCTGGACCCTAAACCGTCCCCGTCCCCTAACCCTAACCCTAGCCCGAACCCTAACCCTAACCCTTCCCCGAAGCCTGACCCTCAGCCGTCCCCTAATCCTAACCCGTACGCTGACACTAACCCGCGCCCTCACACGTACGCTCCCCCTAGAGCGTTGTCGTACCCTCACCTGGACCCTAAACCGTCCCCGTCCCCTAACCCTAACCCTAGCCCGAACCCTAACCCTAACCCTTCCCCGAAGCCTGACCCTCAGCCGTCCCCTAATCCTAACCCGTACGCTGACACTAACCCGCGCCCTCACACGTACGCTCCCCCTAGAGCGTTGTCGTACCCTCACCTGGACCCTAAACCGTCCCCGTCCCCTAACCCTAACCCTAGCCCGAACCCTAACCCTAACCCTTCCCCGAAGCCTGACCCTCAGCCGTCCCCTAATCCTAACCCGTACGCTGACACTAACCCGCGCCCTCACACGTACGCTCCCCCTAGAGCGTTGTCGTACCCTCACCTGGACCCTAAACCGTCCCCGTCCCCTAACCCTAACCCTAGCCCGAACCCTAACCCTAACCCTTCCCCGAAGCCTGACCCTCAGCCGTCCCCTAATCCTAACCCGTACGCTGACACTAACCCGCGCCCTCACACGTACGCTCCCCCTAGAGCGTTGTCGTACCCTCACCTGGAACCTAAACCGTCCCCGTCCCCTAACCCTAACCCTAGCCCGAACCCTAACCCTAACCCTTCCCCGAAGCCTGACCCTCAGCCGTCCCCTAATCCTAACCCGTACGCTGACACTAACCCGCGCCCTCACACGTACGCTCCCCCTAGAGCGTTGTCGTACCCTCACCTGGACCCTAAACCGTCCCCGTCCCCTAACCCTAACCCTAGCCCGAACCCTAACCCTAACCCTTCCCCGAAGCCTGACCCTCAGCCGTCCCCTAATCCTAACCCGTACGCTGACACTAACCCGCGGCCTCACACCTACGCTCCCCCTAGAGCGTTGTCGTACCCTCACCTGGACCCTAAACGCTCCCCGTCCCCTAACCCTAACCCTAGCACGACCCCTAACCCTAACACTTCCCCGAAGCCTGACCCTCAGCCGTCCCCTAATCCTAACCCGTACGCTGACACTAACCCGCGCCCTCACACGTACGCTCCCCCTAGAGCGTTGTCGTACCCTCACCTGGACCCTAAACCGTCCCCGTCCCCTAACCCTAACCCTAGCCCGAACCCTAACCCTAACCCTTCCCCGAAGCCTGACCCTCAGCCGTCCCCTAATCCTAACCCGTACGCTGACACTAACCCGCGCCCTAACACGTACGCTCCCCCTAGAGCGTTGTCGTACCCTCACCTGGATCCTAAACCGTCCCCGTCCCCTAACCCTAACCCTTGCCCGAACCCTAACCCTAACCCTTCCCCGAAGCCTGACCCTCAGCCGTCCCCTAATCCTAACCCGTACGCTGACACTAACCCGCGCCCTCACACGTACGCTCCCCCTAGAGCGTTGTCGTACCCTCACCTGGACCCTAAACCGTCCCCGTCCCCTAACCCTAACCCTAGCCCGAACCCTAACCCTAACCCTTCCCCGAAGCCTGACCCTCAGCCGTCCCCTAATCCTAACCCGTACGCTGACACTAACCCGCGCCCTCACACGTACGCTCCCCCTAGAGTGTTGTCGAACCCTCACCTGGACCATGAACCGTCCCCGTCCCCTAACCCTAACCCTAGCCCGAACCCTAACCCTAACCCTTCCCCGAAGCCTGACCCTCAGCCGTCCCCTAATCCTAACCCGTACGCTGACACTAACCCGCGCCCTCACACGTACGCTCCCCCTAGAGCGTTGTCGTACCCTCACCTGGACCCTAAACCGTCCCCGTCCCCTAACCCTAACCCTAGCCCGAACCCTAACCCTAACCCTTCCCCGAAGCCTGACCCTCAGCCGTCCCCTAATCCTAACCCGTACGCTGACACTAACCCGCGCCCTCACACGTACGCTCCCCCTAGAGCGTTGTCGTACCCTCACCTGGACCCTAAACGCTCCCCGTCCCCTAACCCTAACCCTAGCACGACCCCTAACCCTAACACTTCCCCGAAGCCTGACCCTCAGCCGTCCCCTAATCCTAACCCGTACGCTGACACTAACCCGCGCCCTCACACGTACGCTCCCCCTAGAGCGTTGTCGTACCCTCACCTGGACCCTAAACCGTCCCCGTCCCCTAACCCTAACCCTAGCCCGAACCCTAACCCTAACCCTTCCCCGAAGCCTGACCCTCAGCCGTCCCCTAATCCTAACCCGTACGCTGACACTAACCCGCGCCCTAACTCGTACGCTCCCCCTAGAGCGTTGTCGTACCCTCACCTGGATCCTAAACCGTCCCCGTCCCCTAACCCTAACCCTTACCCGAACCCTAACCCTAACCCTTCCCCGAAGCCTGACCCTCAGCCGTCCCCTAATCCTAACCCGTACGCTGACACTAAACCGCGCCCTCACACGTACGCTCCCCCTAGAGCGTTGTCGTACCCTCACCTGGACCCTAAACCGTCCCCGTCCCCTAACCCTAACCCTAGACCGAACCCTAACCCTAAACCTTCCCCGAAACCTGACCCTCAGCCGTCCCCTAATCCTAACCCGTACGCTGACACTAACCCGCGCCCTCACACGTACGCTCCCCCTAGAGCGTTGTCGTACCCTCACCTGGACCCTAAACCGTCCCCGTCCCCTAACCCTAACCCTAGCCCGAACCCTAACCCTAACCCTTCCCCGAAGCCTGACCCTCAGCCGTCCCCTAATCCTAACCCGTACGCTGACACTAACCCGCGCCCTCACACGTACGCTCCCCCTAGAGCGTTGTCGTACCCTCACCTGGACCCTAAACCGTCCCCGTCCCCTAACCCTAACCCTAGCCCGAACCCTAACCCTAACCCTTCCCCGAAGCCTGACCCTCAGCCGTCCCCTAATCCTAACCCCTACGCTGACACTAACCCGCGCCCTCACACGTACGCTCCCCCTAGAGCGTTGACGTACACTCACCTGGACCCTAAACCGTCCCCGTCCCCTAACCCTAACCCTAGCCCGAACCCTAACCCTAACCCTTCCCTGAAGCCTGACCCTCAGCCGTCCCCTAATCCTAACCCCTACGCTGACACTAACCCGCGCCCTCACACGTACGCTCCCCCTAGAGCGTTGTCGTACACTCACCTGGACCCTAAACCGTCCCCGTCCCCTAACCCTAACCCTAGCCCGAACCCTAACCCTAACCCTTCCCCGAAGCCTGACCCTCAGCCGTCCCCTAATCCTAACCCGTACGCTGACACTAACCCGCGCCCTCACATGTACGCTCCCCCTAGAGCGTTGTCGTACCCTCACCTGGACCCTAAACCGTCCCCGTCCCCTAACCCTAACCCTAGCCCGAACCCTAACCCTAACCCTTCCCCGAAGCCTGACCCTCAGCCGTCCCCTAATCCTAACCCGTACGCTGACACTAACCCGCGCCCTCACACGTACGCTCCCCCTAGAGCGTTGTCGTACCCTCACCTGGACCCTAAACCGTCCCCGTCCCCTAACCCTAACCCTAGCCCGAACCCTAACCCTAACCCTTCCCCGAAGCCTGACCCTCAGCCGTCCCCTAATCCTAACCCGTACGCTGACACTAACCCGCGCCCTCACACGTACGCTCCCCCTAGAGCGTTGTCGTACCCTCACCTGGACCCTAAACCGTCCCCGTCCCCTAACCCTAACCCTAGCCCGAACCCTAACCCTAACCCTTCCCCGAAGCCTGACCCTCAGCCGTCCCCTAATCCTAACCCGTACGCTGACACTAACCCGCGGCCTCACACGTACGCTCCCCCTAGAGCGTTGTCGTACCCTCACCTGGACCCTAAACGCTACCCGTCCCCTAACCCTAACCCTAGCACGACCCCTAACCCTAACACTTCCCCGAAGCCTGACCCTCAGCCGTCCCCTAATCCTAACCCGTACGCTGACACTAACCCGCGCCCTCACACGTACGCTCCCCCTAGAGCGTTGTCGTACCCTCACCTGGACCCTAAACCGTCCCCGTCCCCTAACCCTAGCCCGAACCCTAACCCTAACCGTTCCCCGAAGCCTGACCCTCAGCCGTCCCCTAATCCTAACCCGTACGCTGACACTAACCCGCGGCCTCACACGTACGCTCCCCCTAGAGCGTTGTCGTACCCTCACCTGGACCCTAAACGCTCCCCGTCCCCTAACCCTAACCCTAGCACGACCCCTAACCCTAACACTTCCCCGAAGCCTGACCCTCAGCCGTCCCCTAATCCTAACCCGTACGCTGACACTAACCCGCGCCCTCACACGTACGCTCCCCCTAGAGCGTTGTCGTACCCTCACCTGGACCCTAAACCGTCCCCGTCCCCTAACCCTAACCCTAGCCCGAACCCTAACCCTAACCCTTCCCCGAAGCCTGACCCTCAGCCGTCCCCTAATCCTAACCCCTACGCTGACACTAACCCGCGCCCTCACACGTACGCTCCCCCTAGAGCGTTGTCGTACCCTCACCTGGACCCTAAACCGTCCCCGTCCCCTAACCCTAACCCTAGCCCGAACCCTAACCCTAACCCTTCCCCGAAGCCTGACCCTCAGCCGTCCCCTAATCCTAACCCGTACGCTGACACTAACCCGCGCCCTCACACGTACGCTCCCCCTAGAGCGTTGTCGTACCCTCACCTGGACCCTAAACCGTCCCCGTCCCCTAACCCTAACCCTAGCCCGAACCCTAACCCTAACCCTTCCCCGAAGCCTGACCCTCAGCCGTCCCCTAATCCTAACCCCTACGCTGACACTAACCCGCGCCCTCACATGTACGCTCCCCCTAGAGCGTTGTCGTACCCTCACCTGGACCCTAAACCGTCCCCGTCCCCTAACCCTAACCCTAGACCGAACCCTAACCCTAACCCTTCCCCGAAGCCTGACCCTCAGCCGTCCCCTAATCCTAACCCGTACGCTGACACTAACCCGCGCCCTCACACGTACGCTCCCCCTAGAGCGTTGTCGTACCCTCACCTGGACCCTAAACCGTCCCCGTCCCCTAACCCTAACCCTAGCCCGAACCCTAACCCTAACCCTTCCCCGAAGCCTGACCCTCAGCCGTCCCCTAATCCTAACCCGTACGCTGACACTAACCCGCGCCCTCACACGTACGCTCCCCCTAGAGCGTTGTCGTACCCTCACCTGGACCCTAAACCGTCCCCGTCCCCTAACCCTAACCCTAGCCCGAACCCTAACCCTAACCCTTCCCCGAAGCCTGACCCTCAGCCGTCCCCTAATCCTAACCCGTACGCTGACACTAACCCGCGCCCTCACACGTACGCTCCCCCTAGAGCGTTGTCGTACCCTCACCTGGACCCTAAACCGTCCCCGTCCCCTAACCCTAACCCTAGCCCGAACCCTAACCCTAACCCTTCCCCGAAGCCTGACCCTCAGCCGTCCCCTAATCCTAACCCGTACGCTGACACTAACCCGCGGCCTCACACGTACGCTCCCCCTAGAGCGTTGTCGTACCCTCACCTGGACCCTAAACGCTCCCCGTCCCCTAACCCTAACCCTAGCACGACCCCTAACCCTAACACTTCCCCGAAGCCTGACCCTCAGCCGTCCCCTAATCCTAACCCGTACGCTGACACTAACCCGCGCCCTCACACGTACGCTCCCCCTAGAGCGTTGTCGTACCCTCACCTGGACCCTAAACCGTCCCCGTCCCCTAACCCTAACCCTAGCCCGAACCCTAACCCTAACCCTTCCCCGAAGCCTGACCCTCAGCCGTCCCCTAATCCTAACCCGTACGCTGACACTAACCCGCGGCCTCACACGTACGCTCCCCCTAGAGCGTTGTCGTACCCTCACCTGGACCCTAAACGCTCCCCGTCCCCTAACCCTAACCCTAGCACGACCCCTAACCCTAACACTTCCCCGAAGCCTGACCCTCAGCCGTCCCCTAATCCTAACCCGTACGCTGACACTAACCCGCGCCCTCACACGTACGCTCCCCCTAGAGCGTTGTCGTACCCTCACCTGGACCCTAAACCGTCCCCGTCCCCTAACCCTAACCCTAGCCCGAACCCTAACCCTAACCCTTCCCCGAAGCCTGACCCTCAGCCGTCCCCTAATCCTAACCCGTACGCTGACACTAACCCGCGCCCTAACACGTACGCTCCCCCTAGAGCGTTGTCGTACCCTCACCTGGATCCTAAACCGTCCCCGTCCCCTAACCCTAACCCTTGCCCGAACCCTAACCCTAACCCTTCCCCGAAGCCTGACCCTCAGCCGTCCCCTAATCCTAACCCGTACGCTGACACTAACCCGCGCCCTCACACGTACGCTCCCCCTAGAGCGTTGTCGTACCCTCAACTGGACCCTAAACCGTCCCCGTCCCCTAACCCTAACCCTAGCCCGAACCCTAACCCTAACCCTTCCCCGAAGCCTGACCCTCAGCCGTCCCCTAATCCTAACCCGTACGCTGACACTAACCCGCGCCCTCACACGTACGCTCCCCCTAGAGTGTTGTCGAACCCTCACCTGGACCATGAACCGTCCCCGTCCCCTAACCCTAAACCTAGCCCGAACCCTAACCCTAACCCTTCCCCGAAGCCTGACCCTCAGCCGTCCCCTAATCCTAACCCGTACGCTGACACTAACCCGCGCCCTCACACGTACGCTCCCCCTAGAGCGTTGTCGTACCCTCACCTGGACCCTAAAACGTCCCCGTCCCCTAACCCTAACCCTAGCACGAACCCTAACCCTAACCCTTCCCCGAAGCCTGACCCTCAGCCGTCCCCTAATCCTAACCCGTACGCTGACACTAACCCGCGCCCTCACACGTACGCTCCCCCTAGAGCGTTGTCGTACCCTCACCTGGACCCTAAACCGTCCCCGTCCCCTAACCCTAACCCTAGCCCGAACCCTAACCCTAACCCTTCCCCGAAGCCTGACCCTCAGCCGTCCCCTAATCCTAACCCGTACGCTGACACTAACCCGCGCCCTCACACGTACGCTCCCCCTAGAGCGTTGTCGTACCCTCACCTGGACCCTAAACCGTCCCCGTCCCCTAACCCTAACCCTAGCCCGAACCCTAACCCTAACCCTTCCCCGAAGCCTGACCCTCAGCCGTCCCCTAATCCTAACCCGTACGCTGACACTAACCCGCGCCCTCACACGTACGCTCCCCCTAGAGCGTTGTCGTACCCTCACCTGGACCCTAAACCGTCCCCGTCCCCTAACCCTAACCCTAGCCCGAACCCTAACCCTAACCCTTCCCCGAAGCCTGACCCTCAGCCGTCCCCTAATCCTAACCCGTACGCTGACACTAACCCGCGCCCTAACACGTACGCTCCCCCTAGAGCGTTGTCGTACCCTCACCTGGATCCTAAACCGTCCCCGTCCCCTAACCCTAACCCTAGCCCGAACCCTAACCCTAACCCTTCCCCGAAGCCTGACCCTCAGCCGTCCCCTAATCCTAACCCGTACGCTGACACTAACCCACGCCCTCACACGTACGCTCCCCCTAGAGCGTTGTCGTACCCTCACCTGGACCCTGAACCGTCCCCGTCCCCTAACCCTAACCCTAGCCCGAACCCTAACCCTAACCCTTCCCCGAAGCCTGACCCTCAGCCGTCCCCTAATCCTAACCCGTACGCTGACACTAACCCGCGCCCTCACACGTACGCTCCCCCTAGAGCGTTGTCGTACCCTCACCTGGACCCTAAACCGTCCCCGTCCCTAACCCTAACCCTAGCCCGAACCCTAACCCTAACCCTTCCCCGAAGCCTGACCCTCAGCCGTCCCCTAATCCTAACCCGTACGCTGACACTAACCCGCGCCCTCACACGTACGCTCCCCCTAGAGCGTTGTCGTACCCTCACCTGGACCCTAAACCGTCCCCGTCCCCTAACCCTAACCCTAGCCCGAACCCTAACCCTAACCCTTCCCCGAAGCCTGACCCTCAGCCGTCCCCTAATCCTAACCCGTACGCTGACACTAACCCGCGCCCTCACACGTACGCTCCCCCTAGAGCGTTGTCGTACCCTCACCTGGACCCTAAACCGTCCCCGTCCCCTAACCCTAACCCTAGCCCGAACCCTAACCCTAACCCTTCCCCGAAGCCTGACCCTCAGCCGTCCCCTAATCCTAACCCGTACGCTGACACTAACCCGCGCCCTCACACGTACGCTCCCCCTAGAGCGTTGTCGTACCCTCACCTGGATCCTAAACCGTCCCCGTCCCCTAATCCTAACCCTAGCCCGAACCCGAACCCTAACCCTTCCCCGAAGCCTGACCCTCAGCCGTCCCCTAATCCTAACCCGTACGCTGACACTAACCCGCGCCCTCACACGTACGCTCCCCCTAGAGCGTTGTCGTACCCTCACCTGGACCCTAAACCGTCCCCGTCCCCTAACCCTAACCCTAGCCCGAACCCTAACCCTAACCCTTCCCCGAAGCCTGACCCTCAGCCGTCCCCTAATCCTAACCCGTACGCTGACACTAACGCGCGCCCTCACACGTACGCTCCCCCTAGAGCGTTGTCGTACCCTCACCTGGACCCTAAACCGTCCCCGTCCCCTAACCCTAACCCTAGCCCGAACCCTAAACCTAACCCTTCCCCGAAGCCTGACCCTCAGCCGTCCCCTAATCCTAACCCGTACGCTGACACTAACCCGCGCCCTCACACGTACGCTCCCCCTAGAGCGTTGTCGTACCCTCACCTGGACCCTAAACCGTCCCCGTCCCCTAACCCTAACCCTAGCCCAAACCCTAACCCTAACCCTTCCCCGAAGCCTGACCCTCAGCCGTCCCCTAATCCTAACCCGTACGCTGACACTAACCCGCGCCCTCACACGTACGCTCCCCCTAGAGCGTTGTCGTACCCTCACCTGGACCCTAAACCGTCCCCGTCCCCTAACCCTAACCCTAGCCCGAACCCTAACCCTAACCCTTCCCCGAAGCCTGACCCTCAGCCGTCCCCTAATCCTAACCCGTACGCTGACACTAACCCGCGCCCTCACACGTACGCTCCCCCTAGAGCGTTGTCGTACCCTCACCTGGACCCTAAACCGTCCCCGTCCCCTAATCCTAACCCTAGCCCGAACCCTAACCCTAACCCTTCCCCGAAGCCTGACCCTCAGCCGTCCCCTAATCCTAACCCGTACGCTGACACTAACCCGCGCCCTCACACGTACGCTCCCCCTAGAGCGTTGTCGTACCCTCACCTGGACCCTAAACCGTCCCCGTCCCCTAACCCTAACCCTAGCCCGAACCCTAACCCTAACCCTTCCCCGAAGCCTGACCCTCAGCCGTCCCCTAATCCTAACCCGTACGCTGACACTAACCCGCGCCCTCACACGTACGCTCCCCCTAGAGCGTTGTCGTACCCTCACCTGGACCCTAAACCGTCCCCGTCCCCTAATCCTAACCCTAGCCCGAACCCTAACCCTAACCCTTCCCCGAAGCCTGACCCTCAGCCGTCCCCTAATCCTAACCCATACGCTGACACTAACCCGCGCCCTCACACGTACGCTCCCCCTAGAGCGTTGTCGTACCCTCACCTGGACCCTAAACCGTCCCCGTCCCCTAACCCTAGCCCGAACCCTAACCCTAACACTTCCCCGAAGCCTGACCCTCAGCCGTCCTCTAATCCTAACCCGTACGCTGACACTAACCCACGCCCTCACATGTACGCTCCCCCTAGAGCGTTGTCGTACCCTCACCTGGACCCTAAACCGTCCCCGTCCCCTAACCCTAACCCTAGCCCGAACCCTAACCCTAACCCTTCCCCGAAGCCTGACCCTCAGCCGTCCCCTAATCCTAACCCGTACGCTGACACTAACCCGCGCCCTCACACGTACGCTCCCCCTAGAGCGTTGTCGTACCCTCACCTGGACCCTAAACCGTCCCCGTCCCCTAACCCTAACCCTAGCCCGAACCCTAACCCTAACCCTTCCCCGAAGCCTGACCCTCAGCCGTCCCCTAATCCTAACCCGTACGCTGACACTAACCCGCGCCCTCACACGTACGCTCCCCCTAGAGCGTTGTCGTACCCTCACCTGGATCCTAAACCGTCCCAGTCCCCTAACCCTAACCCTAGCCCGAACCCTAACCCTAACCCTTCCCCGAAGCCTGACCCTCAGCCGTCCCCTAATCCTAACCCGTACGCTGACACTAACCCACGCCCTCACACGTACGCTCCCCCTAGAGCGTTGTCGTACCCTCATCTGGACCCTGAACCGTCCCCGTCCCCTAAACCTAACCCTAGCCCGAACCCTAACCCTAACCCTTCCTCGAAGCCTGACCCTCAGCCGTCCCCTAATCCTAACCTGTACGCTGACACTAACCCGCGCCCTCACACGTACGCTCCCCCTAGAGCGTTGTCGTACCCTCACCTGGACCCTAAACCGTCCCCGTCCCCTAACCCTAACCCTAGCCCGAACCCTAACCCTAACCCTTCCCCGAAGCCTGACCCTCAGCCGTCCCCTAATCCTAACCCGTACGCTGACACTAACCCGCGCCCTCACACGTACGCTCCCCCTAGAGCGTTGTCGTACCCTCACCTGGACCCTAAACCGTCCCCGTCCCCTAACCCTAACCCTAGCCCGAACCCTAACCCTAACCCTTCCCCGAAGCCTGACCCTTAGCCGTCCCCTAATCCTAACCCGTACGCTGACACTAACCCGCGCCCTCACACGTACGCTCCCCCTAGAGCGTTGTCGTACCCTCACCTGGACCCTAAACCGTCCCCGTCCCCTAACCCTAACCCTAGCCCGAACCCTAACCCTAACCCTTCCCCGAAGCCTGACCCTCAGCCGTCCCCTAATCCTAACCCGTACGCTGACACTAACCCGCGCCCTCACACGTACGCTCCCCCTAGAGCGTTGTCGTACCCTCACCTGGACCCTAAACCGTCCCCGTCCCCTAACCCTAACCCTAGCCCGAACCCTAACCCTAACCCTTACCCGAAGCCTGACCCTCAGCCGTCCCCTAATCCTAACCCGTACGCTGACACTAACCCGCGCCCTCACACGTACGCTCCCCCTAGAGCGTTGTCGTACCCTCACCTGGACCCTAAACCGTCCCCGTCCCCTAACCCTAACCCTAGCCCGAACCCTAACCCTAACCCTTCCCCGAAGCCTGACCCTCAGCCGTCCCCTAATCCTAACCCGTACGCTGACACTAACCCGCGCCCTCACACGTACGCTCCCCCTAGAGCGTTGTCGTACCCTCACCTGGACCCTAAACCGTCCCCGTCCCCTAACCCTAACCCTAGCCCGAACCCTAACCCTAACCCTTCCCCGAAGCCTGACCCTCAGCCGTCCCCTAATCCTAACCCGTACGCTGACACTAACCCGCGCCCTCACACGTACGCTCCCCCTAGAGCGTTGTCGTACCCTCACCTGGACCCTAAACCGTCCCCGTCCCCTAACCCTAAACCTAGCCCGAACCCTAACCCTAACCCTTCCCCGAAGCCTGACCCTCAGCCATCCCCTAATCCTAACCCGTACGCTGACACTAACCCGCGCCCTCACACGTACGCTCCCCCTAGAGCGTTGTCGTACCCTCACCTGGACCCTAAAGCGTCCCCGTCCCCTAACCCTAACCCTAGCCCGAACCCTAACCCTAACCCTTCCCCGAAGCCTGACCCTCAGCCGTCCCCTAATCCTAACCCGTACGCTGACACTAACCCGCGCCCTCACACGTACGCTCCCCCTAGAGCGTTGTCGTACCCTCACCTGGACCCTAAACCGTCCCCGTCCCCTAACCCTAACCCTAGCCCGAACCCTAACCCTAACCCTTCCCCGAAGCCTGACCCTCAGCCGTCCCCTAATCCTAACCCGTACGCTGACACTAACCCGCGCCCTCACACGTACGCTCCCCCTAGAGCGTTGTCGTACCCTCACCTGGACCCTAAACCGTCCCCGTCCCCTAACCCTAGCCCGAACCCTAACTCTAACCCATCCCCGTAGCCTGACCCTCAGCCGTCCTCTAATCCTAACCCGTACGCTGACACTAACCCACGCCCTCACACGTACGCTCCCCCTAGAGCGTTGTCGTACCCTCACCTGGACCCTAAACCGTCCCCGTCCCCTAACCCTAACCCTAGCCCGAACCCTAACCCTAACCCTTCCCCGAAGCCTGACCCTCAGCCGTCCCCTAATCCTAACCCGTACGCTGACACTAACCCGCGCCCTCACACGTACGCTCCCCCTAGAGCGTTGTCGTACCCTCACCTGGACCCTAAACCGTCCCCGTCCCCTAACCCTAACCCTAGCCCGAACCCTAACCCTAACCCTTCCCCGAAGCCTGACCCTCAGCCGTCCCCTAATCCTAACCCGTACGCTGACACTAACCCGCGCCCTCACACGTACGCTCCCCCTAGAGCGTTGTCGTACCCTCACCTGGACCCTAAACCGTCCCCGTCCCCTAACCCTAGCCCGAACCCTAACTCTAACCCATCCCCGAAGCCTGACCCTCAGCCGTCCTCTAATCCTAACCCGTACGCTGACACTAACCCACGCCCTCACACGTACGCTCCCCCTAGAGCGTTGTCGTACCCTCACCTGGACCCTAAACCGTCCCCGTCCCCTAACCCTAACCCTAGCCCGAACCCTAACCCTAACCCTTCCCCGAAGCCTGACCCTCAGCCGTCCCCTAATCCTAACCCGTACGCTGACACTAACCCGCGCCCTCACACGTACGCTCCCCCTAGAGCGTTGTCGTACCCTCACCTGGACCCTAAACCGTCCCCGTCCCCTAACCCTAACCCTAGCCCGAACCCTAACCCTAACCCTTCCCCGAAGCCTGACCCTCAGCCGTCCCCTAATCCTAACCCGTACGCTGACACTAACCCGCGGCCTCACACGTACGCTCCCCCTAGAGCGTTGTCGTACCCTCACCTGGACCCTAAACCCTCCCCGTCCCCTAACCCTAACCCTAGCACGAACCCTAACCCTAACACTTCCCCGAAGCCTGACCCTCAGCCGTCCCCTAATCCTAACCCGTACGCTGACACTAACCCGCACCCTCACACGTACGCTCCCCCTAGAGCGTTGTCGTACCCTCACCTGGACCCTAAACCGTCCCCGTCCCCTAACCCTAACCCTAGCCCGAACCCTAACCCTAACCCTTCCCCGAAGCCTGACCCTCAGCCGTCCCCTAATCCTAACCCGCACGCTGACACTAACCCGCGCCCTAACACGTACGCTCCCCCTAGAGCGTTGTCGTACCCTCACCTGGATCCTAAACCGTCCCCGTCCCCTAACCCTAACCCTAGCCCGAACCCTAACCCTAACCCTTCCCCGAAGCCTGACCCTCAGCCGTCCCCTAATCCTAACCCGTACGCTGACACTAACCCACGCCCTCACACGTACGCTCCCCCTAGAGCGTTGTCGTACCCTCACCTGGACCCTGAACCGTCCCCGTCCCCTAACCCTAAACCTAGCCCGAACCCTAACCCTAACCCTTCCCCGAAGCCTGACCCTCAGCCGTCCCCTAATCCTAACCCGTACGCTGACACTAACCCGCGCCCTCACACGTACGCTCCCCCTAGAGCGTTGTCGTACCCTCACCTGGACCCTAAACCGTCCCCGTCCCTAACCCAAACCCTAGCCCGAACCCTAACCCTAACCCTTCCCCGAAGCCGGACCCTCAGCCGTCCCCTAATCCTAACCCGTACGCTGACACTAACCCGCGCCCTCACACGTACGCTCCCCCTAGAGCGTTGTCGTACCCTCACCTGGACCCTAAACCGTCCCCGTCCCCTAACCCTAACCCTAGCCCGAACCCTAACCCTAACCCTTCCCCGAAGCCTGACCCTCAGCCGTCCCCTAATCCTAACCCGTACGCTGACACTAACCCGCGCCCTCACACGTACGCTCCCCCTAGAGCGTTGTCGTACCCTCACCTGGACCCTAAACCGTCCCCGTCCCCTAACCCTAACCCTAGCCCGAACCCTAACCCTAACCCTTCCCCGAAGCCTGACCCTCAGCCGTCCCCTAATCCTAACCCGTACGCTGACACTAACCCGCGCCCTCACACGTACGCTCCCCCTAGAGCGTTGTCGTACCCTCACCTGGACCCTAAACCGTCCCCGTCCCCTAATCCTAACCCTAGCCCGAACCCTAACCCTAACCCTTCCCCGAAGCCTGACCCTCAGCCGTCCCCTAATCCTAACCCGTACGCTGACACTAACCCGCGCCCTCACACGTACGCTCCCCCTAGAGCGTTGTCGTACCCTCACCTGGACCCTAAACCGTCCCCGTCCCCTAACCCTAGCCCAAACCCTAACCCTAACACTTCCCCGAAGCCTGACCCTCAGCCGTCCCCTAATCCTAACCCGTACGCTGACACTAACCCACGCCCTCACACGTACGCTCCCCCTAGAGCGTTGTCGTACCCTCACCTGGACCCTAAACCGTCCCCGTCCCCTAACCCTAACCCTAGCCCGAACCCTAACCCTAACCCTTCCCCGAAGCCTGACCCTCAGCCGTCCCCTAATCCTAACCCGTATGCTGACACTAACCCGCGGCCTCACACGTACGCTCCCCCTAGAGCGTTGTCGTACCCTCACCTGGATCCTAAACCGTCCCCGTCCCCTAACCCTAACCCTAGCCCGAACCCTAACCCTAACCCTTCCCCGAAGCCTGACCCTCAGCCGTCCCCTAATCCTAACCCGTACGCTGACACTAACCCGCGCCCTCACACGTACGCTCCCACTAGAGCGTTGTCGTACCCTCACCTGGACCCTAAACCGTCCCCGTCCCCTAATCCTACCCCTAGCCCGAACCCTAACCCTAACCCTTCCCCGAAGCCTGACCCTCAGCCGTCCCCTAATCCTAACCCGTACGCTGACACTAACCCGCACCCTCACACGTACGCTCCCCCTAGAGCGTTGTCGTACCCTCACCTGGACCCTAAACCGTCCCCGTCCCCTAACCCTAACCCTAGCCCGAACCCTAACCCTAACCCTTCCCCGAAGCCTGACCCTCAGCCGTCCCCTAATCCTAACCCGTACGCTGACACTAACCCGCGGCCTCACACGTATGCTCCCCCTAGAGTGTTGTCGTACCCTCACCTGGACCCTAAACCGTCCCCGTCCCCTAACCCTAACCCTAGCCCGAACCCTAACCCTAACCCTTCCCCGAAGCCTGACCCTCAGCCGTCCCCTAATCCTAACCCGTACGCTGACACTAACCCGCGCCCTCACACGTACGCTCCCCCTACAGCGTTGTCGTACCCTCACCTGGACCCTTAACCGTCCCCGTCCCCTAACCCTAACCCTAGCCCGAACACTAACCCTAACCCTTCCCCGAAGCCTGACCCTCAGCCGTCCCCTAATCCTAACCCGTACGCTGACACTAACCCGCGCCCTCACACGTACGCTCCCCCTAGAGCGTTGTCGTACCCTCACCTGGACCCTAAACCGTCCCCGTCCCCTAACCCTAACCCTAGCCCGAACCCTAACCCTAACCCTTCCCCGAAGCCTGACCCTCAGCCGTCCCCTAATCCTAACCTGTACGCTGACACTAACCCGCGCCCTCACACGTACGCTCCCCCTAGAGCGTTGTCGTACACTCACCTGGACCCTAAACCGTCCTCGTCCCCTAACCCTAACCCTAGCCCGAACCCTAACCCTAGCCCTTCCCCGAAGCCTGACCCTCAGCCGTCCCCTAATCCTAACCCGTACGCTGACACTAACCCGCGCCCTCACACGTACGCTCCCCCTAGAGCGTTGTCGTACCCTCACCTGGACCCTAAACCGTCCCCGTCCCCTAACCCTAACCCTAGCCCGAACCCTAACCCTAACCCTTCCCCGAAGCCTGACCCTCAGCCGTCCCCTAATCCTAACCCGTACGCTGACACTAACCCGCGCCCTCACACGTACGCTCCCCCTTGAGCGTTGTCGTACCCTCACCTGGACCCTAAACCGTCCCCGTCCCCTAACCCTAACCCTAGCCCGAACCCTAACCCTAACCCTTCCCCGAAGCCTGACCCTCAGCCGTCCCCTAATCCTAACCCGTACGCTGACACTAACCCGCGCCCTCACACGTACGCTCCCCCTAGAACGTTGTCGTACCCTCACCTGGACCCTAAACCGTCCCCGTCCCCTAACCCTAACCCTAGCCCGAAACCTAACCCTAACCCTTCCCCGAAGCCTGACCCTCAGCCGTCCCCTAATCCTAACCTGTACGCTGACACTAACCCGCGCCCTCACACGTACGCTCCCCCTAGAGCGTTGTCGTACCCTCACCTGGACCCTAAACCGTCCCCGTCCCCTAACCCTAACCCTAGCCCGAACCCTAACCCTAACCCTTCCCCGAAGCCTGACCCTCAGCCGTCCCCTAATCCTAACTCGTACGCTGACACTAACCCGCGCCCTCACACGTACGCTCCCCCTAGAGCGTTGTCGTACCCTCACCTGGACCCTAAACCGTCCCCGTCCCCTAACCCTAACCCTAGCCCGAACCCTAACCCTAACCCTTCCCCGAAGCCTGACCCTCAGCCGTCCCCTAATCCTAACCCGTACGCTGACACTAACCCGCGCCCTCACACGTACGCTCCCCCTAGAGCGTTGTCGTACCCTCACCTGGACCCTAAACCGTCCCCGTCCCCTAACCCTAACCCTAGCCCGAACCCTAACCCTAACCCTTCCCCGAAGCCTGACCCTCAGCCGTCCCCTAATCCTAACCCGTACGCTGACACTAACCCGCGCCCTCACACGTACGCTCCCCCTAGAGCGTTGTCGTACCCTCACCTGGACCCTAAACCGTCCCCGTCCCCTAACCCTAACCCTAGCCCGAACCCTAACCCTAACCCTTCCCCGAAGCCTGACCCTCAGCCGTCCCCTAATCCTAACCCGTACGCTGACACTAACCCACGCCCTCACACGTACGCTCCCCCTAGAGCGTTGTCGTACCCTCACCTGGACCCTAAACCGTCCCCGTCCCCTAACCCTAACCCTAGCCCGAACCATAACCCTAACCCTTCCCCGAAGCCTGACCCTCAGCCGTCCCCTAATCCTAACCCTTACGCTGACACTAACCCGCGCCCTCACACGTACGCTCCCCCTAGAGCGTTGTCGTACCCTCACCTGGACCCTAAACCGTCCCCGTCCCCTAACCCTAACCCTAGCCCGAACCCTAACCCTAACCCTTCCCCGAAGCCTGACCCTCAGCCGTCCCCTAATCCTAACCCGTACGCTGACACTAACCCGCGCCCTCACACGTACGCTCCCCCTAGAGCGTTGTCGTACCCTCACCTGGACCCTAAACCGTCCCCGTCCCCTAACGCTAACCCTAGCCCGAACCCTAACCCTAACCCTTCCCCGAAGCCTGACCCTCAGCCGTCCCCTAATCCTAACCCGTACGCTGACACTAACCCGCGCCCTCACACGTACGCTCCCCCTAGAGCGTTGTCGTACCCTCACCTGGACCCTAAACCGTCCCCGTCCCCTAACCCTAACCCTAGCCCGAACCCTAACCCTAACCCTTCCCCGAAGCCTGACCCTCAGCCGTCCCCTAATCCTAACCCGTACGCTGACACTAACCCGCGCCCTCACACGTACGCTCCCCCTAGAGCGTTGTCGTACCCTCACCTGGACCCTAAACCGTCCCCGTCCCCTAACCCTAACCCTAGCCCGAACCCTAACCCTAACACTTCCCCGAAGCCTGACCCTCAGCCGTCCCCTAATCCTAACCCGTACGCTGACACTAACCCGCGCCCTCACACGTACGCTCCCCCTAGAGCGTTGTCGTACACTCACCTGGACCCTAAACCATCCCCGTCCCCTAACCCTAGCCCGAACCCTAACCCTAACCCTTCCCCGAAGCCTGACCCTCAGCCGTCCTCTAATCCTAACCCGTACGCTGACACTAACCCACGCCCTCACACGTACGCTCTCCCTAGAGCGTTGTCGTACCCTCACCTGGACCCTAAACCGTCCCCGTCCCCTAACCCTAACCCTAGCCCGAACCCTAACCCTAACCCTTCCCCGAAGCCTGACCCTCAGCCGTCCCCTAATCCTAACCCGTACGCTGACACTAACCCGCGCCCTCACACGTACGCTCCCCCTAGAGCGTTGTCGTACCCTCACCTGGACCCTAAACCGTCCCCGTCCCCTAACCCTAACCCTAGCCCGAACCCTAACCCTAACACTTCCCCGAAGCCTGACCCTCAGCCGTCCCCTAATCCTAACCCGTACGCTGACAGTAACCCGCGCCCTCACACGTACGCTCCCCCTAGAGCGTTGTCGTACCCTCACCTGGACCCTAAACCCTCCCCGTCCCCTAACCCTAACCCTAGCCCGAACCCTAACCCTAAACCTTCCCCGAAGCCTGACCCTCAGCCGTCCCCTAATCCTAACCAGTACGCTGACACTAACCCGCACCCTCACACGTACGCTCCCCCTAGAGCGTTGTCGTACCCTCACCTGGACCCTAAACCGTCCCCGTCCCCTAACCCTAACCCTAGCCCGAACCCTAACCCTAACCCTTCCCCGAAGCCTGACCCTCAGCCGTCCCCGAATCCTAACCCGTATGCTGACACTAACCGGCGCCCTCTCACGTACGCTCCCCCTAGAGCGTTGTCGTACCCTCACCTGGATCCTAAACCGTCCCCGTCCCCTAACCCTAACCCTAGCCCGAACCCTAACCCTAACCCTTCCCCGAAGCCTGACCCTCAGCCGTCCCCTAATCCTAACCCGTACGCTGACACTAACCCGCGGCCTCACACGTACGCTCCCCCTAGAGCGTTGTCGTACCCTCACCTGGACCCTAAACCGTCCCCGTCCCCTAACCCTAACCCTAGCCCGAACCCTAACCCTAACCCTTCCCCGAAGCCTGACCCTCAGCCGTCCCCTAATCCTAACCCGTACGCTGACACTAACCCGCGCCCTCACACGTACGCTCCCCCTAGAGCGTTGTCGTACCCTCACCTGGACCCTAAACCGTCCCCGTCCCCTAACCCTAACCCTAGCCCGAACCCTAAACCTAACACTTCCCTGAAGCCTGACCCTCAGGCGTCCCCTAATCCTAACCCGTACGCTGACACTAACCCGCGCCCTCACACGTACGCTCCCCCTAGAGCGTTGTCGTACCCTCACCTGGACCCTAAACCGTCCCCGTCCCCTAACCCTAACCCTAGCCCGAACCCTAACCCTAACCCTTCCCCGAAGCCTGACCCTCAGCCGTCCCCTAATCCTAACCCGTACGCTGACACTAACCCGCGCCTTCACACGTACGCTCCCCCTAGAGTGTTGTCGTACCCTCACCTGGACCCTAAACCGTCCCCGTTCCCTAACCCTAACCCTAGCCCGAACCCTAACCCTAACCCTTCCCCGAAGCCTGACCCTCAGCCGTCCCCTAATCCTAACCCGTACGCTGACACTAACCCGCGCCCTCACACGTACGCTCCCCCTAGAGCGTTGTCGTACCCTCACCTGGACCCTAAACCGTCCCCGTCCCCTAATCCTAACCCTAGCCCGAACCCTAACCCTAACCCTTCCCCGAAGCCTGACCCTCAGCCGTCCCCTAATCCTAACCCGTACGCTGACACTAACCCGCGCCCTCACACGTACGCTCCCCCTAGAGCGTTGTCGTACCCTCACCTGGACCCTAAACCCTCCCCGTCCCCTAACCCTAACCCTAGCCCGAACCCTAACCCTAACACTTCCCCGAAGCCTGACCCTCAGCCGTCCCCTAATCCTAACCCGTACGCTGACACTAACCCGCGCCCTCACACGTACGCTCCCCCTAGAGCGTTGTCGTACACTCACCTGGACCCTAAACCATCCCCGTCCCCTAACCCTAGCCCGAACCCTAACCCTAACCCTTCCCCGAAGCCTGACCCTCAGCCGTCCTCTAATCCTAACCCGTACGCTGACACTAACCCACGCCCTCACACGTACGCTCTCCCTAGAGCGTTGTCGTACCCTCACCTGGACCCTAAACCGTCCCCGTCCCCTAACCCTAACCCTAGCCCGAACCCTAACCCTAACCCTTCCCCGAAGCCTGACCCTCAGCCGTCCCCTAATCCTAACCCGTACGCTGACACTAACCCGCGCCCTCACACGTACGCTCCCCCTAGAGCGTTGTCGTACCCTCACCTGGACCCTAAACCGTCCCCGTCCCCTAACCCTAACCCTAGCCCGAACCCTAACCCTAACACTTCCCCGAAGCCTGACCCTCAGCCGTCCCCTAATCCTAACCCGTACGCTGACAGTAACCCGCGCCCTCACACGTACGCTCCCCCTAGAGCGTTGTCGTACCCTCACCTGGACCCTAAACCCTCCCCGTCCCCTAACCCTAACCCTAGCCCGAACCCTAACCCTAAACCTTCCCCGAAGCCTGACCCTCAGCCGTCCCCTAATCCTAACCAGTACGCTGACACTAACCCGCACCCTCACACGTACGCTCCCCCTAGAGCGTTGTCGTACCCTCACCTGGACCCTAAACCGT
Source organism: Globicephala melas (assembly GCF_963455315.2). Lineage (NCBI taxonomy): Eukaryota > Metazoa > Chordata > Mammalia > Artiodactyla > Delphinidae > Globicephala > Globicephala melas. The sequence goes on along the minus strand of NW_027207497.1, from coordinate 106,910 downwards.
CCCCGTCCCCTAACCCTAACCCTAGCCCGAACCCTAACCCTAACCCTTCCCCGAAGCCTGACCCTCAGCCGTCCCCGAATCCTAACCCGTATGCTGACACTAACCGGCGCCCTCTCACGTACGCTCCCCCTAGAGCGTTGTCGTACCCTCACCTGGATCCTAAACCGTCCCCGTCCCCTAACCCTAACCCTAGCCCGAACCCTAACCCTAACCCTTCCCCGAAGCCTGACCCTCAGCCGTCCCCTAATCCTAACCCGTACGCTGACACTAACCCGCGGCCTCACACGTACGCTCCCCCTAGAGCGTTGTCGTACCCTCACCTGGACCCTAAACCGTCCCCGTCCCCTAACCCTAACCCTAGCCCGAACCCTAACCCTAACCCTTCCCCGAAGCCTGACCCTCAGCCGTCCCCTAATCCTAACCCGTACGCTGACACTAACCCGCGCCCTCACACGTACGCTCCCCCTAGAGCGTTGTCGTACCCTCACCTGGACCCTAAACCGTCCCCGTCCCCTAACCCTAACCCTAGCCCGAACCCTAAACCTAACACTTCCCTGAAGCCTGACCCTCAGGCGTCCCCTAATCCTAACCCGTACGCTGACACTAACCCGCGCCCTCACACGTACGCTCCCCCTAGAGCGTTGTCGTACCCTCACCTGGACCCTAAACCGTCCCCGTCCCCTAACCCTAACCCTAGCCCGAACCCTAACCCTAACCCTTCCCCGAAGCCTGACCCTCAGCCGTCCCCTAATCCTAACCCGTACGCTGACACTAACCCGCGCCTTCACACGTACGCTCCCCCTAGAGTGTTGTCGTACCCTCACCTGGACCCTAAACCGTCCCCGTTCCCTAACCCTAACCCTAGCCCGAACCCTAACCCTAACCATTCCCCGAAGCCTGACCCTCAGCCGTCCCCTAATCCTAACCCGTACGCTGACACTAACCCGCGCCCTCACACGTACGCTCCCCCTAGAGCGTTGTCGTACCCTCACCTGGACCCTAAACCGTCCCCGTCCCCTAATCCTAACCCTAGCCCGAACCCTAACCCTAACCCTTCCCCGAAGCCTGACCCTCAGCCGTCCCCTAATCCTAACCCGTACGCTGACACTAACCCGCGCCCTCACACGTACGCTCCCCCTAGAGCGTTGTCGTACCCTCACCTGGACCCTAAACCCTCCCCGTCCCCTAACCCTAACCCTAGCCCGAACCCTAACCCTAACACTTCCCCGAAGCCTGACCCTCAGCCGTCCCCTAATCCTAACCCGTACGCTGACACTAACCCGCGCCCTCACACGTACGCTCCCCCTAGAGCGTTGTCGTACCCTCACCTGGACCCTAAACCGTCCCCGTCCCCTAATCCTAACCCTAGCCCGAACCCTAACCCTAACCCTTCCCCGAAGCCTGACCCTCAGCCGTCCCCTAATCCTAACCCGTACGCTGACACTAACCCGCGCCCTCACACGTACGCTCCCCCTAGAGCGTTGTCGTACCCTCACCTGGACCCTAAACCGTCCCCGTCCCCTAACCCTAACCGTAGCCCGAACCCTAACCCTAACCCTTCCCCGAAGCCTGACCCTCAGCCGTCCCCTAATCCTAACCCGTACGCTGACACTAACCCGCGCCCTCACACGTACGCTCCCCCTAGAGCGTTGTCGTACCCTCACCTGGACCCTAAACCGTCCCCGTCCCCTAACCCTAACCCTACCCCGAACCCTAACCCTAACCCTTCCCTGAAGCCTGACCCTCAGCCGTCCCCTAATCCTAACCCGTACGCTGACACTAACCCGCGCCCTCACACGTACGCTCCCCCTAGAGCGTTGTCGTACCCTCACCTGGACCCTAAACCGTCCCCGTTCCCTAACCCTAACCCTAGCCCGAACCCTAACCCTAACCCTTCCCCGAAGCCTGACAATCAGCCGTCCCCTAATCCTAACCCGTACGCTGACACTAACCCGCGCCCTCACACGTACGCTCCCCCTAGAGCGTTGTCGTACCCTCACCTGGACCCTAAACCGTCCCCGTCCCCTAACCCTAACCCTAGCCCGAACCATAACCCTAACCCTTCCCCGAAGCCTGACCCTCACCCGTCCCCTAATCCTAAACCGTACGCTGACACTAACCCGCGCCCTCACACGTACGCTCCCCCTACAGCGTTGTCGTACCCTCACCTGGACCCTTAACCGTCCCCGTCCCCTAACCCTAACCCTAGCCCGAACACTAACCCTAACCCTTCCCCGAAGCCTGACCCTCAGCCGTCCCCTAATCCTAACCCGTACGCTGACACTAACCCGCGCCCTCACACGTACGCTCCCCATAGAGCGTTGTCGTACCCTCACCTGGACCCTAAACCGTCCCCGTCCCCTAACCCTAACCATAGCCCGAACCCTAACCCTAACCCTTCCCCGAAGCCTGACCCTCAGCCGTCCCCTAATCCTAACCCGTACGCTGACACTAACCCGCGCCCTCACACGTACGCTCCCCCTAGAGCGTTGTCGTACACTCACCTGGACCCTAAACCGTCCTCGTCCCCTAACCCTAACCCTAGCCCGAACCCTAACCCTAACCCTTCCCCGAAGCCTGACCCTCAGCCGTCCCCTAATCCTAACCCGTACGCTGACACTAACCCGCGCCCTCACACGTACGCTCCCCCTAGAGCGTTGTCGTACCCTCACCTGGACCCTAAACCGTCCCCGTCCCCTAACCCTAACCCTAGCCCGAACCCTAACCCTAACCCTTCCCCGAAGCCTGACCCTCAGCCGTCCCCTAATCCTAACCCGTACGCTGACACTAACCCGCGCCCTAACACGTACGCTCCCCCTAGAGCGTTGTCGTACCCTCACCTGGATCCTAAACCGTCCCCGTCCCCTAACCCTAACCCTAGCCCGAACCCTAACCCTAACACTTCCCCGAAGCCTGACCCTCAGCCGTCCCCTAATCCTAACCCGTACGCTGACACTAACCCACGCCCTCACACGTACGCTCCCCCTAGAGCGTTGTCGTACCCTCACCTGGACCCTAAACCGTCCCCGTCCCCTAACCCTAACCCTAGCCCGAACCCTAACCCTAACCCTTCCCCGAAGCCTGACCCTCAGCCGTCCCCTAATCCTAACCCGTACGCTGACACTAACCCGCGCCCTCACACGTACGCTCCCCCTAGAGCGTTGTCGTACCCTCACCTGGACCCTAAACCGTCCCCGTCCCCTAACCCTAACCCTACCCCGAACCCTAACCCTAACCCTTCCCTGATGCCTGACCCTCAGCCGTCCCCTAATCCTAACCCGTACGCTGACACTAACCCGCGCCCTCACACGTACGCTCCCACTAGAGCGTTGTCGTACCCTCACCTGGACCCTAAACCGTCCCCGTCCCCTAACCCTAACCCTAGCCCGAACCCTAACCCTAACCCTTCCCCGAAGCCTGACCCTCAGCCGTCCCCTAATCCTAACCCGTACGCTGACACTAACCCGCGCCCTCACACGTACGCTCCCCCTAGAGCGTTGTCGTACCCTCACCTGGACCCTAAACGGTCCCCGTCCCCTAACCCTAACCCTAGCCCGAACCCTAACCCTAACCCTTCCCCGAAGCCTGACCCTCACCCGTCCCCTAATCCTAAACCGTACGCTGACACTAACCCGCGCCCTCACACGTACGCTCCCCCTACAGCGTTGTCGTACCCTCACCTGGACCCTTAACCGTCCCCGTCCCCTAACCCTAACCCTAGCCCGAACACTAACCCTAACCCTTCCCCGAAGCCTGACCCTCAGCCGTCCCCTAATCCTAACCCGTACGCTGACACTAACCCGCGCCCTCACACGTACGCTCCCCCTAGAGCGTTGTCGTACCCTCACCTGGACCCTAAACCGTCCCCGTCCCCGTCCCCTAACCCTAGCCCGAACCCTAACCCTAACCCTTCCCCGAAGCCTGACCCTCAGCCGTCCCCTAATCCTAACCCGTACGCTGACACTAACCCGCGCCCTCACACGTACGCTCCCCCTAGAGCGTTGTCGTACACTCACCTGGACCCTAAACCGTCCCCGTCCCCTAACCCTAACCCTAGCCCGAACCCTAACCCTAACCCTTCCCCGAAGCCTGACGCTCAGCCATCCCCTAATCTTAACCCGTACGCTGACACTAACCCGCGCCCTCACACGTACGCTCCCCCTAGAGCGTTGTCGTACCCTCACCTGGACCCTAAACCGTCCCCGTCCCCTAACCCTAACCCTAGCCCGAACCCTAACCCTAACACTTCCCTGAAGCCTGACCCTCAGCCGTCCCCTAATCCTAACCCGTACGCTGACACTAACCCGCGCCCTCACACGTACGCTCCCCCTAGAGCGTTGTCGTACCCTCACCTGGACCCTAAACCGTCCCCGTTCCCTAACCCTAACCCTAGCCCGAACCCTAACCCTAACCCTTCCCCGAAGCCTGACAATCAGCCGTCCCCTAATCCTAACCCGTACGCTGACACTAACCCGCGCCCTCACACGTACGCTCCCCCTAGAGCGTTGTCGTACCCTCACCTGGACCCTAAACCGTCCCCGTCCCCTAACCCTAACCCTAGCCCGAACCATAACCCTAACCCTTCCCCGAAGCCTGACCCTCACCCGTCCCCTAATCCTAAACCGTACGCTGACACTAACCCGCGCCCTCACACGTACGCTCCCCCTACAGCGTTGTCGTACCCTCACCTGGACCCTTAACCGTCCCCGTCCCCTAACCCTAACCCTAGCCCGAACACTAACCCTAACCCTTCCCCGAAGCCTGACCCTCAGCCGTCCCCTAATCCTAACCCGTACGCTGACACTAACCCGCGCCCTCACACGTACGCTCCCCCTAGAGCGTTGTCGTACCCTCACCTGGACCCTAAACCGTCCCCGTCCCCTAACCCTAACCATAGCCCGAACCCTAACCCTAACCCTTCCCCGAAGCCTGACCCTCAGCCGTCCCCTAATCCTAACCCGTACGCTGACACTAACCCGCGCCCTCACACGTACGCTCCCCCTAGAGCGTTGTCGTACACTCACCTGGACCCTAAACCGTCCTCGTCCCCTAACCCTAACCCTAGCCCGAACCCTAACCCTAACCCTTCCCCGAAGCCTGACCCTCAGCCGTCCCCTAATCCTAACCCGTACGCTGACACTAACCCGCGCCCTCACACGTACGCTCCCCCTAGAGCGTTGTCGTACCCTCACCTGGACCCTAAACCGTCCCCGTCCCCTAACCCTAACCCTAGCCCGAACCCTAACCCTAACCCTTCCCCGAAGCCTGACCCTCAGCCGTCCCCTAATCCTAACCCGTACGCTGACACTAACCCGCGCCCTAACACGTACGCTCCCCCTAGAGCGTTGTCGTACCCTCACCTGGATCCTAAACCGTCCCCGTCCCCTAACCCTAACCCTAGCCCGAACCCTAACCCTAACACTTCCCCGAAGCCTGACCCTCAGCCGTCCCCTAATCCTAACCCGTACGCTGACACTAACCCACGCCCTCACACGTACGCTCCCCCTAGAGCGTTGTCGTACCCTCACCTGGACCCTAAACCGTCCCCGTCCCCTAACCCTAACCCTAGCCCGAACCCTAACCCTAACCCTTCCCCGAAGCCTGACCCTCAGCCGTCCCCTAATCCTAACCCGTACGCTGACACTAACCCGCGCCCTCACACGTACGCTCCCCCTAGAGCGTTGTCGTACCCTCACCTGGACCCTAAACCGTCCCCGTCCCCTAACCCTAACCCTACCCCGAACCCTAACCCTAACCCTTCCCTGATGCCTGACCCTCAGCCGTCCCCTAATCCTAACCCGTACGCTGACACTAACCCGCGCCCTCACACGTACGCTCCCACTAGAGCGTTGTCGTACCCTCACCTGGACCCTAAACCGTCCCCGTCCCCTAACCCTAACCCTAGCCCGAACCCTAACCCTAACCCTTCCCCGAAGCCTGACCCTCAGCCGTCCCCTAATCCTAACCCGTACGCTGACACTAACCCGCGCCCTCACACGTACGCTCCCCCTAGAGCGTTGTCGTACCCTCACCTGGACCCTAAACGGTCCCCGTCCCCTAACCCTAACCCTAGCCCGAACCCTAACCCTAACCCTTCCCCGAAGCCTGACCCTCACCCGTCCCCTAATCCTAAACCGTACGCTGACACTAACCCGCGCCCTCACACGTACGCTCCCCCTACAGCGTTGTCGTACCCTCACCTGGACCCTTAACCGTCCCCGTCCCCTAACCCTAACCCTAGCCCGAACACTAACCCTAACCCTTCCCCGAAGCCTGACCCTCAGCCGTCCCCTAATCCTAACCCGTACGCTGACACTAACCCGCGCCCTCACACGTACGCTCCCCCTAGAGCGTTGTCGTACCCTCACCTGGACCCTAAACCGTCCCCGTCCCCGTCCCCTAACCCTAGCCCGAACCCTAACCCTAACCCTTCCCCGAAGCCTGACCCTCAGCCGTCCCCTAATCCTAACCCGTACGCTGACACTAACCCGCGCCCTCACACGTACGCTCCCCCTAGAGCGTTGTCGTACACTCACCTGGACCCTAAACCGTCCCCGTCCCCTAACCCTAACCCTAGCCCGAACCCTAACCCTAACCCTTCCCCGAAGCCTGACGCTCAGCCATCCCCTAATCTTAACCCGTACGCTGACACTAACCCGCGCCCTCACACGTACGCTCCCCCTAGAGCGTTGTCGTACCCTCACCTGGACCCTAAACCGTCCCCGTCCCCTAACCCTAACCCTAGCCCGAACCCTAACCCTAACACTTCCCTGAAGCCTGACCCTCAGCCGTCCCCTAATCCTAACCCGTACGCTGACACTAACCCGCGCCCTCACACGTACGCTCCCCCTAGAGCGTTGTCGTACCCTCACCTGGACCCTAAACCGTCCCCGTCCCCTAACCCTAACCCTAGCCCGAACCCTAACCCTAACCCTTCCCCGAAGCCTGACCCTCAGCCGTCCCCTAATCCTAACCCGTACGCTGACACTAACCCGCGCCCTCACACGTACGCTCCCCCTAGAGCGTTGTCGTACCCTCACCTGGACCCTAAACCGTCCCCGTCCCCTAACCCTAACCCTAGCCCGAACCCTAACCCTAACCCTTCCCCGAAGCCTGACCCTCACCCGTCCCCTAATCCTAACCCGTACGCTGACACTAACCCGCGCCCTCACACGTACGCTCCCCCTACAGCGTTGTCGTACCCTCACCTGGACCCTTAACCGTCCCCGTCCCCTAACCCTAACCCTAGCCCGAACACTAACCCTAACCCTTCCCCGAAGCCTGACCCTCAGCCGTCCCCTAATCCTAACCCGTACGCTGACACTAACCCGCGCCCTCACACGTACGCTCCCCCTAGAGCGTTGTCGTACCCTCACCTGGACCCTAAACCGTCCCCGTCCCCTAACCCTAACCCTAGCCCGAACCCTAACCCTAACACTTCCCCGAAGCCTGACCCTCAGCCGTCCCCTAATCCTAACCCGTACGCTGACACTAACCCGCGCCCTCACACGTACCCTCCCCCTAGAGCGTTGTCGTACACTCACCTGGACCCTAAACCGTCCCCGTCCCCTAACCCTAACCCTAGCCCGAACCCTAACCCTAACCCTTCACCGAAGCCTGACGCTCAGCCATCCCCTAATCCTAACCCGTACGCTGACACTAACCCGCGGCCTCACACGTACGCTCCCCCTAGAGCGTTGTCGTACCCTCACCTGGACCCTAAACCGTCCCCGTCCCCTAAGCCTAACCCTAGCCCGAACCCTAACCCTAACCCTTCCCCGAAGCCTGACCCTCAGCCGTCCCCTAATCCTAACCCGTACGCTGACACTAACCCGCGCCCTCACACGTACGCTCCCCCTAGAGCGTTGTCGTACCCTCACCTGGACCCTAAACCGTCCCCGTCCCCTAACCCTAACCCTAGCCCGAACCCTAACCCTAACCCTTCCCCAAAGCCTGACCCTCAGCCGTCCCCTAATCCTAACCCGTACGCTGACACTAACCCGCGCCCTCACACGTACGCTCCCCCTAGAGCGTTGTCGTACCCTCACCTGGACCCTAAACCGTCCCCGTCCCCTAACCCTAACCCTAGCCCGAACCCTAACCCTAACACTTCCCTGAAGCCTGACCCTCAGCCGTCCACTAATCCTAACCCGTACGCTGACACTAACCCGCGCCCTCACACGTACGCTCCCCCTAGAGCGTTGTCGTACCCTCACCTGGACCCTAAACCGTCCCCGTCCCCTAACCCTAACCCTAGCCCGAACCCTAACCCTAACCCTTCCCCGAAGCCTGACCCTCAGCCGTCCCCTAATCCTAACCCGTACGCTGACACTAACCCGCGCCCTCACACGTACGCTCCCCCTAGAGCGTTGTCGTACCCTCACCTGGACCCTAAACCGTCCCCGTCCCCTAACCCTAACCCTAGCCCGAACCCTAACCCTAACCCTTCCCCGAAGCCTGACCCTCACCCGTCCCCTAATCCTAACCGAAAGGCTGACACTAACCCGCGCCCTCACACGTACGCTCCCCCTACAGCGTTGTCGTACCCTCACCTGGACCCTTAAACGTCCCCGTCCCCTAACCCTAACCCTAGCCCGAACACTAACCCTAACACTTCCCCGAAGCCTGACCCTCAGCCGTCCCCTAATCCTAACCCGTACGCTGACACTAACCCGCGCCCTCACACGTACGCTCCCCCTAGAGCGTTGTCGTACCCTCACCTGGACCCTAAACCGTCCCCGTCCCCTAACCCTAACCCTAGCCCGAACCCTAACCCTAACCCTTCCCCGAAGCCTGACCCTCAGCCGTCCCCTAATCCTAACCCGTACGCTGACACTAACCCGCGCCCTCACACGTACCCTCCCCCTAGAGCGTTGTCGTACACTCACCTGGACCCTAAACCGTCCCCGTCCCCTAACCCTAACCCTAGCCCGAACCCTAACCCTAACCCTTCCCCGAAGCCTGACGCTCAGCCATCCCCTAATCCTAACCCGTACGCTGACACTAACCCGCGGCCTCACACGTACGCTCCCCCTAGAGCGTTGTCGTACCCTCACCTGGACCCTAAACCGTCCCCGTCCCCTAAGCCTAACCCTAGCCCGAACCCTAACCCTAACCCTTCCCCGAAGCCTGACCCTCAGCCGTCCCCTAATCCTAACCCGTACGCTGACACTAACCCGCGCCCTCACACGTACGCTCCCCCTAGAGCGTTGTCGTACCCTCACCTGGACCCTAAACCGTCCCCGTCCCCTAACCCTAACCCTAGCCCGAACCCTAACCCTAACCCTTCCCCGAAGCCTGACCCTCAGCCGTCCCCTAATCCTAACCCGTACGCTGACACTAACCCGCGCCCTCACACGTACGCTCCCCCTAGAGCGTTGTCGTACCCTCACCTGGACCCTAAACCGTCCCCGTCCCCTAACCCTAACCCTAGCCCGAACCCTAACCCTAACCCTTCCCCGAAGCCTGACCCTCAGCCGTCCCCTAATCCTAACCCGTACGCTGACACTAACCCGCGTCCTCACACGTACGCTCCCCCTAGAGCGTTGTCGTACCCTCACCTGGACCCTAAACCGTCCCCGTCCCCTAACCCTAACCCTAGCCCGAACCCTAACCCTAACCCTTCCCCGAAGCCTGACCCTCAGCCGTCCCCTAATCCTAACCCGTACGCTGACACTAACCCGCGCCCTCACACGTACGCTCCCCCTAGAGCGTTGTCGTACCCTCACCTGGACCCTAAACCGTCCCCGTCCCCTAACCCTAACCCTAGCCCGAACCCTAACCCTAACCCTTCCCCGAAGCCTGACCCTCAGCCGTCCCCTAATCCTAACCCGTACGCTGACACTAACCCGCGGCCTCACACGTACGCTCCCCCTAGAGCGTTGTCGTACCCTCACCTGGACCCTAAACCGTCCCCGTCCCCTAACCCTAACCCTAGCCCGAACCCTAACCCTAACCCTTCCCCGAAGCCTGACCCTCAGCCGTCCCCTAATCCTAACCCGTACGCTGACACTAACCCGCGCCCTCACACGTACGCTCCCCCTAGAGCGTTGTCGTACCCTCACCTGGACCCTAAACCGTCCCCGTCCCCTAACCCTAACCCTAGCCCGAACCCTAACCCTAACCCTTCCCCGAAGCCTGACCCTCAGCCGTCCCCTAATCCTAACCCGTACGCTGACACTAACCCGCGGCCTCACACGTACGCTCCCCCTAGAGCGTTGTCGTACCCTCACCTGGACCCTAAACCGTCCCCGTCCCCTAACCCTAACCCTAGCCCGAACCCTAACCCTAACCCTTCCCCGAAGCCTGACCCTCAGCCGTCCCCTAATCCTAACCCGTACGCTGACACTAACCCGCGCCCTCACACGTACGCTCCCCCTAGAGCGTTGTCGTACCCTCACCTGGACCCTAAACCGTCCCCGTCCCCTAACCCTAACCCTAGCCCGAACCCTAACCCTAACCCTTCCCCGAAGCCTGACCCTCAGCCGTCCCCTAATCCTAACCCATACGCTGACACTAACCCGCGCCCTCACACGTACGCTCCCCCTAGAGCGTTGTCGTACCCTCACCTGGACCCTAAACCGTCCCCATCCCCTAACCCTAACCCTAGCCCGAACCCTAACCCTAACCCTTCCCCGAAGCCTGACCCTCAGCCGTCCCCTAATCCTAACCCGTACGCTGACACTAACCCGCGCCCTCACACGTACGCTCCCCCTAGAGCGTTGTCGTACCCTCACCTGGACCCTAAACCGTCCCCGTCCCCTAACCCTAACCCTAGCCCGAACCCTAACCCTAACCCTTCCCCGAAGCCTGACCCTCAGCCGTCCCCTAATCCTAACCAGTACGCTGACACTAACCCGCGCCCTCACACGTACGCTCCCCCTAGAGCGTTGTCGTACCCTCACCTGGACCCTAAACCGTTCCCGTCCCCTAACCCTAACCCTAGCCCGAACCCTAACCCTAACCCTTCCCCGAAGCCTGACCCTCAGCCGTCCCCTAATCCTAACCCGTACGCTGACACTAACCCGCGCCCTCACACGTACGCTCCCCCTAGAGCGTTGTCGTACCCTCACCTGGACCCTAAACCGTCCCCGTCCCCTAACCCTAAACCTAGCCCGAACCCTAACCCTAACCCTTCCCCGAAGCCTGACCCTCAGCCGTCCCCTAATCCTAACCCGTACGCTGACACTAACCCGCGCCCTCACACGTACGCTCCCCCTAGAGCATTGTCGTACCCTCACCTGGACCCTAAACCGTCCCCGTCCCCTAACCCTAACCCTAGCCCGAACACTAACCCTAACCCTTCCCCGAAGCCTGACCCTCAGCCGTCCCCTAATCCTAACCCGTACGCTGACACTAACCCGCGCCCTCACACGTACGCTCCCCCTAGAGCGTTGTCGTACCCTCACCTGGACCCTAAACCGTCCCCGTCCCCTAACCCTAACCCTAGCCCGAACCCTAACCCTAACCCTTCCCCGAAGCCTGACCCTCAGCCGTCCCCTAATCCTAACCCGTACGCTGACACTAACCCGCGCCCTCACACGTACGCTCCCCCTAGAGCGTTGTCGTACCCTCACCTGGACCCTAAACCGTCCCCGTCCCCTAACCCTAACCCTAGCCCGAACCCTAACCCTAACCCTTCCCCGAAGCCTGACCCTCAGCCGTCCCCTAATCCTAACCCGTACGCTGACACTAACCCGCGCCCTCACACGTACGCTCCCCCTAGAGCGTTGTCATACCCTCACCTGGACCCTAAACCGTCCACGTCCCCTAACCCTAACCCTAGCCCGAACCCTAACCCTAACACTTCCCCGAAGCCTGACCCTCAGCCGTCCCCTAATCCTAACCCGTACGCTGACACTAACCCGCGCCCTCACACGTACGCTCCCCCTAGAGCGTTGTCGTACCCTCACCTGGACCCTAAACCGTCCCCGTCCCCTAACCCTAACCCTAGCCCGAACCCTAACCCTAACCCTTCCCCGAAGCCTGACCCTCAGCCGTCCCCTAATCCTAACCCGTACGCTGACACTAACCCGCGCCCTAACACGTACGCTCCCCCTAGAGCGTTGTCGTACCCTCACCTGGATCCTAAACCGTCCCCGTCCCCTAACCCTAACCCTAGCCCGAACCCTAACCCTAACACTTCCCCGAAGCCTGACCCTCAGCCGTCCCCTAATCCTAACCCGTACGCTGACACTAACCAACGCTCTCACACGTACGCTCCCCCTAGAGCGTTGTCGTACCCTCACCTGGACCCTGAACCGTCCCCGTCCCCTAACCCTAACCCTAGCCCGAACCCTAACCCTAACACTTCCCCGAAGCCTGACCCTCAGCCGTCCCCTAATCCTAACCCGTACGCTGACACTAACCCACGCCCTCACACGTACGCTCCCCCTAGAGCGTTGTCGTACCCTCACCTGGACCCTAAACCGTCCCCGTCCCCTAACCCTAACCCTAGCCCGAACCCTAACCCTAACCCTTCCCCGAAGCCTGACCCTCAGCCGTCCCCTAATCCTAACCCGTACGCTGACACTAACCCGCGCCCTCACACGTACGCTCCCCCTAGAGCGTTGTCGTACCCTCACCTGGACCCTAAACCGTCCCCGTCCCCTAACCCTAACCCTAGCCCGAACCCTAACCCTAACCCTTCCCCGAAGCCTGACCCTCAGCCGTCCCCTAATCCTAACCCGTACGCTGACACTAACCCGCGCCCTCACACGTACGCTCCCCCTAGAGTGTTGTCGTACCCTCACCTGGACCCTAAACCGTCCCCGTCCCCTAACCCTAACCCTAGCCCGAACCCTAACCCTAACCCTTCCCCGAAGCCTGACCCTCAGCCGTCCCCTAATCCTAACCCGTACGCTGACACTAACCCGCGCCCTCACACGTACGCTCCCCCTAGAGCGTTGTCGTACCCTCACCTGGACACTAAACCGTCCCCGTCCCCTAATCCTAACCCTAGCCCGAACCCTAACCCTAACACTTCCCCGAAGCCTGACCCTCAGCCGTCCCCTAATCCTAACCCGTACGCTGACACTAACCCGCGCCCTCACACGTACGCTCCCCCTAGCCCGTTGTCGTACCCTCACCTGGACCCTAAACCGTCCCCGTCCCCTAACCCTAGCCCGAACCCTAACCCTAACCCTTCCCCGAAGCCTGACCCTCAGCCGTCCCCTAATCCTAACCCGTACGCTGACACTAACCCGCGCCCTCACACGTACGCTCCCCCTAGAGCGTTGTCGTACCCTCACCTGGACCCTAAACCGTCCCCGTCCCCTAACCCTAACCCTAGCCCGAACCCTAACCCTAACCCTTCCCCGAAGCCTGACCCTCAACCGTCCCCTAATCCTAACCCGTACGCTGACACTAACCCGCGCCCTCACACGTACGCTCCCCCTAGAGCGTTGTCGTACCCTCACCTGGACCCTAAACCGTCCCCGTCCCCTAACCCTAACCCTAGCCCGAACCCTAACCCTAACCCTTCCCCGAAGCCTGACCCTCAGCCGTCCCCTAATCCTAACCCGTACGCTGACACTAACCCGCGGCCTCACACGTACGCTCCCCCTAGAGCGTTGTCGTACCCTCACCTGGACCCTAAACCGTCCCCGTCCCCTAACCCTAACCCTAGCCCGAACCCTAACTCTAACCCTTCCCCGAAGCCTGACCCTCAGCCGTCCCGTAATCCTAACCCGTACGCTGACACTAACCCGCGCCCTCACACGTACGCTCCCCCTAGAGCGTTGTCGTACCCTCACCTGGACCCTAAACCGTCCCCGTCCCCTAACCCTAACCCTAGCCCGAACCCTAACCCTAACCCTTCCCCGAAGCCTGACCCTCAGCCGTCCCCTAATCCTAACCCGTACGCTGACACTAACCCGCGCCCTAACACGTACGCTCCCCCTAGAGCGTTGTCGTACCCTCACCTGGATCCTAAACCGTCCCCGTCCCCTAACCCTAACCCTAGCCCGAACCCTAACCCTAACCCTTCCCCGAAGCCTGACCCTCAGCCGTCCCCTAATCCTAACCCGTACGCTGACACTAACCCGCGCCCTCACACGTACGCTCCCCCTAGAGCGTTGTCGTACCCTCACCTGGACCCTGAACCGTCCCCGTCCCCTAACCCTAACCCTAGCCCGAACCCTAACCATAACCCTTCCCTGAAGCCTGACCCTCAGCCGTCCCCTAATCCTAACCCGTACGCTGACACTAACCCGCGCCCTCACACGTACGCTCCCCCTAGAGCGTTGTCGTACCCTCACCTGGACCCTGAACCGTCCCCGTCCCCTAACCCTAACCCTAGCCCGAACCCTAAACCTAACCCTTCCCCGAAGCCTGACCCTCAGCCGTCCCCTAATCCTAACCCGTACGCTGACACTAACCCGCGCCCTCACACGTACGCTCCCCCTAGAGCGTTGTCGTACTCTCACCTGGACCCTAAACCGTCCCCGTCCCCTAACCCTAACCCTAGCCCGAACCCTAACCCTAACCCTTCCCCGAAGCCTGACCCTCAGCCGTCCCCTAATCCTAACCCGTACGCTTACTCTAACCCGCGCCCTCACACGTACGCTCCCCCTAGAGCGTTGTCGTACCCTCACCTGGACCCTAAACCGTCCCCGTCCCCTAACCCTAACCCTAGCCCGAACCCTAACCCTAACCCTTCCCCGAAGCCTGACCCTCAGCCGTCCCCTAATCCTAACCCGTACGCTGACACTAACCCGCGCCCTCACACGTACGCTCCCCCTAGAGCGTTGTCGTACCCTCACCTGGACCGTAAACCGTCCCCGTCCCCTAATCCTAACCCTAGCCCGAACCCTAACCCTAACACTTCCCCGAAGCCTGACCCTCAGCCGTCCCCTAATCCTAACCCGTACGCTGACACTAACCCGCGCCCTCACACGTACGCTCCCCCTAGAGCGTTGTCGTACCCTCACCTGGACCCTAAACCGTCCCCGTCCCCTAACCCTAACCCTAGCCCGAACCCTAACCCTAACCCTTCCCCGAAGCCTGACCCTCAGCCGTCCCCTAATCCTAACCCGTACGCTGACACTAACCCGCGCCCTCACACGTACGCTCCCCCTAGAGCGTTGTCGTACCCTCACCTGGACCCTAAACCGTCCCCGTCCCCTAACCCTAACCCTAGCCCGAACCCTAACCCTAACCCTTCCCCGAAGCCTGACCCTCAGCCGTCCCCTAATCCTAACCCGTACGCTGACACTAACCCGCGCCCTCACACGTACGCTCCCCCTAGAGCGTTGTCGTACCCTCACCTGGACCCTAAACCGTCCCCGTCCCCTAACCCTAACCCTAGCCCGAACCCTAACCCTAACCCTTCCCCGAAGCCTGACCCTCAGCCGTCCCCTAATCCTAACCCGTACGCTGACACTAACCCGCGCCCTCACACGTACGCTCCCCCTAGAGCGTTGTCGTACCCTCACCTGGACCCTAAACCGTCCCCGTCCCCTAACCCTAACCCTAGCCCGAACCCTAACCCTACCACTTCCCCGAAGCCTGACCCTCAGCCGTCCCCTAATCCTAACCCGTACGCTGACACTAACCCGCGCCCTCACACGTACGCTCCCCCTAGAGCGTTGTCGTACCCTCACCTGGACCCTCAACCGTCCCCGTCCCCTAACCCTAACCCTAGCCCGAACCCTAACCCTAACCCTTCCCCGAAGCCTGACCCTCAACCGTCCCCTAATCCTAACCCGTATGCTGACACTAACCCGCGCCCTCACACGTACGCTCCCCCTAGAGCGTTGTCGTACCCTCACCTGGATCCTAAACCGTCCCCGTCCCCTAACCCTAACCCTAGCCCGAACCCTAACCCTAACCCTTCCCCGAAGCCTGACCCTCAGCCGTCCCCTAATCCTAACCCGTACGCTGACACTAACCCGCGCCCTCACACGTACGCTCCCCCTAGAGCGTTGTCGTACACTCACCTGGACCCTAAACCGTCCCCGTCCCCTAACCCTAACCCTAGCCCGAACCCTAAACCTAACCCTTCCCCGAAGCCTGACCCTCAGCCGTCCCCTAATCCTAACCCGTACGCTGACACTAACCCGCGCCCTCACACGTACGCTCCCCCTAGAGCGTTGTCGTACCCTCACCTGGACGCTAAACCGTCCCCGTCCCCTAACCCTAACCCTAGCCCGAACCCTAACCCTAACCCTTCCCCGAAGCCTGACCCTCACCCGTCCCCTAATCCTAACCCGTACGCTGACACTAACCCGCGCCCTCACACGTACGCTCCCCCTAGAGCGTTGTCGTACCCTCACCTGGACCCTAAACCGTCCCCGTCCCCTAACCCTAACCCTAGCCCGAACCCTAACCCTAACCCTTCCCCGAAGCCTGACCCTCAGCCGTCCCCTAATCCTAACCCGTACGCTGACACTAACCCGCGCCCTCACACGTACGCTCCCCCTAGAGCGTTGTCGTACCCTCACCTGGACCCTAAACCGTCCCCGTCCCCTAACCCTAACCCTAGCCCGAACCCTAACCCTAACCCTTCCCCAAAGCCTGACCCTCAGCCGTCCCCTAATCCTAACCCGTACGCTGACACTAACCCGCGCCCTCACACGTACGCTCCCCCTAGAGCGTTGTCGTACCCTCACCTGGACCCTAAACCATCCCCGTCCCCTAACCCTAACCCTAGCCCGAACCCTAACCCTAACCCTTCCCCGAAGCCTGACCCTCAGCCATCCCCTAATCCTAACCCGTACGCTGACCCTAACCCGCGCCCTCACACGTACGCTCCCCCTAGAGCGTTGTCGTACCCTCACCTGGACCCTAAACCGTCCCCGTCCCCTAACCCTAACCCTAGCCCGAACCCTAACCCTAACCCTTCCCCGAAGCCTGACCCTCAGCCGTCCCCTAATCCTAACCCGTACGCTGACACTAACCCGCGCCCTCACACGTACGCTCCCCCTAGAGCGTTGTCGTACCCTCACCTGGACCCTAAACCGTCCCCGTTCCCTAACCCTAACCCTAGCCCGAACCCTAACCCTAACCCTTCCCCGAAGCCTGACCCTCAGCCGTCCCCTAATCCTAACCCGTACACTGACACTAACCCGCGGCCTCACACGTACGCTCCCCCTAGAGCGTTGTCGTACCCTCACCTGGACCCTAAACCCTCCCCGTCCCCTAACCCTAACCCTAGCACGAACCCTAACCCTAACCCTTCCCCGAAGCCTGACCCTCAGCCGTCCCCTAATCCTAACCCGTACGCTGACACTAACCCGCGCCCTCACACGTACGCTCCCCCTAGAGCGTTGTCGTACCCTCATCTGGACCCTAAACCGTCCCCGTCCCCTAACCCTAACCCTAGCCCGAACCCTAACCCTAACCCTTCCCCGAAGCCTGACCCTCAGCCGTCCCCTAATCCTAACCCGTACGCTGACACTAACATGCGCCCTAACACGTACGCTCCCCCTAGAGCGTTGTCGTACCCTCACCTGGATCCTAAACCGTCCCCGTGCCCTAACCCTAACCCTAGCCCGAACCCTAACCCTAACACTTCCCCGAAGCCTGACCCTCAGCCGTCCCCTAATCCTAACCCGTACGCTGACACTAACCCGCGCCCTCACACGTACGCTCCCCCTAGAGCGTTGTCGTACCCTCACCTGGACCCTGAACCGTCCCCGTCCCCTAACCCTAACCCTAGCCCGAACCCTAACCCTAACCCTTCCCCGAAGCCTGACCCTCAGCCGTCCCCTAATCCTAACCCGTACGCTGACACTAACCCGCGCCCTCACACGTACGCTCCCCCTAGAGCGTTGTCGTACCCTCACCTGGACCCTAAACCGTCCCCGTCCCCTAACCCTAACCCTAGCCCGAACCCTAACCCTAACCCTTCCCCGAAGCCTGACCCTCAGCCGTCCCCTAATCCTAACCCGTACGCTGACACTAACCCGCGCCCTCACACGTACGCTCCCCCTAGAGCGTTGTCGTACCCTCACCTGGACCCTAAACCGTCCCCGTCCCCTAACCCTAACCCTAGCCCGAACCCTAACCCTAACCCTTCCCCGAAGCCTGACCCTCAGCCGTCCCCTAATCCTAACCCGTACGCTGACACTAACCCGCGCCCTCACACGTACGCTCCCCCTAGAGCGTTGTCGTACCCTCACCTGGACCCTAAACCGTCCCCGTCCCCTAACCCTAACCCTAGCCCGAACCCTAACCCTACCACTTCCCCGAAGCCTGACCCTCAGCCGTCCCCTAATCCTAACCCGTACGCTGACACTAACCCGCGCCCTCACACGTACGCTCCCCCTAGAGCGTTGTCGTACCCTCACCTGGACCCTCAACCGTCCCCGTCCCCTAACCCTAACCCTAGCCCGAACCCTAACCCTAACCCTTCCCCGAAGCCTGACCCTCAGCCGTCCCCTAATCCTAACCCGTACGCTGACACTAACCCACGCCCTCACACGTACGCTCCCCCTAGAGCGTTGTCGTACCCTCACCTGGACCCTAAACCGTCCCCGTCCCCTAACCCTAACCCTAGCCCGAACCCTAACCCTAACCCTTCCCCGAAGCCTGACCCTCAGCCGTCCCCTAATCCTAACCCGTACGCTGACACTAACCCGCGCCCTCACACGTACGCTCCCCCTAGAGCGTTGTCGTACCCTCACCTGGACCCTAAACCGTCCCCGTCCCCTAACCCTAACCCTAGCCCGAACCCTAACCCTAACCCTTCCCCGAAGCCTGACCCTCAGCCGTCCCCTAATCCTAACCCGTACGCTGACACTAACCCGCGCCCTCACACGTACGCTCCCCCTAGAGCGTTGTCGTACCCTCACCTGGACCCTAAACCGTCCCCGTCCCCTAACCCTAACCCTAGCCCGAACCCTAACCCTAACCCTTCCCCAAAGCCTGACCCTCAGCCGTCCCCTAATCCTAACCCGTACGCTGACACTAACCCGCGCCCTCACACGTACGCTCCCCCTAGAGCGTTGTCGTACCCTCACCTGGACCCTAAACCGTCCCCGTCCCCTAACCCTAACCCTAGCCCGAACCCTAACCCTAACCCTTCCCCGAAGCCTGACCCTCAGCCATCCCCTAATCCTAACCCGTACGCTGACCCTAACCCGCGCCCTCACACGTACGCTCCCCCTAGAGCGTTGTCGTACCCTCACCTGGACCCTAAACCGTCCCCGTCCCCTAACCCTAACCCTAGCCCGAACCCTAACCCTAACCCTTCCCCGAAGCCTGACCCTCAGCCGTCCCCTAATCCTAACCCGTACGCTGACACTAACCCGCGCCCTCACACGTACGCTCCCCCTAGAGCGTTGTCGTACCCTCACCTGGACCCTAAACCGTCCCCGTTCCCTAACCCTAACCCTAGCCCGAACCCTAACCCTAACCCTTCCCCGAAGCCTGACCCTCAGCCGTCCCCTAATCCTAACCCGTACACTGACACTAACCCGCGGCCTCACACGTACGCTCCCCCTAGAGCGTTGTCGTACCCTCACCTGGACCCTAAACCCTCCCCGTCCCCTAACCCTAACCCTAGCACGAACCCTAACCCTAACCCTTCCCCGAAGCCTGACCCTCAGCCGTCCCCTAATCCTAACCCGTACGCTGACACTAACCCGCGCCCTCACACGTACGCTCCCCCTAGAGCGTTGTCGTACCCTCATCTGGACCCTAAACCGTCCCCGTCCCCTAACCCTAACCCTAGCCCGAACCCTAACCCTAACCCTTCCCCGAAGCCTGACCCTCAGCCGTCCCCTAATCCTAACCCGTACGCTGACACTAACACGCGCCCTAACACGTACGCTCCCCCTAGAGCGTTGTCGTACCCTCACCTGGATCCTAAACCGTCCCCGTGCCCTAACCCTAACCCTAGCCCGAACCCTAACCCTAACACTTCCCCGAAGCCTGACCCTCAGCCGTCCCCTAATCCTAACCCGTACGCTGACACTAACCCACGCCCTCACACGTACGCTCCCCCTAGAGCGTTGTCGTACCCTCACCTGGACCCTGAACCGTCCCCGTCCCCTAACCCTAACCCTAGCCCGAACCCTAACCCTAACCCTTCCCCGAAGCCTGACCCTCTGCCGTCCCCTAATCCTAACCCGTACGCTGACACTAACCCACGCCCTCACACGTACGCTCCCCCTAGAGCGTTGTCGTACCCTCACCTGGACCCTAAACCGTCCCCGTCCCCTAACCCTAACCCTAGCCCGAACCCTAACCCTAACCCTTCCCCGAAGCCTGACCCTCAGCCGTCCCCTAATCCTAACCCGTACGCTGACACTAACCCGCGCCCTCACACGTACGCTCCCCCTAGAGCGTTGTCGTACCCTCACCTGGACCCTAAACCGTCCCCGTCCCCTAACCCTAACCCTAGCCCGAACCCTAACCCTAACCCTTCCCCGAAGCCTGACCCTCAGCCGTCCCCTAATCCTAACCCGTACGCTGACACTAACCCGCGCCCTCACACATATGCTCCCCCTAGAGTGTTGTCGTACCCTCACCTGGACCCTAAACCGTCCCCGTCCCCTAACCCTAACCCTAGCCCGAACCCTAACCCTAACCCTTCCCCGAAGCCTGACCCTCAGCCGTCCCCTAATCCTAACCCGTACGCTGACACTAACCCGCGCCCTCACACGTACGCTCCCCCTAGAGCGTTGTCGTACCCTCACCTGGACCCTAAACCGTCCCCGTCCCCTAATCCTAACCCTAGCCCGAACCCTAACCCTAAACCTTCCCCGAAGCCTGACCCTCAGCCGGCCCCTAATCCTAACCCGTACGCTGACACTAACCCGCGCCCTCACACGTACGCTCCCCCTAGAGCGTTGTCGTACCCTCACCTGGACCCTAAACCGTCCCCGTCCCCTAACCCTAGCCCGAACCCTAACCCTAACCCTTCCCCGAAGCCTGACCCTCAGCCGTCCCCTAATCCTAACCCGTACGCTGACACTAACCCACGCCCTCACACGTACGCTCCCCCTAGAGCGTTGTCGTACCCTCACCTGGACCCTAAACCGTCCCCGTCCCCTAACCCTAACCCTAGCCCGAACCCTAACCCTAACCCTTCCCCGAAGCCTGACCCTCAGCCGTCCCCTAATCCTAACCCGTACGCTGACACTAACCCGCGCCCTCACACGTACGCTCCCCCTAGAGCGTTGTCATACCCTCACCAGGACCCTAAACCGTCCCCGTCCCCTAACCCTAACCCTAGCCCGAACCCTAACCCTAAACCTTCCCCGAAGCCTGACCCTCAGCCGTCCCCTAATCCTAACCCGTACGCTGACACTAACCCACGGCCTCACTCGTACGCTCCCCCTAGAGCGTTGTCGTACCCTCACCTGGACCCTAAACCCTCCCCGTCCCCTAACCCTAACCCTAGCACGAACCCTAACCCTAACCCTTCCCCGAAGCCTGACCCTCAGCCGTCCCCTAATCCTAACCCGTACGCTGACACTAACCCGCGCCCTCACACGTACGCTCCCCCTAGAGCGTTGTCGTACCCTCACCTGGACCCTAAACCGTCCCCGTCCCCTAACCCTAACCCTAGCCCGAACCCTAACCCTAACCCTTCCCCGAAGCCTGACCCTCAGCCGTCCCCTAATCCTAACCCGTACGCTGACACTAACCCGCGCCCTAACACGTACGCTCCCCCTAGAGCGTTGTCGTACCCTCACCTGGACCCTGAACCGTCCCCGTCCGCTAACCCTAACCCTAGCCCGAACCCTAACCCTAACCCTTCCCCGAAGCCTGACCCTCAGCCGTCCCCTAATCCTAATCCGTACGCTGACACTAACCCGCGGCCTCACACGTACGCTCCGCCTAGAGCGTTGTCGTACCCTCACCTGTACCCTAAACCCTCCCCGTCCCCTAACCCTAACCCTAGCCCGAACCCTAACCCTAACCCTTCCCCGAAGCCTGACCCTCAGCCGTCCCCTAATCCTAACCCGTACGCTGACACTAACCCGCGCCCTCACACGTACGCTCCCCCTAGAGCGTTGTCGTACCCTCACCTGGACCCTAAACCGTCCCCGTCCCCTAACCCTAACCCTAGCCCGAACCCTAACCCTAACCCTTCCCCGAAGCCTGACCCTCAGCCGTCCCCTAATCCTAACCCGTACGCTGACACTAACCCGCGCCCTAACACGTACGCTCCCCCTAGAGCGTTGTCGTACCCTCACCTGGATCCTAAACCGTCCCCGTCCCCTAACCCTAACCCTAGCCCGAACCCTAACCCTAACCCTTCCCCGAAGCCTGACCCTCAGCCGTCCCCTAATCCTAACCCGTACGCTAACACTAACCCGCGCCCTCACACGTACGCTCCCCCTAGAGCGTTGTCGTACCCTCACCTGGACCCTGAACCGTCCCCGTCCCCTAACCCTAACCCTAGCCCGAACCCTAACCCTAACCCTTCCCCGAAGCCTGACCCTCAGCCGTCCCCTAATCCTAACCCGTACGCTGACACTAACCCGCGCCCTCACACGTACGCTCCCCCTAGAGCGTTGTCGTACCCTCACCTGGACCCTGAACCGTCCCCGTCCCCTAACCCTAACCCTAGCCCGAACCCTAACCCTAACCCTTCCCCGAAGCCTGACCCTCAGCCGTCCCCTAATCCTAACCCGTACGCTGACACTAACCCGCGCCCTCACACGTACGCTCCCCCTAGAGCGTTGTCGTACTCTCACCTGGACCCTAAACCGTCCCCGTCCCCTAACCCTAACCCTAGCCCGAACCCTAACCCTAACCCTTCCCCGAAGCCTGACCCTCAGCCGTCCCCTAATCCTAACCCGTACGCTGACACT
The DNA here is from genome assembly GCF_963455315.2 of Globicephala melas. NCBI lineage: Eukaryota > Metazoa > Chordata > Mammalia > Artiodactyla > Delphinidae > Globicephala > Globicephala melas. The sequence continues at coordinate 84,141 of NW_027207497.1, read as the reverse complement.
AACCCGCGCCCTCACACGTACGCTCCCCCTAGAGCATTGTCGTACCCTCACATGGACCCTAAACCGTCTCCGTCCCCTAACCCTAACCCTAGCCCGAACCCTAACCCTAACCCTTCCCCGAAGCCTGACCCTCAGCCGTCCCCTAATCCTAACCCGTACGCTGACACTAACCCGCGCCCTCACACGTACGCTCCCCCTAGAGCATTGTCGTACCCTCACCTGGACCCTAAACCGTCCCCGTCCCCTAATCCTAACCCTAGCCCGAACCCTAACCCTAACACTTCCCCGAAGCCTGACCCTCAGCCGTCCCCTAATCCTAACCCGTACGCTGACACTAACCCGCGCCCTCACACGTACGCTCCACCTAGAGCGTTGTCGTACCCTCACCTGGACCCTAAACCGTCCCCGTCCCCTAACCCTAACCCTAGCCCGAACCCTAACCCTAACCCTTCCCCGAAGCCTGACCCTCAGCCGTCCCCTAATCCTAACCCGTACGCTGACACTAACCCGCGGCCTCACACGTACGCTCCCCCTAGAGCGTTGTCGTACCCTCACCTGGACCCTAAACCGTCCCCGTCCCCTAACCCTAACCCTAGCCCGAACCCTAACCCTAACCCTTCCCCGAAGCCTGACCCTCAGCCGTCCCCTAATCCTAACCCGTACGCTGACACTAACCCGCGCCCTCACACGTACGCTCCCCCTACAGCGTTGTCGTACCCTCACCTGGACCCTTAACCGTCCCCGTCCCCTAACCCTAACCCTAGCCCGAACACTAACCCTAACCCTTCCCCGAAGCCTGACCCTCAGCCATCCCCTAATCCTAACCCGTACGCTGACACTAACCCGCGCCCTCACACGTACGCTCCCCCTAGAGCGTTGTCGTACCCTCACCTGGACCCTAAACCGTCCCCGTCCCCTAACCCTAACCCTAGCCCGAACCCTAACCCTAACCCTTCCCCGAAGCCTGACCCTCAGCCGTCCCCTAATCCTAACCCGTACGCTGACACTAACCCGCGCCCTCACACGTACGCTCCCCCTAGAGCGTTGTTGTACCCTCACCTGGACCCTAAACCGTCCCCGTCCCCTAACCCTAACCCTAGCCCGAACCCTAACCCTAACCCTTCCCCGAAGCCTGACCCTCAGCCGTCCCCTAATCCTAACCCGTACGCTGACACTAACCCGCGCCCTCACACGTACGCTCCCCCTAGAGCGTTGTCGTACCCTCACCTGGACCCTAAACCGTCCCCGTCCCCTAACCCTAACCCTAGCCCGAACCCTAACCCTAACCCTTCCCCGAAGCCTGACCCTCAGCCGTCCCCTAATCCTAACCCGTACGCTGACACTAACCCGCGCCCTCACACGTACGCTCCCCCTAGAGCGTTGTCGTACCCTCACCTGGACCCTAAACCGTCCCCGTCCCCTAACCCTAACCCTAGCCCGAACCCTAACCCTAACCCTTCCCCGAAGCCTGACCCTCAGCCGTCCCCTAATCCTAACCCGTACGCTGACACTAACCCGCGCCCTCACACGTACGCTCCCCCTAGAGCGTTGTCGTACCCTCACCTGGACCCTAAACCGTCCCCGTCCCCTAACCCTAACCCTAGCCCGAACCCTAACCCTAACCCTTCCCCGAAGCCTGACCCTCAGCCGTCCCCTAATCCTAACCCGTACGCTGACACTAACCCGCGCCCTCACACGTACGCTCCCCCTAGAGCGTTGTCGTACCCTCACCTGGACCCTAAACCGTCCCCGTCCCCTAACCCTAACCCTAGCCCGAACCCTAACCCTAACCCTTCCCCGAAGCCTGACCCTCAGCCGTCCCCTAATCCTAACCCGTACGCTGACACTAACCCGCGCCCTCACACGTACGCTCCCCCTAGAGCGTTGTCGTACCCTCACCTGGACCCTAAACCGTCCCCGTCCCCTAACCCTAACCCTAGCCCGAACCCTAACCCTAACCCTTCCCCGAAGCCTGACCCTCAGCCGTCCCCTAATCCTAACCCGTACGCTGACACTAACCCGCGCCCTCACACGTACGCTCCCCCTAGAGCGTTGTCGTACCCTCACCTGGACCCTAAACCGTCCCCGTCCCCTAACCCTAACCCTAGCCCGAACCCTAACCCTAACCCTTCCCCGAAGCCTGACCCTCAGCCGTCCCCTAATCCTAACCCGTACGCTGACACTAACCCGCGCCCTCACACGTACGCTCCCCCTAGAGCGTTGTCGTACCCTCACCTGGACCCTAAACCGTCCCCGTCCCCTAACCCTAACCCTAGCCCGAACCCTAACCCTAACCCTTCCCCGAAGCCTGACCCTCAGCCGTCCCCTAATCCTAACCCGTACGCTGACACTAACCCGCGCCCTCACACGTACGCTCCCCCTAGAGTGTTGTCGTACCCTCACCTGGACCCTAAACCGTCCCCGTCCCCTAACCCTAACCCTAGCCCGAACCCTAACCCTAACACTTCCCCGAAGCCTGACTCTCAGCCGTCCCCTATTCCTAACCCGTACGCTGACACTAACCCGCGCCCTCACACGTACGCTCCCCCTAGAGCGTTGTCGTACCCTCACCTGGACCCTAAACCGTCCCCGTCCCCTAACCCTAACCCTAGCCCGAACCCTAACCCTAACCCTTCCCCGAAGCCTGACCCTCAGCCGTCCCCTAATCCTAACCCGTACGCTGACACTAACCCGCGCCCTCACACGTACGCTCCCCCTAGAGCGTTGTCGTACCCTCACCTGGACCCTGAACCGTCCCCGTCCCCTAACCCTAACCCTAGCCCGAACCCTAACCCTAACCCTTCCCCGAAGCCTGACCCTCAGCCGTCCCCTAATCCTAATCCGTACGCTGACACTAACCCGCGGCCTCACACGTACGCTCCCCCTAGAGCGTTGTCGTACCCTCACCTGTACCCTAAACCCTCCCCGTCCCCTAACCCTAACCCTAGCCCGAACCCTAACCCTAACCCTTCCCCGAAGCCTGACCCTCAGCCGTCCCCTAATCCTAACCCGTACGCTGACACTAACCCGCGCCCTCACACGTACGCTCCCCCTAGAGCGTTGTCGTACCCTCACCTGGACCCTAAACCGTCCCCGTCCCCTAACCCTAACCCTAGCCCGAACCCTAACCCTAACCCTTCCCCGAAGCCTGACCCTCAGCCGTCCCCTAATCCTAACCCGTACGCTGACACTAACCCGCGCCCTAACACGTACGCTCCCCCTAGAGCGTTGTCGTACCCTCACCTGGATCCTAAACCGTCCCCGTCCCCTAACCCTAACCCTAGCCCGAACCCTAACCCTAACCCTTCCCCGAAGCCTGACCCTCAGCCGTCCCCTAATCCTAACCCGTACGCTGACACTAACCCGCGCCCTCACACGTACGCTCCCCCTAGAGCGTTGTCGTACCCTCACCTGGACCCTGAACCGTCCCCGTCCCCTAACCCTAACCCTAGCCCGAACCCTAACCCTAACCCTTCCCCGAAGCCTGACCCTCAGCCGTCCCCTAATCCTAACCCGTACGCTGACACTAACCCGCGCCCTCACACGTACGCTCCCCCTAGAGCGTTGTCGTACCCTCATCTGGACCCTAAACCGTCCCCGTCCCCTAACCCTAACCCTAGCCCGAACCCTAACCCTAACCCTTCCCCGAAGCCTGACCCTCAGCCGTCCCCTAATCCTAACCCGTACGCTGACACTAACATGCGCCCTAACACGTACGCTCCCCCTAGAGCGTTGTCGTACCCTCACCTGGATCCTAAACCGTCCCCGTGCCCTAACCCTAACCCTAGCCCGAACCCTAACCCTAACACTTCCCCGAAGCCTGACCCTCAGCCGTCCCCTAATCCTAACCCGTACGCTGACACTAACCCGCGCCCTCACACGTACGCTCCCCCTAGAGCGTTGTCGTACCCTCACCTGGACCCTGAACCGTCCCCGTCCCCTAACCCTAACCCTAGCCCGAACCCTAACCCTAACCCTTCCCCGAAGCCTGACCCTCAGCCGTCCCCTAATCCTAACCCGTACGCTGACACTAACCCGCGCCCTCACACGTACGCTCCCCCTAGAGCGTTGTCGTACCCTCACCTGGACCCTAAACCGTCCCCGTCCCCTAACCCTAACCCTAGCCCGAACCCTAACCCTAACCCTTCCCCGAAGCCTGACCCTCAGCCGTCCCCTAATCCTAACCCGTACGCTGACACTAACCCGCGCCCTCACACGTACGCTCCCCCTAGAGCGTTGTCGTACCCTCACCTGGACCCTAAACCGTCCCCGTCCCCTAACCCTAACCCTAGCCCGAACCCTAACCCTAACCCTTCCCCGAAGCCTGACCCTCAGCCGTCCCCTAATCCTAACCCGTACGCTGACACTAACCCGCGCCCTCACACGTACGCTCCCCCTAGAGCGTTGTCGTACCCTCACCTGGACCCTAAACCGTCCCCGTCCCCTAACCCTAACCCTAGCCCGAACCCTAACCCTACCACTTCCCCGAAGCCTGACCCTCAGCCGTCCCCTAATCCTAACCCGTACGCTGACACTAACCCGCGCCCTCACACGTACGCTCCCCCTAGAGCGTTGTCGTACCCTCACCTGGACCCTCAACCGTCCCCGTCCCCTAACCCTAACCCTAGCCCGAACCCTAACCCTAACACTTCCCCGAAGCCTGACCCTCAGCCGTCCCCTAATCCTAACCCGTACGCTGACACTAACCCACGCCCTCACACGTACGCTCCCCCTAGAGCGTTGTCGTACCCTCACCTGGACCCTAAACCGTCCCCGTCCCCTAACCCTAACCCTAGCCCGAACCCTAACCCTAACCCTTCCCCGAAGCCTGACCCTCAGCCGTCCCCTAATCCTAACCCGTACGCTGACACTAACCCGCGCCCTCACACGTACGCTCCCCCTAGAGCGTTGTCGTACCCTCACCTGGACCCTAAACCGTCCCCGTCCCCTAACCCTAACCCTAGCCCGAACCCTAACCCTAACCCTTCCCCGAAGCCTGACCCTCAGCCGTCCCCTAATCCTAACCCGTACGCTGACACTAACCCGCGCCCTCACACGTACGCTCCCCCTAGAGTGTTGTCGTACCCTCACCTGGACCCTAAACCGTCCCCGTCCCCTAACCCTAACCCTAGCCCGAACCCTAACCCTAACCCTTCCCCGAAGCCTGACCCTCAGCCGTCCCCTAATCCTAACCCGTACGCTGACACTAACCCGCGCCCTCACACGTACGCTCCCCCTAGAGCGTTGTCGTACCCTCACCTGGACCCTAAACCGTCCCCGTGCCCTAACCCTAACCCTAGCCCGAACCCTAACCCTAACACTTCCCCGAAGCCTGACCCTCAGCCGTCCCCTAATCCTAACCCGTACGCTGACACTAACCCGCGCCCTCACACGTACGCTCCCCCTAGAGCGTTGTCGTACCCTCACCTGGACCCTAAACCGTCCCCGTCCCCTAACCCTAACCCTAGCCCGAACCCTAACCCTAACCCTTCCCCGAAGCCTGACCCTCAGCCGTCCCCTAATCCTAACCCGTACGCTGACACTAACCCGCGCCCTCACACGTACGCTCCCCCTAGAGCGTTGTCGTACCCTCACCTGGACCCTAAACCGTCCCCGTCCCCTAACCCTAACCCTAGCCCGAACCCTAACCCTAACCCTTCCCCGAAGCCTGACCCTCAGCCGTCCCCTAATCCTAACCCGTACGCTGACACTAACCCGCGCCCTCACACGTACGCTCCCCCTAGAGCGTTGTCGTACCCTCACCTGGACCCTAAACCGTCCCCGTCCCCTAACCCTAACCCTAGCCCGAACCCTAACCCTAACCCTTCCCCGAAGCCTGACCCTCAGCCGTCCCCTAATCCTAACCCGTACGCTGACACTAACCCGCGGCCTCACACGTACGCTCCCCCTAGAGCGTTGTCGTAACCTCACCTGGACCCTAAACCGTCCCCGTCCCCTAACCCTAACCCTAGCCCGAACCCTAACCCTAACCCTTCCCCGAAGCCTGACCCTCAGCCGTCCCCTAATCCTAACCCGTACGCTGACACTAACCCGCGCCCTCACACGTACGCTCCCCCTACAGCGTTGTCGTACCCTCACCTGGACCCTTAACCGTCCCCGTCCCCTAACCCTAACCCTAGCCCGAACACTAACCCTAACCCTTCCCCGAAGCCTGACCCTAAGCCGTCCCCTAATCCTAACCCGTACGCTGACACTAACCCGCGCCCTCACACGTACGCTCCCCCTAGAGCGTTGTCGTACCCTCACCTGGACCCTAAACCGTCCCCGTCCCCTAACCCTAACCCTAGCCCGAACCCTAACCCTAACCCTTCCCCGAAGCCTGACCCTCAGCCGTCCCCTAATCCTAACCCGTACGCTGACACTAACCCGCGCCCTCACACGTACGCTCCCCCTAGAGCGTTGTCGTACCCTCACCTGGACCCTAAACCGTCCCCGTCCCCTAACCCTAACCCTAGCCCGAACCCTAACCCTAACCCTTCCCCGAAGCCTGACCCTCAGCCGTCCCCTAATCCTAACCCGTACGCTGACACTAACCCGCGCCCTCACACGTACGCTCCCCCTAGAGCGTTGTCGTACCCTCACCTGGACCCTAAACCGTCCCCGTCCCCTAACCCTAACCCTAGCCCGAACCCTAACCCTAACCCTTCCCCGAAGCCTGACCCTCAGCCGTCCCCTAATCCTAACCCGTACGCTGACACTAACCCGCGCCCTCACACGTACGCTCCCCCTAGAGCGTTGTCGTACCCTCACCTGGACCCTAAACCGTCCCCGTCCCCTAACCCTAACCCTAGCCCGAACCCTAACCCTAACCCTTCCCCGAAGCCTGACCCTCAGCCGTCCCCTAATCCTAACCCGTACGCTGACACTAACCCGCGCCCTCACACGTACGCTCCCCCTAGAGCGTTGTCGTACACTCACCTGGACCCTAAACCGTCCCCGTCCCGTAACCCTAACCCTAGCCCGAACCCTAACCCTAACCCTTCCCCGAAGCCTGACCCTCAGCCATCCCCTAATCCTAACCCGTACGCTGACACTAACCCGCGCCCTCACACGTACGCTCCCCCTAGAGCGTTGTCGTACCCTCACCTGGACCCTAAACCGTCCCCGTCCCCTAACCCTAACCCTAGCCCGAACCCTAACCCTAACCCTTCCCCGAAGCCTGACCCTCAGCCGTCCCCTAATCCTAACCCGAACGCTGACACTAACCCGCGCCCTCACACGTACGCTCCCCCTAGAGCGTTGTCGTACCCTCACCTGGACCCTAAACCGTCCACGTCCCCTAACCCTAACCCTAGCCCGAACCCTAACCCTAACCCTTCCCCGAAGCCTGACCCTCAGCCGTCCCCTAATCCTAACCCCTACGCTGACACTAACCCGCGCCCTCACACGTACGCTCCCCCTAGAGCGTTGTCGTACCCTCACCTGGACCCTAAACCGTCCCCGTCCCCTAACCCTAACCCTAGCCCGAACCCTAACCCTAACCCTTCCCCGAAGCCTGACCCTCAGCCGTCCCCTAATCCTAACCCGTACGCTGACACTAACCCGCGCCCTCACACGTACGCTCCCCCTAGAGCGTTGTCGTACCCTCACCTGGACCCTAAACCGTCCCCGTCCCCTAACCCTAACCCTAGCCCGAACCCTAACCCTAACCCTTCCCCGAAGCCTGACCCTCAGCCGTCCCCTAATCCTAACCCGTACGCTGACACTAACCCGCGCCCTCACACGTACGCTCCCCCTAGAGCGTTGTCGTACCCTCACCTGGACCCTAAACCGTCCCCGTCCCCTAACCCTAACCCTAGCCCGAACCCTAACCCTAACCCTTCCCCGAAGCCTGACCCTCAGCCGTCCCCTAATCCTAACCCGTACGCTGACACTAACCCGCGCCCTCACACGTACGCTCCCCCTAGAGCGTTGTCGTACCCTCACCTGGACCCTAAACCGTCCCCGTCCCCTAACCCTAACCCTAGCCCGAACCCTAACCCTAACCCTTCCCCGAAGCCTGACCCTCAGCCGTCCCCTAATCCTAACCCGTACGCTGACACTAACCCGCGCCCTCACACGTACGCTCCCCCTAGAGCGTTGTCGTACCCTCACCTGGACCCTAAACCGTCCCCGTCCCCTAACCCTAACCCTAGCCCGAACCCTAACCCTAACCCTTCCCCGAAGCCTGACCCTCAGCCGTCCCCTAATCCTAACCCGTACGCTGACACTAACCCGCGCCCTCACACGTACGCTCCCCCTAGAGCGTTGTCGTACACTCACCTGGACCCTAAACCGTCCCCGTCCCGTAACCCTAACCCTAGCCCGAACCCTAACCCTAACCCTTCCCCGAAGCCTGACCCTCAGCCATCCCCTAATCCTAACCCGTACGCTGACACTAACCCGCGCCCTCACACGTACGCTCCCCCTAGAGCGTTGTCGTACCCTCACCTGGACCCTAAACCGTCCCCGTCCCCTAACCCTAACCCTAGCCCGAACCCTAACCCTAACCCTTCCCCGAAGCCTGACCCTCAGCCGTCCCCTAATCCTAACCCGTACGCTGACACTAACCCGCGCCCTCACACGTACGCTCCCCCTAGAGCGTTGTCGTACCCTCACCTGGACCCTAAACCGTCCACGTCCCCTAACCCTAACCCTAGCCCGAACCCTAACCCTAACCCTTCCCCGAAGCCTGACCCTCAGCCGTCCCCTAATCCTAACCCGTACGCTGACACTAACCCGCGCCCTCACACGTACGCTCCCCCTAGAGCGTTGTCGTACCCTCACCTGGACCCTAAACCGTCCCCGTCCCCTAACCCTAACCCTAGCCCGAACCCTAACCCTAACCCTTCCCCGAAGCCTGACCCTCAGCCGTCCCCTAATCCTAACCCGTACGCTGACACTAACCCGCGCCCTCACACGTACGCTCCCCCTAGAGCGTTGTCGTACCCTCACCTGGACCCTAAACCGTCCCCGTCCCCTAACCCTAACCCTAGCCCGAACCCTAACCCTAACCCTTCCCCGAAGCCTGACCCTCAGCCGTCCCCTAATCCTAACCCGTACGCTGACACTAACCCGCGCGCTCACACGTACGCTCCCCCTAGAGCGTTGTCGTACCCTCACCTGGACCCTAAACCGTCCCCGTCCCCTAACCCTAACCCTAGCCCGAACCCTAACCCTAACCCTTCCCCGAAGCCTGACCCTCAGCCGTCCCCTAATCCTAACCCGTACGCTGACACTAACCCGCGGCCTCACACGTACGCTCCCCCTAGAGCGTTGTCGTACCCTCACCTGGACCCTAAACCGTCCCCGTCCCCTAACCCTAACCCTAGCCCGAACCCTAACCCTAACCCTTCCCCGAAGCCTGACCCTCAGCCGTCCCCTAATCCTAACCCGTACGCTGACACTAACCCGCGCCCTCACACGTACGCTCCCCCTAGAGCGTTGTCGTACCCTCACCTGGACCCTAAACCGTCCCCGTCCCCTAACCCTAACCCTAGCCCGAACCCTAACCCTAACCCTTCCCCGAAGCCTGACCCTCAGCCGTCCCCTAATCCTAACCCGTACGCTGACACTAACCCGCGCCCTCACACGTACGCTCCCCCTAGAGCGTTGTCGTACCCTCACCTGGACCCTAAACCGTCCCCGTCCCCTAACCCTAACCCTAGCCCGAACCCTAACCCTAACCCTTCCCCGAAGCCTGACCCTCAGCCGTCCCCTAATCCTAACCCGTATGCTGACACTAAGCCGCGCCCTCACACGTACGCTCCCCCTACAGCGTTGTCGTACCCTCACCTGGACCCTTAACCGTCCCCGTCCCCTAACCCTAACCCTAGCCCGAACACTAACCCTAACCCTTCCCCGAAGCCTGACCCTCAGCCGTCCCCTAATCCTAACCCGTACGCTGCCACTAACCCGCGCCCTCACACGTACGCTCCCCCTAGAGCGTTGTCGTACCCTCACCTGGACCCTAAACCGTCCCCGTCCCCTAACCCTAACCCTAGCCCGAACCCTAACCCTAACCCTTCCCCGAAGCCTGACCCTCAGCCGTCCCCTAATCCTAACCCGTACGCTGACACTAACCCGCGCCCTCACACGTACGCTCCCCCTAGAGCGTTGTCGTACACTCACCTGGACCCTAAACCGTCCCCGTCCCCTAACCCTAACCCTAGCCCGAACCCTAACCCTAACCCTTCCCCGAAGCCTGACCCTCAGCCATCCCCTAATCCTAACCCGTACGCTTACACTAACCCGCGCCCTCACACGTACGCTCCCCCTAGAGCGTTGTCGTACCCTCACCTGGACCCTAAACCGTCCCCGTCCCCTAACCCTAACCCTAGCCCGAACCCTAACCCTAACCCATCCCCGAAGCCTGACCCTCAGCCGTCCCCTAATCCTAACCCGTACGCTGACACTAACCCGCGCCCTCACACGTACGCTCCCCCTAGAGCGTTGTCGTACCCTCACCTGGACCCTAAACCGTCCCCGTCCCCTAACCCTAACCCTAGCCCGAACCCTAATCCTAACCCTTCCCCGAAGCCTGACCCTCAGCCGTCCCCTAATCCTAACCCGTACGCTGACACTAACCCGCGCCCTCACACGTACGCTCCCCCTAGAGCGTTGTCGTACCCTCACCTGGACCCTAAACCGTCCCCGTCCCCTAACCCTAACCCTAGCCCGAACCCTAACCCTAACCCTTCCCCGAAGCCTGACCCTCAGCCGTCCCCTAATCCTAACCCGTACGCAGACACTAACCCGCGCCCTCACACGTACGCTCCCCCTAGAGCGTTGTCGTACCCTCACCTGGACCCTAAACCGTCCCCGTCCCCTAACCCTAACCCTAGCCCGAACCCTAACCCTAACCCTTCCCCGAAGCCTGACCCTCAGCCGTCCCCTAATCCTAACCCGTACGCTGACACTAACCCGCGCCCTCACACGTACGCTCCCCCTAGAGCGTTGTCGTACCCTCACCTGGACCCTAAACCGTCCCCGTCCCCTAACCCTAACCCTAGCCCGAACCCTAACCCTAACCCTTCCCCGAAGCCTGACCCTCAGCCGTCCCCTAATCCTAACCCGTACGCTGACACTAACCCGCGCCCTCACACGTACGCTCCCCCTAGAGCGTTGTCATACCCTCACCTGAACCCTAAACCGTCCCCGTTCCCTAACCCTAACCCTAGCCCGAACCCTAACCCTAACCCTTCCCCGAAGCCTGACCCTCAGCCGTCCCCTAATCCTAACCCGTACGCTGACACTAACCCGCGCCCTCACACGTACGCTCCCCCTAGAGCGTTGTCGTACCCTCACCTGGACCCTAAACCGTCCCCGTCCCCTAACCCTAACCCTAGCCCGAACCCTAACCCTAACCCTTCCCCGAAGCCTGACCCTCAGCCGTCCCCTAATCCTAACCCGTACGCTGACACTAACCCGCGCCCTCACACGTACGCTCCCCCTAGAGCGTTGTCGTACCCTCACCTGGACCCTAAACCGTCCCCGTCCCCTAACCCTAACCCTAGCCCGAACCCTAACCCTAACCCTTCCCCGAAGCCTGACCCTCAGCCGTCCCCTAATCCTAACCCGTACGCTGACACTAACCCGCGCCCTCACACGTACGCTCCCCCTAGAGCGTTGTCGTACACTCACCTGGACCCTAAACCGTCCCCGTCCCGTAACCCTAACCCTAGCCCGAACCCTAACCCTAACCCTTCCCCGAAGCCTGACCCTCAGCCATCCCCTAATCCTAACCCGTACGCTGACACTAACCCGCGCCCTCACACGTACGCTCCCCCTAGAGCGTTGTCGTACCCTCACCTGGACCCTAAACCGTCCCCGTCCCCTAACCCTAACCCTAGCCCGAACCCTAACCCTAACCCTTCCCCGAAGCCTGACCCTCAGCCGTCCCCTAATCCTAACCCGTACGCTGAAACTAACCCGCGCCCTCACACGTACGCTCCCCCTAGAGCGTTGTCATACCCTCACCTGGACCCTAAACCGTCCCCGTCCCCTAACCCTAACCCTAGCCCGAACCCTAACCCTAACCCTTCCCCGAAGCCTGACCCTCAGCCGTCCCCTAATCCTAACCCGTACGCTGACACTAACCCGCGCCCTCACACGTACGCTCCCCCTAGAGCGTTGTCGTACCCTCACCTGGACCCTAAACCGTCCCCGTCCCCTAACCCTAACCCTAGCCCGAACCCTAACCCTAACCCTTCCCCGAAGCCTGACCCTCAGCCGTCCCCTAATCCTAACCCGTACGCTGACACTAACCCGCGCCCTCACACGTACGCTCCCCCTAGAGCGTTGTCGTACCCTCACCTGGACCCTAAACCGTCCCCGTCCCCTAACCCTAACCCTAGCCCGAACCCTAACCCTAACCCTTCCCCGAAGCCTGACCCTCAGCCGTCCCCTAATCCTAACCCGTACGCTGACACTAACCCGCGGCCTCACACGTACGCTCCCCCTAGAGCGTTGTCGTACCCTCACCTGGACCCTAAACCGTCCCCGTCCCCTAACCCTAACCCTAGCCCGAACCCTAACCCTAACCCTTCCCCAAAGCCTCACCCTCAGCCGTCCCCTAATCCTAACCCGTACGCTGACACTAACCCGCGCCCTCACACGTACGCTCCCCCTAGAGCGTTGTCGTACCCTCACCTGGACCCTAAACCGTCCCCGTCCCCTAACCCTAACCCTAGCCCGAACCCTAACCCTAACCCTTCCCCGAAGCCTGACCCTCAGCCGTCCCCTAATCCTAACCCGTACGCTGACACTAACCCGCGCCCTCACACGTACGCTCCCCCTAGAGCGTTGTCGTACCCTCACCTGGACCCTAAACCGTCCCCGTCCCCTAACCCTAACCCTAGCCCGAACCCTAACCCTAACCCTTCCCCGAAGCCTGACCCTCAGCCGTCCCCTAATCCTAACCCGTACGCTGACACTAACCCGCGCCCTCACACGTACGCTCCCCCTAGAGCGTTGTCGTACCCTCACCTGGACCCTAAACCGTCCCCGTCCCCTAACCCTAACCCTAGCCCGAACCCTAACCCTAACCCTTCCCCGAAGCCTGACCCTCAGCCGTCCCCTAATCCTAACCCGTACGCTGACACTAACCCGCGCCCTCACACGTACGCTCCCCCTAGAGCGTTGTCGTACCCTCACCTGGACCCTAAACCGTCCCCGTCCCCTAACCCTAACCCTAGCCCGAACCCTAACCCTAACCCTTCCCCGAAGCCTGACCCTCAGCCATCCCCTAATCCTAACCCGTACGCTGACACTAACCCGCGGCCTCACACGTACGCCCCCCCTACAGCGTTGTCGTACCCTCACCTGGACCCTTAACCGTCCCCGTCCCCTAACCCTAACCCTAGCCCGAACACTAACCATAACCCTTCCCCGAAGCCTGACCCTCAGCCGTCCCCTAATCCTAACCCGTACGCTGACACTAACCCGCGCCTTCACACGTACGCTCCCCCAGGAGCGTTGTCGTACCCTCACCTGGACCCTAAACCGTCCCCGTCCCCTAACCCTAACCCTAGCCCGAACCCTAACCCTAACCCTTCCCCGAAGCCTGACCCTCAGCCGTCCCCTAATCCTAACCCGTACGCTGACACTAACCCACGCCCTCACACGTACGCTCCCCCTAGAGCGTTGTCGTACACTCACCTGGACCCTAAACCGTCCCCGTCCCCTAACCCTAACCCTAGCCCGAACCCTAACCCTAACCCTTCCCCGAAGCCTGACCCTCAGCCATCCCCTAATCCTAACCCGTACGCTGACACTAACCCGCGCCCTCACACGTACGCTCCCCCTAGAGCGTTGTCGTACCCTCACCTGGACCCTAAACCGTCCCCGTCCCCTAACCCTAACCCTAGCCCGAACCCTAACCCTAACCCATCCCCGAAGCCTGACCCTCAGCCGTCCCCTAATCCTAACCCGTACGCTGACACTAACCCGCGCCCTCACACGTACGCTCCCCCTAGAGCGTTGTCGTACCCTCACCTGGACCCTAAACCGTCCCCGTCCCCTAACCCTAACCCTAGCCCGAACCCTAACCCTAACCCTTCCCCGAAGCCTGACCCTCAGCCGTCCCCTAATCCTAACCCGTACGCTGACACTAACCCGCGCCCTCACACGTACGCTCCCCCTAGAGCGTTGTCGTACCCTCACCTGGACCCTAAACCGTCCCCGTCCCCTAACCCTAACCCTAGCCCGAACCCTAACCCTAACCCTTCCCCGAAGCCTGACCCTCAGCCGTCCCCTAATCCTAACCCGTACGCTGACACTAACCCGCGCCCTCACACGTACGCTCCCCCTAGAGCGTTGTCGTACCCTCACCTGGACCCTAAACCGTCCCCGTCCCCTAACCCTAACCCTAGCCCGAACCCTAACCCTAACCCTTCCCCGAAGCCTCACCCTCAGCCGTCCCCTAATCCTAACCCGTACGCTGACACTAACCCGCGCCCTCACACGTACGCTCCCCCTAGAGCGTTGTCGTACCCTCACCTGGACCCTAAACCGTCCCCGTCCCCTAACCCTAACCCTAGCCCGAACCCTAACCCTAACCCTTCCCCGAAGCCTGACCCTCAGCCGTCCCCTAATCCTAACCCGTACGCTGACACTAACCCGCGCCCTCACACGTACGCTCCCCCTAGAGCGTTGTCGTACCCTCACCTGGACCCTAAACCGTCCCCGTCCCCTAACCCTAACCCTAGCCCGAACCCTAACCCTAACCCTTCCCCGAAGCCTGACCCTCAGCCGTCCCCTATTCCTAACACGTACGCTGACACTAACCCGCGCCCTCACACGTACGCTCCCCCTAGAGCATTGTCGTACCCTCACCTGGACCCTAAACCGTCCCCGTCCCCTAACCCTAACCCTAGCCCGAACCCTAACCCTAACCCTTCCCCGAAGCCTGACCCTCAGCCGTCCCCTAATCCTAACCCGTACGCTGACACTAACCCGCGCCCTCACACGTACGCTCCCCCTAGAGCGTTGTCGTACCCTCACCTGGACCCTAAACCGTCCCCGTCCCCTAACCCTAACCCTAGCCCGAACCCTAACCCTAACACTTCCCCGAAGCCTGACCCTCAGCCGTCCCCTAATCCTAACCCGTACGCTGACACTATCCCGCGCCCTCACACGTACGCTCCCCCTAGAGCGTTGTCATACCCTCACCTGGACCCTAAACCGTCCCCGTTCCCTAACCCTAACCCTTGCCCGAACCCTAACCCTAACCCTTCCCCGAAGCCTGACCCTCAGCCGTCCCCTAATCCTAACCCGTACGCTGACACTAACCCGCGCCCTCACACGTACGCTCCCCCTACAGCGTTGTCGTACCCTCACCTGGACCCTTAACCGTCCCCGTCCCCTAACCCTAACCCTAGCCCAAACACTAACCCTAACCCTTCCCCGAAGCCTGACCCTCAGCCGTCCCCTAATCCTAACCCGTACGCTGACACTAACCCGCGCCCTCACACGTACGCTCCCCCTAGATCGTTGTCGTACCCTCACCTGGACCCTAAACCGTCCCCGTCCCCTAACCCTAACCCTAGACGAACCCTAACCCTAACCCTTCCCCGAAGCCTGACCCTCAGCCGTCCCCTAATCCTAACCCGTACGCTGACACTAACCCGCGCCCTCACACATACGCTCCCCCTAGAGCGTTGTCGTACACTCACCTGGACCCTAAACCGTCCCCGTCCCGTAACCCTAACCCTAGCCCGAACCCTAACCCTAACCCTTCCCCGAAGCCTGACCCTCAGCCATCCCCTAATCCTAACCCGTACGCTGACACTAACCCGCGCCCTCACACGTACGCTCCCCCTAGAGCGTTGTCGTACCCTCACCTGGACCCTAAACCGTCCCCGTCCCCTAACCCTAACCCTAGCCCGAACCCTAACCCTAACCCTTCCCCGAAGCCTGACCCTCAGCCGTCCCCTAATCCTAACCCGTACGCAGACACTAACCCGCGCCCTCACACGTACGCTCCCCCTAGAGCGTTGTCGTACCCTCACCTGGACCCTAAACCGTCCCCGTCCCCTAACCCTAACCCTAGCCCGAACCCTAACCCTAACCCTTCCCCGAAGCCTGACCCTCAGCCGTCCCCTAATCCTAACCCGTACGCTGACACTAACCCGCGCCCTCACACGTACGCTCCCCCTAGAGCGTTGTCGTACCCTCACCTGGACCCTAAACCGTCCCCGTCCCCTAACCCTAACCCTAGCCCGAACCCTAACCCTAACCCTTCCCCGAAGCCGGACCCTCAGCCGTCCCCTAATCCTAACCCGTACGCTGACACTAACCCGCGCCCTCACACGTACGCTCCCCCTAGAGCGTTGTCGTACCCTCACCTGGACCCTAAACCGTCCCCGTCCCCTAACCCTAACCCTAGCCCGAACCCTAACCCTAACCCTTCCCCGAAGCCTGACCCTCAGCCGTCCCCTAAATCTAACCCGTACGCTGACACTAACCCGCGCCCTCACACGTACGCTCCCCCTAGAGCGTTGTCGTACCCTCACCTGGACCCTAAACCGTCCCCGTCCCCTAACCCTAACCCTAGCCCGAACCCTAACCCTAACCCTTCCCCAAAGCCTGACCCTCAGCCGTCCCCTAATCCTAACCCGTACGCTGACACTAACCCGCGCCCTCACACGTACGCTCCCCCTAGAGCGTTGTCGTACCCTCACCTGGACCCTAAACCGTCCCCGTCCCCTAACCCTAACCCTAGCCCGAACCCTAACCCTAACCCTTCCCCGAAGCCTGACCCTCAGCCGTCCCCTAATCCTAACCCGTACGCTGACACTAACCCGCGCCCTCACACGTACGCTCCCCCTAGAGCGTTGTCGTACCCTCACCTGGACCCTAAACCGTCCCCGTCCCCTAACCCTAACCCTAGCCCGAACCCTAACCCTAACCCTTCCCCGAAGCCTGACCCTCAGCCGTCCCCTAATCCTAACCCGTACGCTGACACTAACCCGCGCCCTCACACGTACGCTCCCCCTAGAGCGTTGTCGTACCCTCACCTGGACCCAAAACCGTCCCCGTCCCCTAACCCTAACCCTAGCCCGAACCCTAACCCTAACCCTTCCCCGAAGCCTGACCCTCAGCCGTCCCCTAATCCTAACCCGTACGCTGACACTAACCCGCGCCCTCACACGTACGCTCCCCCTAGAGCGTTGTCGTACACTCACCTGGACCCTAAACCATCCCCGTCCCCTAACCCTAACCCTAGCCCGAACCCTAACCCTAACCCTTCCCCGAAGCCTGACCCTCAGCCGTCCCCTAATCCTAACCCGTACGCTGACACTAACCCGCGCCCTCACACGTACGCTCCCCCTAGAGCGTTGTCGTACCCTCACCTGGACCCTAAACCGTCCCCGTCCCCTAACCCTAACCCTAGCCCGAACCCTAACCCTAACCCTTCCCCGAAGCCTGACCCTCAGCCGTCCCGTAATCCTAACCCGTAGGCTGACACTAACCTGCGCCCTCACACGTACGCTCCCCCTAGAGCGTTGTCGTACCCTCACCTGGACCCTAAACCGTCCCCGTCCCCTAACCCTAACCCTAGCCCGAACCCTAACCCTAACCCTTCCCCGAAGCCTGACCCTCAGCCGTCCCCTAATCCTAACCCGTACGCTGACACTAACCCGTGCCCTCACACGTACGCTCCCCCTAGAGCGTTGTCGTACCCTCACCTGGACCCTAAACCGTCCCCGTCCCCTAACCCTAACCCTAGCCCGAACCCTAACCCTAACCCTTCCCCGAAGCCTGACCCTCAGCCGTCCCCTAATCCTAACCCGTACGCTGACACTAACCCGCGCCCTCACACGTACGCTCCCCCTAGAGCGTTGTCGTACCCTCACCTGGACCCTAAACCGTCCCCGTCCCCTAACCCTAACCCTAGCCCGAACCCTAACCCTAACCCTTCCCCGAAGCCTGACCCTCAGCCGTCCCCTAATCCTAACCCGTACGCTGACACTAACCCGCGCCCTCACACGTACGCTCCCCCTAGAGCGTTGTCGTACCCTCACCTGAACCCTAAACCGTCCCCGTCCCCTAACCCTAACCCTAGCCCGAACTCTAACCCTAACCCTTCCCCGAAGCCTGACCCTCAGCCGTCCCCTAATCCTAACCCGTACGCTGACACTAACCCGCGCCCTCACACGTACGCTCCCCCTAGAGTGTTGTCGTACCCTCACCTGGACCCTAAACCGTCCCCGTCCCCTAACCCTAACCCTAGCCCGAACCCTAACCCTAACCCTTCCCGGAAGCCTGACCCTCAGCCGTCCCCTATTACTAACCCGTACGCTGACACTAACCCGCGCCCTCACACGTACGCTCCCCCTAGAGCGTTGTCGTACCCTCACCTGGACCCTAAACCGTCCCCGTCCCCTAACCCTAACCCTAGCCCGAACCCTAACCCTAACCCTTCCCCGAAGCCTGACCCTCAGCCGTCCCCTAATCCTAACCCGTACGCTGACACTAACCCGCGCCCTCACACGTACGCTCCCCCTAGAGCCTTGTCGTACCCTCACCTGGACCCTAAACCGTCCCCGTCCCCTAACCCTAGCCCGAACCCTAACCCTAACCCTTCCCCGAAGCCTGACCCTCAGCCGTCCTCTAATCCTAACCCGTACGCTGACACTAACCCACGCCCTCACACGTACGCTCTCCCTAGAGCGTTGTCGTACCCTCACCTGGACCCTAAACCGTCCCCGTCCCCTAACCCTAACCCTAGCCCGAACCCTAACCCTAACCCTTCCCCGAAGCCTGACCCTCAGCCGTCCCCTAATCCTAACCCGTACGCTGACACTAACCCGCGCCCTCACACGTACGCTTCCCCTAGAGCGTTGTCGTACCCTCACCTGGACCCTAAACCGTCCCCGTCCCCTAACCCTAACCCTAGCCCGAACCCTAACCCTAACCCTTCCCCGAAGCCTGACCCTCAGCCGTCCCCTAATCCTAACCCGTACGCTGACACTAACCCGCGCCCTCACACGTACGCTCCCCCTAGAGCGTTGTCGTACCCTCACCTGGACCCTAAACCGTCCCCGTCCCCTAACCCTAACCCTAGCCCGAACCCTAACCCTAACCCTTCCCCGAAGCCTGACCCTCAGCCGTCCCCTAATCCTAACCCGTACGCTGACACTAACCCGCGCCCTCACACGTACGCTCCCCCTAGAGCGTTGTCGTACCCTCACCTGGACCCTAAACCGTCCCCGTCCCCTAACCCTAACCCTAGCCCGAACCCTAACCCTAACCCTTCCCCGAAGCCTGACCCTCAGCCGTCCCCTAATCCTAACCCGTACGCTGACACTAACCCGCGCCCTCACACGTACGCTCCCCCTAGAGCGTTGTCGTACCCTCACCTGGACCCTAAACCGTCCCCGTCCCCTAACCCTAACCCTAGCCCGAACCCTAACCCTAACCCTTCCCCGAAGCCTGACCCTCAGCCGTCCCCTAATCCTAACCCGTACGCTGACACTAACCCGCGGCCTCACACGTACGCTCCCCCTAGAGCGTTGTCGTACCCTCACCTGAACCCTAAACCGTCCCCGTCCCCTAACCCTAACCCTAGCCCGAACTCTAACCCTAACCCTTCCCCGAAGCCTGACCCTCAGCCGTCCCCTAATCCTAACCCGTACGCTGACACTAACCCGCGCCCTCACACGTACGCTCCCCCTAGAGCGTTGTCGTACCCTCACCTGGACCCTAAACCGTCCCCGTCCCCTAACCCTAACCCTAGCCCGAACCCTAACCCTAACCCTTCCCGGAAGCCTGACCCTCAGCCGTCCCCTATTACTAACCCGTACGCTGACACTAACCCGCGCCCTCACACGTACGCTCCCCCTAGAGCGTTGTCGTACCCTCACCTGGACCCTAAACCGTCCCCGTCCCCTAACCCTAACCCTAGCCCGAACCCTAACCCTAACCCTTCCCCGAAGCCTGACCCTCAGCCGTCCCCTAATCCTAACCCGTACGCTGACACTAACCCACGCCCTCACACGTACGCTCCCCCTAGAGCGTTGTCGTACCCTCACCTGGACCCTAAACCGTCCCCGTCCCCTAACCCTAGCCCGAACCCTAACCCTAACCCTTCCCCGAAGCCTGACCCTCAGCCGTCCTCTAATCCTAACCCGTACGCTGACACTAACCCACGCCCTCACACGTACGCTCTCCCTAGAGCGTTGTCGTACCCTCACCTGGACCCTAAACCGTCCCCGTCCCCTAACCCTAACCCTAGCCCGAACCCTAACCCTAACCCTTCCCCGAAGCCTGACCCTCAGCCGTCCCCTAATCCTAACCCGTACGCTGACACTAACCCGCGCCCTCACACGTACGCTTCCCCTAGAGCGTTGTCGTACCCTCACCTGGACCCTAAACCGTCCCCGTCCCCTAACCCTAACCCTAGCCCGAACCCTAACCCTAACCCTTCCCCGAAGCCTGACCCTCAGCCGTCCCCTAATCCTAACCCGTACGCTGACACTAACCCGCGCCCTCACACGTACGCTCCCCCTAGAGCGTTGTCGTACCCTCACCTGGACCCTAAACCGTCCCCGTCCCCTAACCCTAACCCTAGCCCGAACCCTAACCCTAACCCTTCCCCGAAACCTGACCCTCAGCCGTCCCCTAATCCTAACCCGTACGCTGACACTAACCCGCGCCCTCACACGTACGCTCCCCCTAGAGCGTTGTCGTACCCTCACCTGGACCCTAAACCGTCCCCGTCCCCTAACCCTAACCCTAGCCCGAACCCTAACCCTAACCCTTCCCCGAAGCCTGACCCTCAGCCGTCCCCTAATCCTAACCCGTACGCTGACACTAACCCGCGCCCTCACACGTACGCTCCCCCTAGAGCGTTGTCGTACCCTCACCTGGATCCTAAACCGTCCCCGTCCCCTAACCCTAACCCTAGCCCGAACCCTAACCCTAACCCTTCCCCGAAGCCTGACCCTCAGCCGTCCCCTAATCCTAACCCGTACGCTGACACTAACCCGCGCCCTCACACGTACGCTCCCCCTAGAGCGTTGTCGTACCCTCACCTGGACCCTAAACCGTCCCCGTCCCCTAACCCTAACCCTAGCCCGAACCCTAACCCTAACCCTTCCCCGAAGCCTGACCCTCAGCCGTCCCCTAATCCTAACCCGTACGCTGACACTAACCCGCGCCCTCACACGAACGCTCCCCCTAGAGCGTTGTCGTACCCTCACCTGGACCCTAAACCCTCCCCGTCCCCTAACCCTAACCCTAGCCCGAAGCCTAACCCTAACCCTTCCCCGAAGCCTGACCCTCAGCCGTCCCCTAATCCTAATCCGTACGCTGACACTAACCCGCGCCCTCACACGTACGCTCCCCCTAGAGCGTTGTCGTACCCTCACCTGGACCCTAAACCGTCCCCGTCCCCTAACCCTAACCCTAGCCCGAAGCCTAACCCTAACCCTTCCCCGAAGCCTGACCCTCAGCCGTCCCCTAATCCTAACCCGTACGCTGACACTAACCCGCGCCCTCACACGTACGCTCCCCCTAGAGCGTTGTCGTACCCTCACCTGGATCCTAAACCGTCCCCGTCCCCTAACCCTAACCCTAGCCCGAACCCTAACCCTAACCCTTCCCCGAAGCCTGATCCTCAGCCGTCCCCTAATCCTAACCCGTACGCTGACACTAACCCGCGCCCTCACACGTACGCTCCCCCTAGAGCGTTGTCGTACCCTCACCTGGACCCTAAACCGTCCCCGTCCCCTAACCCTAACCCTAGCCCGAACCCTAACCCTAACCCTTCCCCGAAGCCTGACCCTCAGCCGTCCCCTAATCCTAACCCGTACGCTGACGCTAACCCGCGCCCTCACACGTACGCTTCCCCTAGAGCGTTGTCGTACCCTCACCTGGACCCTAAACCCTCCCCGTCCCCTAACCCTAACCCTAGCCCGAAGCCTAACCCTAACCCTTCCCCGAAGCCTGACCCTCAGCCGTCCCCTAATCCTAACCCGTACGCTGACACTAACCCGCGCCCTCACACGTACGCTCCCCCTAGAGCGTTGTCGTACCCTCACCTGGACCCTAAACCGTCCCCGTCCCCTAACCCTAACCCTAGCCCGAAGCCTAACCCTAACCCTTCCCCGAAGCCTGACCCTCAGCCGTCCCCTAATCCTAACCCGTACGCTGACACTAACCCGCGCCCTCACACGTACGCTCCCCCTAGAGCGTTGTCGTACCCTCACCTGGATCCTAAACCGTCCCCGTCCCCTAACCCTAACCCTAGCCCGAACCCTAACCCTAACCCTTCCCCGAAGCCTGACCCTCAGCCGTCCCCTAATCCTAACCCGTACGCTGACACTAACCCGCGCCCTCACACGTACGCTCCCCCTAGAGCGTTGTCGTACCCTCACCTGGACCCTAAACCGTCCCTGTCCCCTAACCCTAACCCTAGCCCGAACCCTAACCCTAACCCTTCCCCGAAGCCTGACCCTCAGCCGTCCCCTAATCCTAACCCGTACGCTGACACTAACCCGCGCCCTCACACGTACGCTCCCCCTAGAGCGTTGTCGTACCCTCACCTGGACCCTAAACCGTCCCCGTCCCCTAACCCTAACCCTAACCCGAACCCTAACCCTAACCCTTCCCCGAAGCCTGACCCTCAGCCGTCCCCTAATGCTAACCCGTACGCTGACACTAACCCGCGCCCTCACACGTACGCTCCCCCTAGAGCGTTGTCGTACCCTCACCTGGACCCTAAACCGTCCCCGTCCCCTAACCCTAACCCTAGCCCGAACCCTAACCCTAACCCTTCCCCGAACCCTGACCCTCAGCCGTCCCCTAATCCTAACCCGTACGCTGACACTAACCCGCGCCTTCACACGTACGCTCCCCCTAGAGTGTTGTCGTACCCTCACCTGGACCCTAAACCGTCCCCGTTCCCTAACCCTAACCCTAGCCCGAACCCTAACCCTAACCCTTCCCCGAAGCCTGACCCTCAGCCGTCCCCTAATCCTAACCCGTACGCTGACACTAACCCGCGCCCTCAAACGTACGCTCCCCCTAGAGCGTTATCGTACCCTCACCTGGACCCTAAACCGTCCCCGTCCCCTAATCCTAACCCTAGCCCGAACCCTAACCCTAACACTTCCCCGAAGCCTGACCCTCAGCCGTCCCCTAATCCTAACCCGTACGCTGACACTAACCCGCGCCCTCACACGTACGCTCCCCCTAGAGCGTTGTCGTACCCTCACCTGGACCCTAAACCCTCCCCATCCCCTAACCCTAACCCTAGCCCGAACCCTAACCCTAACCCTTCCCCGAAGCCTGACCCTCAGCCGTCCCCTAATCCTAACCCGTACGCTGACACTAACCCGCGCCCTCACACGTACGCTCCCCCTAGAGCGTTGTCGTACCCTCACCTGGACCCTAAACCGTCCCCGTCCCCTAACCCTAACCCTAGCCCGAACCCTAACCCTAACCCTTCCCCGAAGCCTGACCCTCAGCCGTCCCCTAATCCTAACCCGTACGCTGACACTAACCCGCGCCCTCACACGTACGCTCCCCCTACAGCGTTGTCGTACCCTCACCTGGACCCTTAACCGTCCCCGTCCCCTAACCCTAACCCTAGCCCGAACCCTAACCCTAACCCTTCCCCGAAGCCTGACCCTCAGCCGTCCCCTAATCCTAACCCGTACGCTGACACTAACCCGCGCCCTCACACGTACGCTCCCCCTAGAGCGTTGTCGTACCCTCACCTGGACCCTAAACCGTCCCCGTCCCCTAACCCTAACCCTAGCCCGAACCCTAACCCTAACCCTTCCCCGAAGCCTGACCCTCGGCCGTCCCCTAATCCTAACCCGTACGCTGACACTAACCCGCGCCCTCACACGTACGCTCCCCCTAGAGCGTTGTCGTACCCTCACCTGGACCCTAAACCGTCCCCGTCCCCTAACCCTAGCCCGAACCCTAACCCTAACCCTTCCCCGAAGCCTGACCCTCAGCCGTCCTCTAATCCTAACCCGTACGCTGACACTAACCCACGCCCTCACACGTACGATCTCCCTAGAGCGTTGTCGTACCCTCACCTGGACCCTAAACCGTCCCCGTCCCCTAACCCTAACCCTAGCCCGAACCCTAACCCTAACCCTTCCCCGAAGCCTGACCCTCACCCGTCCCCTAATCCTAACCCGTACGCTGACACTAACCCGCGCCCTCACCCGTACGATTCCCCTAGAGCGTTGTCGTACTCTCACCTGGACCCTAAACCGTCCCCGTCCCCTAACCCTAACCCTAGCCCGAACCCTAACCCTAACCCTTCCCCGAAGCCTGACCCTCAGCCGTCCCCTAATCCTAACCCGTACGCTGACACTAACCCGCGCCCTCACACGTACGCTCCCCCTAGAGCGTAGTCGTACCCTCACCTGGACCCTAAACCGTCCCCGTCCCCTAAACCTAACCCTAGCCCGAACCCTAACCCTAACCCTTCCCCGAAACCTGACCCTCAGCCGTCCCCTAATCCTAACCCGTACGCTGACACTAACCCGCGCCCTCACACGTACGCTCCCCCTAGAGCGTTGTCGTACCCTCACCTGGACCCTAAACCGTCCCCGTCCCCTAACCCTAACCCTAGCCCGAACCCTAACCCTAACCCTTCCCCGAAGCCTGACCCTCAGCCGTCCCCTAATCCTAACCCATACGCTGACACTAACCCGCGCCCTCACACGTACGCTCCCCCTAGAGCGTTGTCGTACCCTCACCTGGATCCTAAACCGTCCCCGTCCCCTAACCCTAACCCTAGCCCGAAGCCTAACCCTAACCCTTCCCCGAAGCCTGACCCTCAGCCGTCCCCTAATCCTAACCCGTACGCTGACACTAACCCGCGCCCTCACACATACGCTCCCCCTAGAGCGTTGTCGTACCCTCACCTGGACCCTAAACCGTCCCCGTCCCCTAACACTAACCCTAGCCCGAACCCTAACCCTAACCCTTCCCCGAAGCCTGACCCTCAGCCGTCCCCTAATCCTAACCCGTACGCTGACACTAACCCGCGCCCTCACACGTACGCTCCCCCTAGAGCGTTGTCGTACCCTCACCTGGATCCTAGACCGTCCCCGTCCCCTAACCCTAACCCTAGCCCGAACCCTAACCCTAACCCTTCCCCGAAGCCTGACCCTCAGCCGTCCCCTAATCCTAACCCGTACGCTGACACTAACCCGCGCCCTCACACGTACGCTCCCCCTAGAGCGTTGTCGTACCCTCACCTGGACCCTAAACCGTCCCCGTCCCCTAACCCTAACCCTAGCCCGAATCCTAACCCTAACCCTTCCCCGAAGCCTGACCCTCAGCCGTCCCCTAATCCTAACCCGTACGCTGACACTAACCCACGCCCTCACACGTACGCTCCCCCTAGAGCGTTGTCGTACCCTCACCTGGACCCTAAACCGTCCCCGTCCCCTAACCCTAACCCTAGCCCGAACCCTAACCCTAACCCTTCCCCGAAGCCTGACCCTCAGCCGTCCCCTAATCCTAACCCGTACGCTGACACTAACCCGCGCCCTCACACGTACGCTACCCCTAGAGCGTTGTCGTACCCTCACCTGGACCCTAAACCGTCCCCGTCCCCTAACCCTAACCCTAGCCCGAACCCTAACCCTAACCCTTCCCCGAAGCCTGACCCTCAGCCGTCCCCTAATCCTAACCCGTACGCTGACACTAACCCGCGCCTTCACACGTACGCTCCCCCTAGAGTGTTGTCGTACCCTCACCTGGACCCTAAACCGTCCCCGTTCCCTAACCCTAACCCTAGCCCGAACCCTAACCCTAACCCTTCCCCGAAGCCTGACCCTCAGCCGTCCCCTAATCCTAACCCGTACGCTGACACTAACCCGCGCCCTCACACGTACGCTCCCCCTAGAGCGTTGTCGTACCCTCACCTGGACCCTAAACCGTCTCCGTCCCCTAATCCTAACCCTAGCCCGAACCCTAACCCTAACACTTCCCCGAAGCCTGACCCTCAGCCGTCCCCTAATCCTAACCCGTACGCTGACACTAACCCGCGCCCTCACACGTACGCTCCCCCTAGAGCGTTGTCGTACCCTCACCTGGACCCTAAACCCTCCCCGTCCCCTAACCCTAACCCTAGCCCGAACCCTAACCCTAACCCTTCCCCGAAGCCTGACCCTCACCCGTCCCCTAATCCTAACCCGTACGCTGACACTAACCCGCGCCCTCACACGTACGCTCCCCCTAGAGCGTTGTCGTACCCTCACCTGGACCCTAAACCGTCCCCGTCCCCTAACCCTAACCCTAGCCCGAACCCTAACCCTAACCCTTCCCCGAAGCCTGACCCTCAGCCGTCCCCTAATCCTAACCCGTACGCTGACACTAACACGCGCCCTCACACGTACGCTCCCCCTACAGCGTTGTCGTACCCTCACCTGGACCCTTAACCGTCCCCGTCCCCTAACCCTAACCCTAGCCCGAACCCTAACCCTAACCCTTCCCCGAAGCCTGACCCTCAGCCGTCCCCTAATCCTAACCCGTACGCTGACACTAACCCGCGCCCTCACACGTACGCTCCCCCTAGAGCGTTGTCGTACCCTCACCTGGACCCTAAACCGTCCCCGTCCCCTAACCCTAACCCTAGCCCGAAACCTAACCCTAACCCTTCCCTGAAGCCTGACCCTCAGCCGTCCCCTAATCCTAACCCGTACGCTGACACTAACCCGCGCCCTCACACGTACGCTCCCCCTAGAGCGTTGTCGTACCCTCACCTGGACCCTAAACCGTCCCCGTCCCCTAACCCTAACCCTAGCCCGAACCCTAACCCTAACCCTTCCCCGAAGCCTGACCCTCAGCCGTCCCCTAATCCTAACCCGTACGCTGACACTAACCCGCGCCCTCACACGTACGCTCCCCCTAGAGCGTTGTCGTACCCTCACCTGGACCCTAAACCGTCCCCGTCCCCTAACCCTAACCCTAGCCCGAACCCTAACCCTAACCCTTCCCCGAAGCCTGACCCTCAGCCGTCCCCTAATCGTAACCCGTACGCTGACACTAACCCGCGCCCTCACACGTACGCTCCCCCTAGAGCGTTGTCGTACCCTCACCTGGACCCTAAACCGTCCCCGTCCCCTAACCCTAACCCTAGCCCGAACCCTAACCCTAACCCTTCCCCGAAGCCTGACCCTCAGCCGTCCCCTAATCCTAACCCGTACGCTGACACTAACCCGCGCCCTCACACGTACGCTCCCCCTAGAGCGTTGTCGTACCCTCACCTGGACCCTAAACCGTCCCCGTCCCCTAACCCTAACCCTAGCCCGAACCCTAACCCTAACCCTTCCCCGAAGCCTGACCCTCAGCCGTCCCCTAATCCTAACCCGTACGCTGACACTAACCCGCGCCCTCACATGTACGCTCCCCCTAGAGCGTTGTCGTACCCTCACCTGGACCCTAAACCGTCCCCGTCCCCTAACCCTAACCCTAGCCCGAACCCTAACCCTAACCCTTCCCCGAAGCCTGACCCTCAGCCGTCCCCTAATCCTAACCCGTACGCTGACACTAACCCGCGCCCTCACACGTACGCTCCCCCTAGAGCGTTGTCGTACCCTCACCTGGACCCTAAACCGTCCCCGTCCTCTAACCCTAACCCTAGCCCGAACCCTAACCCTAACCCTTCCCCGAAGCCTGACCCTCAGCCGTCCCCTAATCCTAACCCGTACGCTGACACTAACCCGCGCCCTCACACGTACGCTCCCCCTAGAGCGTTGTCGTACCCTCACCTGGACCCTAAACCGTCCCCGTCCCCTAACCCTAACCCTAGCCCGAACCCTAACCCTAACCTTTCCCCGAAGCCTGACCCTCAGCCGTCCCCTAATCCTAACCCGTACGCTGACACTAACCCGCGCCCTCACACGTACGCTCCCCCTAGAGCGTTGTCGTACCCTCACCTGGACCCTAAACCGTCCCCGTCCCCTAACCCTAACCCTAGCCCGAACCCTAACCGTAACCCTTCCCCGAAACCTGACCCTCAGCCGTCCCCTAATCCTAACCCGTACGCTGACACTAACCCGCGCCCTCACACGTACGCTCCCCCTAGAGCGTTGTCGTACCCTCACCTGGACCCTAAACCGTCCCCGTCCCCTAACCCTAACCCTAGCCCGAACCCTAACCCTAACCCTTCCCCGAAGCCTGACCCTCACCCGTCCCCTAATCCTAACCCGTACGCTGACACTAACCCGCGCCCTCACACGTACGCTCCCCCTAGAGCGTTGTCGTACCCTCACCTGGACCCTAAACCGTCCCCGTCCCCTAACCCTAACCCTAGCCCGAACCCTAACCCTAACCCTTCCCCGAAGCCTGACCCTCAGCCGTCCCCTAATCCTAACCCGTACGCTGACACTAACCCGCGCCCTCACACGTACGCTCCCCCTAGAGCGTTGTCGTACCCTCACCTGGACCCTAAACCGTCCCCGTCCCCTAACCCTAACCCTAGCCCGAACCCTAACCCTAACCCTTCCCCGAAGCCTGACCCTCAGCCGTCCCCTAATCCTAACCCGTACGCTGACACTAACCCGCGCCCTCACACGTACGCTCCCCCTAGAGCGTTGTCGTACCCTCACCTGGACCCTAAACCGTCCCCTTCCCCTAACCCTAACCCTAGCCCGAACCCTAACCCTAACCCTTCCCCGAAGCCTGACCCTCAGCCGTCCCCTAATCCTAACCCGTACGCTGACACTAACCCGCGCCCTCACACGTACGCTCCCCCTAGAGCGTTGTCGTACCCTCACCTGGACCCTAAACCGTCCCCGTCCCCTAACCCTAACCCTAGCCCGAACCCTAACCCTAACCCTTCCCCGAAGCCTGACCCTCAGCCGTCCCCTAATCCTAACCCGTACGCTGACACTAACCCGCGCCCTCACACGTACGCTCCCCCTAGAGCGTTGTCGTACCCTCACCTGGACCCTAAACCGTCCCCTTCCCCTAACCCTAACCCTAGCCCGAACCCTAACCCTAACCCTTCCCCGAAGCCTGACCCTCAGCCGTCCCCTAATCCTAACCCGTACGCTGACACTAACCCGCGCCCTCACACGTACGCTCCCCCTAGAGCGTTGTCGTACCCTCACCTGGACCCTAAACCGTCCCCGTCCCCTAACCCTAACCCTAGCCCGAACCCTAACCCTAACCCTTCCCCGAAGCCTGACCCTCAGCCGTCCCCTAATCCTAACCCGTACGCTGACACTAACCCGCACCTTCACACGTACGCTCCCCCTAGAGCGTTGTCGTACCCTCACCTGGACCCTAAACCGTCCCCGTCCCCTAACCCTAACCCTAGCCCGAACCCTAACCCTAACCCTTCCCCGAAGCCTGACCCTCAGCCGTCCCCTAATCCTAACCCGTACGCTGACACTAACCCGCGCCCTCACACGTACGCTCCCCCTAGAGCGTTGTCGTACCCTCACCTGGACCCTAAACCGTCCCCGTCCTCTAACCCTAACCCTAGCCCGAACCCTAACCCTAACCCTTCCCCGAAGCCTGACCCTCAGCCGTCCCCTAATCCTAACCCGTACGCTGACACTAACCCGCGCCCTCACACGTACGCTCCCCCTAGAGCGTTGTCGTACCCTCACCTGGACCCTAAACCGTCCCCGTCCCCTAACCCTAACCCTAGCCCGAACCCTAACCCTAACCCTTCCCCGAAGCCTGACCCTCAGCCGTCCCCTAATCCTAACCCGTACGCTGACACTAACCCGCGCCTTCACACGTACGCTCCCCCTAGAGTGTTGTCGTACCCTCACCTGGACCCTAAACCGTACCCGTTCCCTAACCCTAACCCTAGCCCGAACCCTAACCCTAACCCTTCCCCGAAGCCTGACCCTCAGCCGTCCCCTAATCCTAACCCATACGCTGACACTAACACGCGCCCTCACACGTACGCTCCCCCTAGAGCGTTGTCGTACCCTCACCTGGACCCTAAACCGTCCCCGTCCCCTAACCCTAACCCTAGCCCGAACCCTAACCCTAACCCTTCCCCGAAGCCTGACCCTCAGCCGTCCCCTAATCCTAACCCGTACGCTGACACTAACCCGCGCCCTCACACGTACGCTCCCCCTAGAGCGTTGTCGTACCCTCACCTGGACCCTAAACCGTCCCCGTCCCCTGACCCTAACCCTAGCCCGAACCCTAACCCTAACCCTTCCCCGAAGCCTGACCCTCAGCCGTCCCCTAATCCTAACCCGTACGCTGACACTAACCCGCGCCTTCACACGTACGCTCCCCCTAGAGTGTTGTCGTACCCTCACCTGGACCCTAAACCGTACCCGTTCCCTAACCCTAACCCTAGCCCGAACCCTAACCCTAACCCTTCCCCGAAGCCTGACCCTCAGCCGTCCCCTAATCCTAACCCATACGCTGACACTAACCCGCGCCCTCACACGTACGCTCCCCCTAGAGCGTTGTCGTACCCTCACCTGGACCCTAAACCGTCCCCGTCCCCTAACCCTAACCCTAGCCCGAACCCTAACCCTAACCCTTCCCCGAAGCCTGATCCTCAGCCGTCCCCTAATCCTAACCCGTACGCTGACACTAACCCGCGCCCTCACACGAACGCTCCCCCTAGAGCGTTGTCGTACCCTCACCTGGACCCTAAACCGTCCCCGTCTCCTAACCCTAACCCTAGCCCGAACCCTAACCCTAACCCTTCCCCGAAGCCTGACCCTCAGCCGTCCCCTAATCCTAACCCGTACGCTGACACTAACCCGCGCCCTCACACGTACGCTCCCCCTAGAGCGTTGTCGTACCCTCACCTGGACCCTAAACCGTCCCCGTCCCCTAACCCTAACCCTAGCCCGAACCCTAACCCTAACCCTTCCCCGAAGCCTGACCCTCAGCCGTCCCCTAATCCTAACCCGTACGCTGACACTAACCCGTGCCCTCACACGTACGCTCCCCCTACAGCGTTGTCGTACCCTCACCTGGACCCTTAACCGTCCCCGTACCCTATCCCTAACCCTAGCCCGAACACTAACCCTAACCCTTCCCCGAAGCCTGACCCTCAGCCGTCCCCTAATCCTAACCCGTACGCTGACACTAACCCGCGCCCTCACACGTACGCTCCCCCTAGAGCGTTGTCGTACCCTCACCTGGACCCTAAACCGTCCCCGTCCCCTAACCCTAACCCTAGCCCGAACCCTAACCCTAACCCTTCCCCGAAGCCTGACCCTCAGCCGTCCCCTAATCCTAACCCGTACGCTGACACTAACCCGCGCCCTCACACGTACGCTCCCCCTAGAGGGTTGTCGTACCCTCACCTGGACCCTAAACCGTCCCCGTCCCCTAACCCTAACCCTAGCCCGAACCCTAACCCTAACCCTTCCCCGAAGCCTGACCCTCAGCCGTCCCCTAATCCTAACCCGTACGCTGACACTAACCCGCGCCCTCACACGTACGCTCCCCCTAGAGCGTTGTCGTACCCTCACCTGGACCCTAACCGTCCCCGTCCCCTAACCCTAACCCTAGCCCGAACCCTAACCCTAACCTTTCCCCGAAGCCTGACCCTCAGCCGTCCCCTAATCCTAACCCATACGCTGACACTAACCCGCGCCCTCACACGTACGCTCCCCCTAGAGCGTTGTCGTACCCTCACCTGGACCCTAAACCGTCCCCGTCCCCTAACCCTAACCCTAGCCCGAACCCTAACCCTAACCTTTCCCCGAAGCCTGACCCTCAGCCGTCCCCTAATCCTAACCCGTACGCTGACACTAACCCGCGCCCTCACACGTACGCTCCCCCTAGAGCATTGTCGTACCCTCACCTGGACCCTAAACCGTCCCCGTCCCCTAACCCTAACCCTAGCCCGAACCCTAACCCTAACCTTTCTCCGAAGCCTGACCCTCAGCCGTCCCCTAATCCTAACCCGTACGCTGACACTAACCCGCGCCCTCACACGTACGCTCCCCCTAGAGCGTTGTCGTACCCTCACCTGGACCCTAAACCGTCCCCGTCCCCTAACCCTAACCCTAGCCCGAACCCTAACCCTAACCCTTCCCCGAAGCCTGACCCTCAGCCGTCCCCTAATCCTAACCCGTACGCTGACACTAACCCGCGCCCTCACACGTACGCTCCCCCTAGAGCGTTGTCGTACCCTCACCTGGACCCTAAACCGTCCCCGTCCCCTAACCCTAACCCTAGCCCGAACCCTAACCCTAACCCTTCCCCGAAGCCTGACCCTCAGCCGTCCCCTAATCCTAACCCGTACGCTGACACTAACCCGCGCCCTCACACGTACGCTCCCCCTAGAGCGTTGTCGTACCCTCACCTGGACCCTAAACCGTCCCCGTCCCCTAACCCTAATCCTAGCCCGAACCCTAACCCTAACCCTTCCCCGAAGCCTGACCCTCAGCCGTCCCCTAATCCTAACCCGTACGCTGACACTAACCCGCGCCCTCACAAGTACGCTCCCCCTAGAGCGTTGTCGTACCCTCACCTGGACCCTAAACCGTCCCCGTCCCCTAACCCTAACCCTAGCCCGAACCCTAACCCTAACCCTTCTTCGAAGCCTGACCCTCAGCCGTCCCCTAATCCTAACCCGTACGCTGACACTAACCCACGCCCTCACACGTACGCTCCCCCTAGAGCGTTGTCGTACCCTCACCTGGACCCTAAACCGTCCCCGTCCCCTAACCCTAACCCTAGCCCGAACCCTAACCCTAACCCTTCCCCGAAGCCTGACCCTCAGCCGTCCCCTAATCCTAACCCGTACGCTGACACTAACCCGCGCCCTCACACGTACGCTCCCCCTAGAGAGTTGTCGTACCCTCACCTGGACCCTAAACCGTCCCCGTCCCCTAACCCTAACCCTAGCCCGAACCCTAACCCTAACCCTTCCCCGAAGCCTGACCCTCACCCGTCCCCTAATCCTAACCCGTACGCTGACACTAACCCGCGCCCTCACACGTACTCTCCCCCTAGAGCGTTGTCGTACCCTCACCTGGACCCTAAACCGTCCCCGTCCCCTAACCCTAACCCTAGCCTGAACCCTAACCCTAACCCTTCCCCGAAGCCTGACCCTCAGCCGTCCCCTAATCCTAACCCGTACGCTGACACTAACCCGCGCCCTCACACGTACGCTCCCCCTAGAGCGTTGTCGTACCCTCACCTGGACCCTAAACCGTCCCCGTCCCCTAACCCTAACCCTAGCCCGAACCCTAACCCTAACCCTTCCCCGAAGCCTGACCCTCAGCCGTCCACTAATCCTAACCCGTACGCTGACACTAACCCGCGCCCTCACACGTACGCTCCCCCTAGAGCGTTGTCGTACCCTCACCTGGACCCTAAACCGTCCCCGTCCCCTAACCCTAACCCTAGCCCGAACCCTAACCCTAACCCTTCCCCGAAGCCTGACCCTCAGCCGTCCCCTAATCCTAACCCGTACGCTGACACTAACCCGCGCCCTCACACGTACGCTCCCCCTAGAGCGTTGTCGTACCCTCACCTGGACCCTAAACCGTCCCCGTCCCCTAACCCTAACCCTAGCCCGAACCCTAACCCTAACCCTTCCCCGAAGCCTGACCCTCAGCCGTCCCCTAATCCTAACCCGTACGCTGACACTAACCCGCGCCTTCACACGTACGCTCCCCCTAGAGTGTTGTCGTACCCTCACCTGGACACTAAACCGTACCCGTTCCCTAACCCTAACCCTAGCCCGAACCCTAACCCTAACCCTTCCCCGAAGCCTGACCCTCAGCCGTCCCCTAATCCTAACCCGTACGCTGACACTAACCCGCGCCCTCACACGTACGCTCCCCCTAGAGCGTTGTCGTACCCTCACCTGGACCCTAAACCGTCCCCGTCCCCTAACCCTAACCCTAGCCCGAACCCTAACCCTAACCCTTCCCCGAAGCCTGACCCTCAGCCGTCCCCTAATCCTAACCCGTACGCTGACACTAACCCGCGCCCTCACACGTACGCTCCCCCTAGAGCGTTGTCGTACCCTCACCTGGACCCTAAACCGTCCCCGTCCCCTAACCCTAACCCTAGCCCGAACCCTAACCCTAACCCTTCCCCGAAGCCTGACCCTCAGCCGTCCCCTAATCCTAACCCGTACGCTGACACTAACCCGCGCCCTCACACGTACGCTCCCCCTAGAGCGTTGTCGTACCCTCACCTGGACCCTAAACCGTCCCCGTCCCCTAACCCTAACCCTAGCCCGAACCCTAACCCTAACCCTTCCCCGAAGCCTGACCCTCAGCCGTCCCCTAATCCTAACCCGTACGCTGACACTAACCCGTGCCCTCAAACGTACGCTCCCCCTACAGCGTTGTCGTACCCTCACCTGGACCCTTAACCGTCCCCGTACCCTATCCCTAACCCTAGCCCGAACACTAACCCTAACCCTTCCCCGAAGCCTGACCCTCAGCCGTCCCCTAATCCTAACCCGTACGCTGACACTAACCCGCGCCCTCACACGTACGCTCCCCCTAGAGCGTTGTCGTACCCTCACCTGGACCCTAAACCGTCCCCGTCCCCTAACCCTAACCCTAGCCCGAACCCTAACCCTAACCCTTCCCCGAAGCCTGACCCTCAGCCGTCCCCTAATCCTAACCCGTACGCTGACACTAACCCGCGCCCTCACACGTACGCTCCCCCTAGAGCGTTGTCGTACCCTCACCTGGACCCTAAACCGTCCCCGTCCCCTAACCCTAACCCTAGCCCGAACCCTAACCCTAACCCTTCCCCGAAGCCTGACCCTCAGCCGTCCCCTAATCCTAACCCGTACGCTGACACTAACCCGCGCCCTCACACGTACGCTCCCCCTAGAGCGTTGTCGTACCCTCACCTGGACCCTAACCGTCCCTGTCCCCTAACCCTAACCCTAGCCCGAACCCTAACCCTAACCTTTCCCCGAAGCCTGACCCTCAGCCGTCCCCTAATCCTAACCCATACGCTGACACTAACCCGCGCCCTCACACGTACGCTCCCCCTAGAGCGTTGTCGTACCCTCACCTGGACCCTAAACCGTCCCCGTCACCTAACCCTAACCCTAGCCCGAACCCTAACCCTAACCTTTCTCCGAAGCCTGACCCTCAGCCGTCCCCTAATCCTAACCCGTACGCTGACACTAACCCGCGCCCTCACACGTACGCTCCCCCTAGAGCGTTGTCGTACCCTCACCTGGACCCTAAACCGTCCCCGTCCCCTAACCCTAACCCTAGCCCGAACCCTAACCCTAACCCTTCCCCGAAGCCTGACCCTCAGCCGTCCCCTAATCCTAACCCGTACGCTGACACTAACCCGCGCTCTCACACGTACGCTCCCCCTAGAGCGTTGTCGTACCCTCACCTGGACCCTAAACCGTCCCCGTCCCCTAACCCTAACCCTAGCCCGAACCCTAACCCTAACCCTTCCACGAAGCCTGACCCTCAGCCGTCCCCTAATCCTAACCCGTACGCTGACACTAACCCGCGCCCTCACACGTACGCTCCCCCTAGAGCGTTGTCGTACCCTCACCTGGACCCTAAACCGTCCCCGTCACCTAACCCAAACCCTAGCCCGAACCCTAACCCTAACCCTTCCCCGAAGCCTGACCCTCAGCAGTCCCCTAATCCTAACCCGTACTCTGACACGAACCCGCGCCCTCACACGTACGCTGCCCCTAGAGCGTTGTCGTACCCTCACCTGGACCCTAAACCGTCCCCGTCGCCTAACCCTAACCAAAGCCCGAACCCTAACCCTAACCCTTCCCCGAAGCCTGACCCTCAGCCGTCCCCTAATCCTAACCCGTACGCTGACACTAACCCGCGCCCTCACACGTACGCTCCCCCTAGAGCGTTGTCGTACCCTCACCTGGACCCTAAACCGTCCCCGTCCCCTAACCCTAACCCTAGCCCGAACCCTAACCCTAACCCTTCCCCGAAGCCTGACCCTCAACCGTCCCCTAATCCTAACCCGTACGCTGACACTAACCCGCGCCCTCACACGTACGCTCCCCCTAGAGCATTGTCGTACCCTCACCTGGACCCTAAACCGTCCCCGTCCCCTAACCCTAACCCTAGCCCGAACCCTAACCCTAACCCTTCCCCGAAGCCTGACCCTCAGCCGTCCCCTAATCCTAACCCGTACGCTGACACTAACCCGCGCCCTCACACGTACGCTCCCCCTAGAGCGTTGTCGTACCCTCACCTGGACCCTAAACCGTCCCCGTCCCCTAACCCTAACCCTAGCCCGAACCCTAACCCTAACAT
Organism: Globicephala melas; assembly: GCF_963455315.2. Taxonomy (NCBI): domain Eukaryota; kingdom Metazoa; phylum Chordata; class Mammalia; order Artiodactyla; family Delphinidae; genus Globicephala; species Globicephala melas. Next base: position 47,929 of record NW_027207497.1, on the reverse strand, counting down.
TTCTCCGAAGCCTGACACTCAGCCGTCCCCTAATCCTAACCCGTACGCTGACACTAACCCGCGCCCTCACACGTACGCTCCCCCTAGAGCGCTGTCGTACCCTCACCTGGACCCTAAACCGTCCCCGTCCCCTAACCCTAACCCTAGCCCGAACCCTAACCCTAACCCTTCCCCGAAGCCTGACCCTCAGCCGTCCCCTAATCTTAACCCGTACGCTGACACTAACCCGCGCCCTCACACGTACACTCCCCCTAGAGCGTTGTCGTACCCTCACCTGGACCCTAAACCGTCCCCGTCCCCTAACCCTAACCCTAGCCCGAAACCTAACCCTAACCCTTCCCCGAAGCCTGACCCTCAGCCGTCCCCTAATCCTAACCCGTACGCTGACACTAACCCGTGCCCTCACACGTACGCTCCCCCTAGAGCATTGTCGTACCCTCACCTGGACCCTAAACCGTCCCCTAACCCTAACCCTAACCCTAGCCCGAACCCTAACCCTAACCCTTCCCCGAAGCCTGACCCTCAGCCGTCCCCTAATCCTAACCCGTACGCTGACACTAACCCGCGCCCTCACACGTATGCTCCCCCTAGAGCGTTGTCGTACCCTCACCTGGACCCTAAACCGTCCCCGTCCCCTAACCCTAACCCTAGCCCGAACCCTAACCCTAACCCTTCCCCGAAGCCTGACCCTCAGCCGTCCCCTAATCCTAACCCGTACGCTGACACTAACCCGCGCCCTCACACGTACGCTCCCCCTAGAGCGTTGTCGTACCCTCACCTGGACCCTAAACCGTCCCCGTCCCCTAACCCTAACCCTAGCCCGAACCCTAACCCTAACCCTTCCCCGAAGCCTGACCCTCAGCCGTCCCCTAATCCTAACCCGTACGCTGACACTAACCCGCGCTCTCACACGTACGCTCCCCCTAGAGCGTTGTCGTACCCTCACCTGGACCCTAAACCGTCCCCGTCCCCTAAGCCTAACCCTAGCCCGAACCCTAACCCTAACCCTTCCCCGAAGCCTGACCTTCAGCCGTCCCCTAATCCTAACCCGTACGCTGACACTAACCCGCGCCCTCACACGTACGCTCCCCCTAGAGCGTTGTCGTACCCTCACCTGGAACCTAAACCGTCCCCTTCCCCTAAGCCTAACCCTAGCCCAAACCCTAAACCTAACCCTTCCCCGAAGCCTGACCCTCAGCCGTCCCCTAATCCTAACCCATACGCTGACACTAACCCGCGCCCTCACACGTACGCTCCCCCTAGAGCGTTGTCGTACCCTCACCTGGACCCTAAACCGTCCCCGTCCCCTAACACTAACCCTAGCCCGAACCCTAACCCTAACCCTTCCCCGAAGCCTGACCCTCAGCCGTCCCCTAATCCTAACCCGTACGCTGACACTAACCCGCGCCCTCACACGTACGCTCCCCCTAGAGCGTTGTCGTACCCTCACCTGGACCCTAAACCGTCCCTGTCCCCTAACCCTAACCCTAGCCCGAACCCTAACCCTCACCCTTCCCCGAAGCCTGACCCTCACCCGTCCCCTAATCCTAACCCGTACGCTGACACTAACCCGCGCACTCACACGTACGCTCCCCCTAGAGCGTTGTCGTACCCTCACCTGGACCCTAAACCGTCCCCGTCCCCTAACCCTAACCCTAGCCCGAACCCTAACCCTAACCCTTCCCCGAAGCCTGACCCTCAGCCGTCCCCTAATCCTAACCCGTACGCTGACACTAACCTTCGCCCTCACACGTACGCTCCCCCTAGAGCGTTGTCGTACCCTCACCTGGACCCTAAACCGTCCCCGTCCCCTAAGCCTAACCCTAGCCCGAACCCTAACCCTAACCCTTCCCCGAAGCCTGACCCTCACCCGTCCCCTAATCCTAACCCGTACGCTGACACTAACCCGCGCCCTCACACGTACGCTCCCCCTAGAGCGTTGTCGTACCCTCACCTGGACCCTAAACCGTCCCCGTCCCCTAACCCTAACCCTAGCCCGAACCCTAACCCTAACCCTTCCCCGAAGCCTGACCCTCAGCCGTCCCCTAATCCTAACCCGTACGCTGACACTAACCCGCGCCCTCACACGTACGCTCCCCCTAGAGCGTTGTCGTACCCTCACCTGGACCCTAAACCGTCCCCGTCCCCTAACCCTAACCCTAGCCCGAACCCTAACCCTAACCCTTCCCCGAAGCCTGACCCTCAGCCGTCCCCTAATCCTAACCCGTACGCTGACACTAACCCGCGCCCTCACACGTACGCTCCCCCTAGAGCGTTGTCGTACCCTCACCTGGACCCTAAACCGTCCCCGTCCCCTAACCCTAACCCTAGCCCGAACCCTAACCCTAACCCTTCCCCGAAGCCTGACCCTCAGCCGTCCCCTAATCCTAACCCGTACGCTGACACTAACCCGCGCCCTCACACGTACGCTCCCCCTAGAGCGTTGTCGTACCCTCACCTGGACCCTAAACCGTCCCCGTCCCCTAAGCCTAACCCTAGCCCGAACCCTAACCCTAACCCTTCCCCGAAGCCTGACCCTCAGCCGTCCCCTAATCCTAACCCGTACGCTGACACTAACCCGCGCCCTCACACGTACGCTCCCCCTAGAGCGTTGTCGTACCCTCACCTGGACCCTAAACCGTCCCCGTCCCCTAACCCTAACCCTAGCCCGAACCCTAACCCTAACCCTTCCCCGAAGCCTGACCCTCAGCCGTCCCCTAATCCTAACCCGTACGCTGACACTAACCCGCGCCCTCACACGTACGCTCCCCCTAGAGCGTTGTCGTACCCTCACCTGGACCCTAAACCGTCCCCGTCCCCTAACCCTAACCCTAGCCCGAACCCTAACCCTAACCCTTCCCCGAAGCCTGACCCTCACCCGTCCCCTAATCCTAACCCGTACGCTGACACTAACCCGCGCCCTCACACGTACGCTCCCCCTAGAGCGTTGTCGTACCCTCACCTGGACCCTAAACCGTCCCCGTCCCCTAACCCTAACCCTAGCCCGAACCCTAACCCTAACCCTTCCCCGAAGCCTGACCCTCAGCCGTCCCCTAATCCTAACCCGTACGCTGACACTAACCCGCGCCCTCACACGTACGCTCCCCCTAGAGCGTTGTCGTACCCTCACCTGGACCCTAAACCGTCCCCGTCCCCTAAGCCTAACCCTAGCCCGAACCCTAACCCTAACCCTTCCCCGAAGCCTGACCCTCACCCGTCCCCTAATCCTAACCCGTACGCTGACACTAACCCGCGCCCTCACACGTACGCTCCCCCTAGAGCGTTGTCGTACCCTCACCTGGACCCTAAACCGTCCCCGTCCCCTAACCCTAACCCTAGCCCGAACCCTAACCCTAACCCTTCCCCGAAGCCTGACCCTCAGCCGTCCCCTAATCCTAACCCGTACGCTGACACTAACCCGCGCCCTCACACGTACGCTCCCCCTAGAGCGTTGTCGTACCCTCACCTGGACCCTAAACCGTCCCCGTCCCCTAACCCTAACCCTAGCCCGAACCCTAACCCTAACACTTCCCCGAAGCCTGACCCTCAGCCGTCCCCTAATCCTAACCCGTACGCTGACACTAACCCGCGCCCTCACACGTACGCTCCCCCTAGAGCGTTGTCGTACCCTCACCTGGACCCTAAACCGTCCCCGTCCCCTAACCCTAACCCTAGCCCGAACCCTAACCCTAACCCTTCCCCGAAGCCTGACCCTCAGCCGTCCCCTAATCCTAACCCGTACGCTGACACTAACCCGCGCCCTCACACGTACGCTCCCCCTAGAGCGTTGTCGTACCCTCACCTGGACCCTAAACCGTCCCCGTCCCCTAAGCCTAACCCTAGCCCGAACCCTAACCCTAACCCTTCCCCGAAGCCTGACCCTCACCCGTCCCCTAATCCTAACCCGTACGCTGACACTAACCCGCGCCCTCACACGTACGCTCCCCCTAGAGCGTTGTCGTACCCTCACCTGGACCCTAAACCGTCCCCGTCCCCTAACCCTAACCCTAGCCCGAACCCTAACCCTAACCCTTCCCCGAAGCCTGACCCTCAGCCGTCCCCTAATCCTAACCCGTACGCTGACACTAACCCGCGCCCTCACACGTACGCTCCCCCTAGAGCGTTGTCGTACCCTCACCTGGACCCTAAACCGTCCCCGTCCCCTAACCCTAACCCTAGCCCGAACCCTAACCCTAACACTTCCCCGAAGCCTGACCCTCAGCCGTCCCCTAATCCTAACCCGTACGCTGACACTAACCCACGCCCTCACACGTACGCTCCCCCTAGAGCGTTGTCGTACCCTCACCTGGACCCTAAACCGTCCCCGTCCCCTAAGCCTAACCCTAGCCCGAACCCTAACCCTAACCCTTCCCCGAAGCCTGACCCTCAGCCGTCCCCTAATCCTAACCCATACGCTGACACTAACCCGCGCCCTCACACGTACGCTCCCCCTAGAGCGTTGTCGTACCCTCACCTGGACCCTAAACCGTCCCCGTCCCCTAACCCTAACCCTAGCCCGAACCCTAACCCTAACCCTTCCCCGAAGCCTGACCCTCAGCCGTCCCCTAATCCTAACCCGTACGCTGACACTAACCCGCGCCCTCACACGTACGCTCCCCCTAGAGCGTTGTCGTACCCTCACCTGGACCCTAAACCGTCCCCGTCCCCTAACCCTAACCCTAGCCCGAACCCTAACCCTAACCCTTCCCCGAAGCCTGACCCTCAGCCGTCCCCTAATCCTAACCCGTACGCTGACACTAACCCGCGCCCTCACACGTACGCTCCCCCTAGAGCGTTGTCGTACCCTCACCTGGACCCTAAACCGTCCCCGTCCCCTAACCCTAACCCTAGCCCGAACCCTAACCCTAACCCTTCCCCGAAGCCTGACCCTCAGCCGTCCCCTAATCCTAACCCGTACGCTGACACTAACCTTCGCCCTCACACGTACGCTCCCCCTAGAGCGTTGTCGTACCCTCACCTGGACCCTAAACCGTCCCCGTCCCCTAAGCCTAACCCTAGCCCGAACCCTAACCCTAACACTTCCCCGAAGCCTGACCCTCACCCGTCCCCTAATCCTAACCCGTACGCTGACACTAACCCGCGCCCTCACACGTACGCTCCCCCTAGAGCGTTGTCGTACCCTCACCTGGACCCTAAACCGTCCCCGTCCCCTAACCCTAACCCTAGCCCGAACCCTAACCCTAACCCTTCCCCGAAGCCTGACCCTCAGCCGTCCCCTAATCCTAACCCGTACGCTGACACTAACCCGCGCCCTCACACGTACGCTCCCCCTAGAGCGTTGTCGTACCCTCACCTGGACCCTAAACCGTCCCCGTCCCCTAAGCCTAACCCTAGCCCGAACCCTAACCCTAACCCTTCCCCGAAGCCTGACCCTCAGCCGTCCCCTAATCCTAACCCGTACGCTGACACTAACCCGCGCCCTCACACGTACGCTCCCCCTAGAGCGTTGTCGTACCCTCACCTGGACCCTAAACCGTCCCCGTCCCCTAACCCTAACCCTAGCCTGAACCCTAACCCTAACACTTCCCCGAAGCCTGACCCTCAGCCGTCCCCTAATCCTAACCCGTACGCTGACACTAACCCACGCCCTCACACGTACGCTCCCCCTAGAGCGTTGTCGTACCCTCACCTGGACCCTAAACCGTCCCCGTCCCCTAAGCCTAACCCTAGCCCGAACCCTAACCCTAAACCTTCCCCGAAGCCTGACCCTCAGCCGTCCCCTAATCCTAACCCGTACGCTGACACTAACCCGCACCCTCACACGTACGCTCCCCCTAGAGCGTTGTCGTACCCTCACCTGGACCCTAAACCGTCCCCGTCCCCTAACCCTAACCCTAGCCCGAACCCTAACCCTAACCCTTCCCCGAAGCCTGACCCTCAGCCGTCCCCTAATCCTAACCCGTACGCTGACACTAACCCGCGCCCTCACACGTACGCTCCCCCTAGAGCGTTGTCGTACCCTCACCTGGACCCTAAACCGTCCCCGTCCCCTAACCCTAACCCTAGCCCGAACCCTAACCCTAACCCTTCCCCGAAGCCTGACCCTCAGCCGTCCCCTAATCCTAACCCGTACGCTGACACTAACCCGCGCCCTCACACGTACGCTCCCCCTAGAGCGTTGTCGTACCCTCACCTGGACCCTAAACCGTCCCCGTCCCCTAACCCTAACCCTAGCCCGAACCCTAACCCTAACCCTTCCCCGAAGCCTGACCCTCAGCCGTCCCCTAATCCTAACCCGTACGCTGACACTAACCTTCGCCCTCACACGTACGCTCCCCCTAGAGCGTTGTCGTACCCTCACCTGGACCCTAAACCGTCCCCGTCCCCTAAGCCTAACCCTAGCCCGAACCCTAACCCTAACCCTTCCCCGAAGCCTGACCCTCACCCTTCCCCTAATCCTAACCCGTACGCTGACACTAACCCGCGCCCTCACACGTACGCTCCCCCTAGAGCGTTGTCGTACCCTCACCTGGACCCTAAACCGTCCCCGTCCCCTAACCCTAACCCTAGCCCGAACCCTAACCCTAACCCTTCCCCGAAGCCTGACCCTCAGCCGTCCCCTAATCCTAACCCGTACGCTGACACTAACCCGCGCCCTCACACGTACGCTCCCCCTAGAGCGTTGTCGTACCCTCACCTGGACCCTAAACCGTCCCCGTCCCCTAACCCTAACCCTAGCCCGAACCCTAACCCTAACCCTTCCCCGAAGCCTGACCCTCAGCCGTCCCCTAATCCTAACCCGTACGCTGACACTAACCCGCGCCCTCACACGTACGCTCCCCCTAGAGCGTTGTCGTACCCTCACCTGGACCCTAAACCGTCCCCGTCCCCTAAGCCTAACCCTAGCCCGAACCCTAACCCTAACCCTTCCCCGAAGCCTGACCCTCAGCCGTCCCCTAATCCTAACCCGTACGCTGACACTAACCCGCGCCCTCACACGTACGCTCCCCCTAGAGCGTTGTCGTACCCTCACCTGGACCCTAAACCGTCCCCGTCCCCTAACCCTAACCCTAGCCCGAACCCTAACCCTAACCCTTCCCCGAAGCCTGACCCTCAGCCGTCCCCTAATCCTAACCCGTACGCTGACACTAACCCGCGCCCTCACACGTACGCTCCCCCTAGAGTGTTGTCGTACCCTCACCTGGACCCTAAACCGTCCCCGTCCCCTAACCCTAATCCTAGCCCGAACCCTAACCCTAAACCTTCCCCGAAGCCTGACCCTCAGCCGTCCCCTAATCCTAACCCGTACGCTGACACTAACCCGCGCCCTCACACGTACGCTCCCCCTAGAGCGTTGTCGTACCCTCACCTGGACCCTAAACCGTCCCCGTCCCCTAACCCTAACCCTAGCCCGAACCCTAACCCTAACCCTTCCCCGAAGCCTGACCCTCAGCCGTCCCCTAATCCTAACCCGTACGCTGACATTAACCCACGCCCTCACACGTACGCTCCCCCTAGAGCGTTGTCGTACCCTCACCTGGACCCTAAACCGTCCCCGTCCCCTAACCCTAGCCCGAACCCTAACCCTAACCCTTCCCCGAAGCCTGACCCTCAGCCGTCCCCTAATCCTAACCCGTACGCTGACACTAACCCGCGCCCTCACACGTACGCTCCCCCTAGAGCGTTGTCGTACCCTCACCTGGACCCTAAACCGTCCCCGTCCCCTAACCCTAACCCTAGCCCGAACCCTAACCCTAACCCTTCCCCGAAGCCTGACCCTCACCCGTCCCCTAATCCTAACCCGTACGCTGACACTAACCCGCGCCCTCACACGTACGCTCCCCCTAGAGCGTTGTCGTACCCTCACCTGGACCCTAAACCGTCCCCATCCCCTAACCCTAACCCTAGCCCGAACCCTAACCCTAACCCTTCCCCGAAGCCTGACCCTCAGCCGTCCCCTAATCCTAACCCGTACGCTGACACTAACCCGCGCCCTCACACGTACGCTCCCCCTAGAGCGTTGTCGTACCCTCACCTGGACCCTAAACCGTCCCCGTCCCCTAAGCCTAACCCTAGCCCGAACCCTAACCCTAACCCTTCCCCGAAGCCTGACCCTCAGCCGTCCCCTAATCCTAACCCGTACGCTGACACTAACCCGCGCCCTCACACATACGCTCCCCCTAGAGCGTTGTCGTACCCTCACCTGGACCCTAAACCGTCCCCGTCCCCTAAGCCTAACCCTAGCCCGAACCCTAACCCTAACCCTTCCCCGAAGCCTGACCCTCAGCCGTCCCCTAATCCTAACCCGTACGCTGACACTAACCCGCGCTCTCACACGTACGCTCCCCCTAGAGCGTTGTCGTACCCTCACCTGGACCCTAAACCGTCCCCGTCCCCTAACCCTAACCCTAGCCCGAACCCTAACCCTAACCCTTCCACGAAGCCTGACCCTCAGCCGTCCCCTAATCCTAACCCGTACGCTGACACTAACCCGCGCCCTCACACGTACGCTCCCCCTAGAGCGTTGTCGTACCCTCACCTGGACCCTAAACCGTCCCCGTCACCTAACCCAAACCCTAGCCCGAACCCTAACCCTAACCCTTCCCCGAAGCCTGACCCTCAGCAGTCCCCTAATCCTAACCCGTACGCTGACACTAACCCGCGCCCTCACACGTACGCTGCCCCTAGAGCGTTGTCGTACCCTCACCTGGACCCTAAACCGTCCCCGTCCCCTAACCCTAACCATAGCCCGAACCCTATCCCTAACCCTTCCCCGAAGCCTGACCCTCAGCCGTCCCCTAATCCTAACCCGTACGCTGACACTAACCCGCGCCCTCACACGTACGCTCCCCCTAGAGCGTTGTCGTACCCTCACCTGGACCCTAAACCGTCCCCGTCCCATAACCCTAACCCTAGCCCGAACCCTAACCCTAACCCTTCCCCGAAGCCTGACCCTCAGCCGTCCCCTAATCCTAACCCGTACGCTGACACTAACCCGCACCCTCACACGTACGCTCCCCCTAGAGCGTTGTCGTACCCTCACCTGGACCCTAAACCGTCCCCGTCCCCTAACCCTAACCCTAGCCCGAACCCTAACCCTAACCCTTCCCCGAAGCCTGACCCTCAGCCGTCCCCTAATCCTAACCCGTACGCTGACACTAACCCGCGCCCTCACACGTACGCTCCCCCTAGAGCGTTGTCGTACCCTCACCTGGACCCTAAACCGTCCCCGTCCCCTAACCCTAACCCTAGCCCGAACCCTAACCCTAACATTTCTCCGAAGCCTGACACTCAGCCGTCCCCTAATCCTAACCCGTACGCTGACACTAACCCGCGCCCTCACACGTACGCTCCCCCTAGAGCGTTGTCGTACCCTCACCTGGACCCTAAACCGTCCCCGTCCCCTAACCCTAACCCTAGCCCGAACCCTAACCCTAACCCTTCCCCGAAGCCTGACCCTCAGCCGTCCCCTAATCTTAACCCGTACGCTGACACTAACCCGCGCCCTCACACGTACGCTCCCCCTAGAGCGTTGTCGTACCCTCACCTGGACCCTAAACCGTCCCCGTCCCCTAACCCTAACCCTAGCCCGAAACCTAACCCTAACCCTTCCCCGAAGCCTGACCCTCAGCCGTCCCCTAATCCTAACCCGTACGCTGACACTAACCCGTGCCCTCACACGTACGCTCCCCCTAGAGCATTGTCGTACCCTCACCTGGACCCTAAACCGTCCCCTAACCATAACCCTAACCCTAGCCCGAACCCTAACCCTAACCCTTCCCCGAAGCCTGACCCTCAGCCGTCCCCTAATCCTAACCCGTACGCTGACAGTAACCCGCGCCCTCACACGTATGCTCCCCCTAGAGCGTTGTCGTACCCTCACCTGGACCCTAAACCGTCCCCGTCCCCTAACCCTAACCCTAGCCCGAACCCTAACCCTAACCCTTCCCCGAAGCCTGACCCTCAGCCGTCCCCTAATCCTAACCCGTACGCTGACACTAACCCGCGCCCTCACACGTACGCTCCCCCTAGAGCGTTGTCGTACCCTCACCTGGACCCTAAACCGTCCCCGTCCCCTAACCCTAACCCTAGCCCGAACCCTAACCCTAACCCTTCCCCGAAGCCTGACCCTCAGCCGTCCCCTAATCCTAACCCGTACGCTGACACTAACCCGCGCCCTCACACGTACGCTCCCCCTAGAGCGTTGTCGTACCCTCACCTGGACCCTAAACCGTCCCCGTCCCCTAACCCTAACCCTAGCCCGAACCCTAACCCTAACCCTTCCCCGAAGCCTGACCCTCAGCCGTCCCCTAATCCTAACCCGTACGCTGACACTAACCCGCGCCGTCACACGTACGCTCCCCCTAGAGCGTTGTCGTACCCTCACCTGGACCCTAAACCGTCCCCGTCCCCTAAGCCTAACCCTAGCCCGAACCCTAACCCTAACCCTTCCCCGAAGCCTGACCCTCAGCCGTCCCCTAATCCTAACCCGTACGCTGACACTAACCCGCGCCCTCACACGTACGCTCCCCCTAGAGCGTTGTCGTACCCTCACCTGGACCCTAAACCGTCCCCGTCCCCTAAGCCTAACCCTAGCCCGAACCCTAACCCTAACCCTTCCCCGAAGCCTGACCCTCAGCCGTCCCCTAATCCTAACCCGTACGCTGACACTAACCCGCGCCCTCACACGTACGCTCCCCCTAGAGCGTTGTCGTACCCTCACCTGGACCCTAAACCGTCCCCGTCCCCTAACCCTAACCATAGCCCGAACCCTATCCCTAACCCTTCCCCGAAGCCTGACCCTCAGCCGTCCCCTAATCCTAACCCGTACGCTGACACTAACCCGCGCCCTCACACGTACGCTCCCCCTAGAGCGTTGTCGTACCCTCACCTGGACCCTAAACCGTCCCCGTCCCATAACCCTAACCCTAGCCCGAACCCTAACCCTAACCCTTCCCCGAAGCCTGACCCTCAGCCGTCCCCTAATCCTAACCCGTACGCTGACACTAACCCGCACCCTCACACGTACGCTCCCCCTAGAGCGTTGTCGTACCCTCACATGGACCCTAAACCGTCCCCGTCCCCTAACCCTAACCCTAGCCTGAACCCTAACCCTAACCCTTCCCCGAAGCCTGACCCTCAGCCGTCCCCTAATCCTAACCCGTACGCTGACACTAACCCGTGCCCTCACACGTACGCTCCCCCTAGAGCATTGTCGTACCCTCACCTGGACCCTAAACCGTCCCCTAACCCTAACCCTAACCCTAGCCCGAACCCTAACCCTAACCCTTCCCCGAAGCCTGACCCTCAGCCGTCCCCTAATCCTAACCCGTACGCTGACAGTAACCCGCGCCCTCACACGTATGCTCCCCCTAGAGTGTTGTCGTACCCTCACCTGGACCCTAAACCGTCCCCGTCCCCTAACCCTAACCCTAGCCCGAACCCTAACCCTAACCTTTCCCCGAAGCCTGACCCTCAGCCGTCCCCTAATCCTAACCCGTACGCTGACACTAAACCGCGCCCTCACACGTACGCTCCCCCTAGAGCGTTGTCGTACCCTCACCTGGACCCTAAACCGTCCCCGTCCCCTAACCCTAACCCTAGCCCGAACACTAACCCTAACCCTTCCCCGAAGCCTGACCCTCAGCCGTCCCCTAATCCTAACCCGTACGCTGACACTAACCCGCGCCCTCACACGTACGCTCCCCCTAGAGCGTTGTCGTACCCTCACCTGGACCCTAAACCGTCCCCGTCCCCTAACCCTAACCCTAGCCCGAACCCTAACCCTAACCCTTCCCCGAAGCCTGACCCTCAGCCGTCCCCTAATCCTAACCCGTACGCTGACACTAACCCGCGCCGTCACACGTACGCTCCCCCTAGAGCGTTGTCGTACCCTCACCTGGACCCTAAACCGTCCCCGTCCCCTAAGCCTAACCCTAGCCCGAACCCTAACCCTAACCCTTCCCCGAAGCCTGACCCTCAGCCGTCCCCTAATCCTAACCCGTACGCTGACACTAACCCGCGCCCTCACACGTACGCTCCCCCTAGAGCGTTGTCGTACCCTCACCTGGACCCTAAACCGTCCCCGTCCCCTAAGCCTAACCCTAGCCCGAACCCTAACCCTAACCCTTCCCCGAAGCCTGACCCTCAGCCGTCCCCTAATCCTAACCCGTACGCTGACACTAACCCGCGCCCTCACACGTACGCTCCCCCTAGAGCGTTGTCGTACCCTCACCTGGACCCTAAACCGTCCCCGTCCCCTAACCCTAACCATAGCCCGAACCCTATCCCTAACCCTTCCCCGAAGCCTGACCCTCAGCCGTCCCCTAATCCTAACCCGTACGCTGACACTAACCCGCGCCCTCACACGTACGCTCCCCCTAGAGCGTTGTCGTACCCTCACCTGGACCCTAAACCGTCCCCGTCCCATAACCCTAACCCTAGCCCGAACCCTAACCCTAACCCTTCCCCGAAGCCTGACCCTCAGCCGTCCCCTAATCCTAACCCGTACGCTGACACTAACCCGCACCCTCACACGTACGCTCCCCCTAGAGCGTTGTCGTACACTCACCTGGACCCTAAACCGTCCCCGTCCCCTAACCCTAACCCTAGCCCGAACCCTAACCCTAACCCTTCCCCGAAGCCTGACCCTCAGCCGTCCCCTAATCCTAACCCGTACGCTGACACTAACCCGCGCCCTCACACGTACGCTCCCCCTAGAGCGTTGTCGTACCCTCACCTGGACCCTAAACCGTCCCCGTCCCCTAACCCTAACCCTAGCCCGAACCCTAACCCTAACATTTCTCCGAAGCCTGACACTCAGCCGTCCCCTAATCCTAACCCGTACGCTGACACTAACCCGCGCCCTCACACGTACGCTCCCCCTAGAGCGTTGTCGTACCCTCACCTGGACCCTAAACCGTCCCCGTCCCCTAACCCTAACCCTAGCCCGAACCCTAACCCTAACCCTTCCCCGAAGCCTGACCCTCAGCCGTCCCCTAATCTTAACCCGTACGCTGACACTAACCCGCGCCCTCACACGTACGCTCCCCCTAGAGCGTTGTCGTACCCTCACCTGGACCCTAAACCGTCCCCGTCCCCTAACCCTAACCCTAGCCCGAAACCTAACCCTAACCCTTCCCCGAAGCCTGACCCTCAGCCGTCCCCTAATCCTAACCCGTACGCTGACACTAACCCGTGCCCTCACACGTACGCTCCCCCTAGAGCATTGTCGTACCCTCACCTGGACCCTAAACCGTCCCCTAACCCTAACCCTAACCCTAGCCCGAACCCTAACCCTAACCCTTCCCCGAAGCCTGACCCTCAGCCGTCCCCTAATCCTAACCCGTACGCTGACAGTAACCCGCGCCCTCACACGTATGCTCCCCCTAGAGCGTTGTCGTACCCTCACCTGGACCCTAAACCGTCCCCGTCCCCTAACCCTAACCCTAGCCCGAACCCTAACCCTAACCCTTCCCCGAAGCCTGACCCTCAGCCGTCCCCTAATCCTAACCCGTACGCTGACACTAAACCGCGCCCTCACACGTACGCTCCCCCTAGAGCGTTGTCGTACCCTCACCTGGACCCTAAACCGTCCCCGTCCCCTAACCCTAACCCTAGCCCGAACCCTAACCCTAACCCTTCCCCGAAGCCTGACCCTCAGCCGTCCCCTAATCCTAACCCGTACGCTGACACTAACCCGCGCCCTCACACGTACGCTCCCCCTAGAGCGTTGTCGTACCCTCACCTGGACCCTAAACCGTCCCCGTCCCCTAACCCTAACCCTAGCCCGAACCCTAACCCTAACCCTTCCCCGAAGCCTGACCCTCAGCCGTCCCCTAATCCTAACCCGTACGCTGACACTAACCCGCGCCGTCACACGTACGCTCCCCCTAGAGCGTTGTCGTACCCTCACCTGGACCCTAAACCGTCCCCGTCCCCTAAGCCTAACCCTAGCCCGAACCCTAACCCTAACCCTTCCCCGAAGCCTGACCCTCAGCCGTCCCCTAATCCTAACCCGTACGCTGACACTAACCCGCGCCCTCACACGTACGCTCCCCCTAGAGCGTTGTCGTACCCTCACCTGGACCCTAAACCGTCCCCGTCCCCTAAGCCTAACCCTAGCCCGAACCCTAACCCTAACCCTTCCCCGAAGCCTGACCCTCAGCCGTCCCCTAATCCTAACCCGTACGCTGACACTAACCCGCGCCCTCACACGTACGCTCCCCCTAGAGCGTTGTCGTACCCTCACCTGGACCCTAAACCGTCCCCGTCCCCTAACCCTAACCATAGCCCGAACCCTATCCCTAACCCTTCCCCGAAGCCTGACCCTCAGCCGTCCCCTAATCCTAACCCGTACGCTGACACTAACCCGCGCCCTCACACGTACGCTCCCCCTAGAGCGTTGTCGTACCCTCACCTGGACCCTAAACCGTCCCCTAACCCTAACCCTAACCCTAGCCCGAACCCTAACCCTAAGCCTTCCCCGAAGCCTGACCCTCAGCCGTCCCCTAATCCTAACCCGTACGCTGACAGTAACCCGCGCCCTCACACGTATGCTCCCCCTAGAGTGTTGTCGTACCCTCACCTGGACCCTAAACCGTCCCCGTCCCCTAACCCTAACCCTAGCCCGAACCCTAACCCTAACCCTTCCCCGAAGCCTGACCCTCAGCCGTCCCCTAATCCTAACCCGTACGCTGACACTAAACCGCGCCCTCACACGTACGCTCCCCCTAGAGCGTTGTCGTACCCTCACCTGGACCCTAAACCGTCCCCGTCCCCTAACCCTAACCCTAGCCCGAACCCTAACCCTAACCCTTCCCCGAAGCCTGACCCTCAGCCGTCCCCTAATCCTAACCCGTACGCTGACACTAACCCGCGCCCTCACACGTACGCTCCCCCTAGAGCGTTGTCGTACCCTCACCTGGACCCTAAACCGTCCCCGTCCCCTAACCCTAACCCTAGCCCGAACCCTAACCCTAACCCTTCCCCGAAGCCTGACCCTCAGCCGTCCCCTAATCCTAACCCGTACGCTGACACTAACCCGCGCCGTCACACGTACGCTCCCCCTAGAGCGTTGTCGTACCCTCACCTGGACCCTAAACCGTCCCCGTCCCCTAAGCCTAACCCTAGCCCGAACCCTAACCCTAACCCTTCCCCGAAGCCTGACCCTCAGCCGTCCCCTAATCCTAACCCGTACGCTGACACTAACCCGCGCCCTCACACGTACGCTCCCCCTAGAGCGTTGTCGTACCCTCACCTGGACCCTAAACCGTCCCCGTCCCCTAAGCCTAACCCTAGCCCGAACCCTAACCCTAACCCTTCCCCGAAGCCTGACCCTCAGCCGTCCCCTAATCCTAACCCGTACGCTGACACTAACCCGCGCCCTCACACGTACGCTCCCCCTAGAGCGTTGTCGTACCCTCACCTGGACCCTAAACCGTCCCCGTCCCCTAACCCTAACCATAGCCCGAACCCTATCCCTAACCCTTCCCCGAAGCCTGACCCTCAGCCGTCCCCTAATCCTAACCCGTACGCTGACACTAACCCGCGCCCTCACACGTACGCTCCCCCTAGAGCGTTGTCGTACCCTCACCTGGACCCTAAACCGTCCCCGTCCCATAACCCTAACCCTAGCCCGAACCCTAACCCTAACCCTTCCCCGAAGCCTGACCCTCAGCCGTCCCCTAATCCTAACCCGTACGCTGACACTAACCCGCACCCTCACACGTACGCTCCCCCTAGAGCGTTGTCGTACCCTCACCTGGACCCTAAACCGTCCCCGTCCCCTAACCCTAACCCTAGCCCGAACCCTAACCCTAACCCTTCCCCGAAGCCTGACCCTCAGCCGTCCCCTAATCCTAACCCGTACGCTGACACTAACCCGCGCCCTCACACGTACGCTCCCCCTAGAGCGTTGTCGTACCCTCACCTGGACCCTAAACCGTCCCCGTCCCCTAACCCTAACCCTAGCCCGAACCCTAACCCTAACATTTCTCCGAAGCCTGACACTCAGCCGTCCCCTAATCCTAACCCGTACGCTGACACTAACCCGCGCCCTCACACGTACGCTCCCCCTAGAGCGTTGTCGTACCCTCACCTGGACCCTAAACCGTCCCCGTCCCCTAACCCTAACCCTAGCCCGAACCCTAACCCTAACCCTTCCCCGAAGCCTGACCCTCAGCCGTCCCCTAATCCTAACCCGTACGCTGACACTAACCCGTGCCCTCACACGTACGCTCCCCCTAGAGCATTGTCGTACCCTCACCTGGACCCTAAACCGTCCCCTAACCCTAACCCTAACCCTAGCCCGAACCCTAACCCTAACCCTTCCCCGAAGCCTGACCCTCAGCCGTCCCCTAATCCTAACCCGTACGCTGACAGTAACCCGCGCCCTCACACGTATGCTCCCCCTAGAGCGTTGTCGTACCCTCACCTGGACCCTAAACCGTCCCCGTCCCCTAACCCTAACCCTAGCCCGAACCCTAACCCTAACCCTTCCCCGAAGCCTGACCCTCAGCCGTCCCCTAATCCTAACCCGTACGCTGACACTAAACCGCGCCCTCACACGTACGCTCCCCCTAGAGCGTTGTCGTACCCTCACCTGGACCCTAAACCGTCCCCGTCCCCTAACCCTAACCCTAGCCCGAACCCTAACCCTAACCCTTCCCCGAAGCCTGACCCTCAGCCGTCCCCTAATCCTAACCCGTACGCTGACACTAACCCGCGCCCTCACACGTACGCTCCCCCTAGAGCGTTGTCGTACCCTCACCTGGACCCTAAACCGTCCCCGTCCCCTAACCCTAACCCTAGCCCGAACCCTAACCCTAACCCTTCCCCGAAGCCTGACCCTCAGCCGTCCCCTAATCCTAACCCGTACGCTGACACTAACCCGCGCCGTCACACGTACGCTCCCCCTAGAGCGTTGTCGTACCCTCACCTGGACCCTAAACCGTCCCCGTCCCCTAAGCCTAACCCTAGCCCGAACCCTAACCCTAACCCTTCCCCGAAGCCTGACCCTCAGCCGTCCCCTAATCCTAACCCGTACGCTGACACTAACCCGCGCCCTCACACGTACGCTCCCCCTAGAGCGTTGTCGTACCCTCACCTGGACCCTAAACCGTCCCCGTCCCCTAAGCCTAACCCTAGCCCGAACCCTAACCCTAACCCTTCCCCGAAGCCTGACCCTCAGCCGTCCCCTAATCCTAACCCGTACGCTGACACTAACCCGCGCCCTCACACGTACGCTCCCCCTAGAGCGTTGTCGTACCCTCACCTGGACCCTAAACCGTCCCCGTCCCCTAACACTAACCCTAGCCCGAACCCTAACCCTAACCCTTCCCCGAAGCCTGACCCTCAGCCGTCCCCTAATCCTAACCCGTACGCTGACACTAACCCGCGCCCTCACACGTACGCTCCCCCTAGAGCGTTGTCGTACCCTCACCTGGACCCTAAACCGTCCCCGTCCCCTAACCCTAACCCTAGCCCGAACCCTAACCCTAACATTTCTCCGAAGCCTGACACTCAGCCGTCCCCTAATCCTAACCCGTACGCTGACACTAACCCGCGCCCTCACACGTACGCTCCCCCTAGAGCGTTGTCGTACCCTCACCTGGACCCTAAACCGTCCCCGTCCCCTAACCCTAACCCTAGCCCGAACCCTAACCCTAACCCTTCCCCGAAGCCTGACCCTCAGCCGTCCCCTAATCTTAACCCGTACGCTGACACTAACCCGCGCCCTCACACGTACGCTCCCCCTAGAGCGTTGTCGTACCCTCACCTGGACCCTAAACCGTCCCCGTCCCCTAACCCTAACCCTAGCCCGAAACCTAACCCTAACCCTTCCCCGAAGCCTGACCCTCAGCCGTCCCCTAATCCTAACCCGTACGATGACACTAACCCGCGCCCTCACACGTACGCTCCCCCTAGAGCGTTGTCGTACCCTCACCTGGACCCTAAACCGTCCCCGTCCCCTAACCCTAACCCTAGCCCGAACCCTAACCCTAACCCTTCCCCGAAGCCTGACCCTCAGCCGTCCCCTAATCCTAACCCGTACGCTGACACTAACCCGCGCCCTCACACGTACGCTCCCCCTAGAGCGTTGTCGTACCCTCACCTGGACCCTAAACCGTCCCCGTCCCCTAACACTAACCCTAGCCCGAACCCTAACCCTAACCCTTCCCCGAAGCCTGACCCTCAGCCGTCCCCTAATCCTAACCCGTACGCTGACACTAACCCGCGCCCTCACACGTACGCTCCCCCTAGAGCGTTGTCGTACCCTCACCTGGACCCTAAACCGTCCCCGTCCCCTAACCCTAACCCTAGCCCGAACCCTAACCCTAACCCTTCCCCGAAGCCTGACCCTCAGCCGTCCCCTAATCCTAACCCGTACGATGACACTAACCCGCGCCCTCACACGTACGCTCCCCCTAGAGCGTTGTCGTACCCTCACCTGGACCCTAAACCGTCCCCGTCCCCTAACCCTAACCCTAGCCCAAACCCTAACCCTAACCCTTCCCCGAAGCCTGACCCTCAGCCGTCCCCTAATCCTAACCCGTACGCTGACACTAACCCGCGCCCTCACACGTACGCTCCCCCTAGAGCGTTGTCGTACCCTCACCTGGACCCTAAACCGTCCCCGTCCCCTAAGCCTAACCCTAGCCCGAACCCTAACCCTAACCCTTCCCCGAAGCCTGACCCTCAGCCGTCCCCTAATCCTAACCCGTACGCTGACACTAACCCGCGCCCTCACACGTACGCTCCCCCTAGAGCGTTGTCGTACCCTCACCTGGACCCTAAACCGTCCCCGTCCCCTAACCCTAACCCTAGCCCGAACCCTAACCCTAACCCTTCCCCGAAGCCTAACCCTCAGCCGTCCCCTAATCCTAACCCGTACGCTGACACTAACCCGCGCACTCACACGTACGCTCCCCCTAGAGCGTTGTCGTACCCTCACCTGGACCCTAAACCGTCCCCGTCCCCTAACCCTAACCCTAGCCCGAACCCTAACCCTAACCCTTCCACGAAGCCTGACCCTCAGCCGTCCCCTAATCCTAACCCGTACGCTGACACTAACCCGCGCCCTCACACGTACGCTCCCCCTAGAGCGTTGTCGTACCCTCACCTGGACCCTAAACCGTCCCCGTCACCTAACCCAAACCCTAGCCCGAACCCTAACCCTAACCCTTCCCCGAAGCCTGACCCTCAGCAGTCCCCTAATCCTAACCCGTACGCTGACACTAACCCGCGCCCTCACACGTACGCTGCCCCTAGAGCGTTGTCGTACCCTCACCTGGACCCTAAACCGTCCCCGTCCCCTAACCCTAACCATAGCCCGAACCCTAACCCTAACCCTTCCCCGAAGCCTGACCCTCAGCCGTCCCCTAATCCTAACCCGTACGCTGACACTAACCCGCGCCCTCACACGTACGCTCCCCCTAGAGCGTTGTCGTACCCTCACCTGGACCCTAAACCGTCCCCGTCCCCTAACCCTAACCCTAGCCCGAACCCTAACCCTAACCCTTCCCCGAAGCCTGACCCTCAGCCGTCCCCTAATCCTAACCCGTACGCTGACACTAACCCGCGCACTCACACGTACGCTCCCCCTAGAGCGTTGTCGTACCCTCACCTGGACCCTAAACCGTCCCCGTCCCCTAACCCTAACCCTAGCCCGAACCCTAACCCTAACCCTTCCCCGAAGCCTGACCCTCAGCCGTCCCCTAATCCTAACCCGTACGCTGACACTAACCCGCGCCCTCACACGTACGCTCCCCCTAGAGCGTTGTCGTACCCTCACCTGGACCCTAAACCGTCCCCGTCCCCTAACCCTAACCCTAGCCCGAACCCTAACCCTAACATTTCTCCGAAGCCTGACACTCAGCCGTCCCCTAATCCTAACCCGTACGCTGACACTAACCCGCGCCCTCACACGTACGCTCCCCCTAGAGCGTTGTCGTACCCTCACCTGGACCCTAAACCGTCCCCGTCCCCTAACCCTAACCCTAGCCCGAAACCTAACCCTAACCCTTCCCCGAAGCCTGACCCTCAGCCGTCCCCTAATCCTAACCCGTACGCTGACACTAACCCGTGCCCTCACACGTACGCTCCCCCTAGAGCGTTGTCGTACCCTCACCTGGACCCTAAACCGTCCCCTAACCCTAACCCTAACCCTAGCCCGAACCCTAACCCTAACCCTTCCCCGAAGCCTGACCCTCAGCCGTCCCTTAATCCTAACCCGTACGCTGACACTAACCCGCGCCCTCACACGTATGCTCCCCCTAGAGCGTTGTCGTACCCTCACCTGGACCCTAAACCGTCCCCGTCCCCTAACCCTAACCCTAGCCCGAACCCTAACCCTAACCCTTCCCCGAAGCCTGACCCTCAGCCGTCCCCTAATCCTAACCCGTACGCTGACACTAACCCGCGCCCTCACACGTACGCTCCCCCTAGAGCGTTGTCGTACCCTCACCTGGACCCTAAACCGTCCCCGTCCCCTAACCCTAACCCTAGCCCGAACCCTAACCCTAACGCTTCCCCGAAGCCTGACCCTCAGCCGTCCCCTAATCCTAACCCGTACGCTGACACTAACCCGCGCCCTCACACGTACGCTCCCCCTAGAGCGTTGTCGTACCCTCACCTGGACCCTAAACCGTCCCCGTCCCCTAACCCTAACCCTAGCCCGAACCCTAACCCTAACCCTTCCCCGAAGCCTGACCCTCAGCCGTCCCCTAATCCTAACCCGTACGCTGACACTAACCCGCGCCCTCACACGTACGCTCCCCCTAGAGCGTTGTCGTACCCTCACCTGGACCCTAAACCGTCCCCGTCCCCTAACCCTAACCCTAGCCCGAACCCTAACCCTAACCCTTCCCCGAAGCCTGACCCTCAGCCGTCCCCTAATCCTAACCCGTACGCTGACACTAACCCGCGCCCTCACACGTACGCTCCCCCTAGAGCGTTGTCGTACCCTCACCTGGACCCTAAACCGTCCCCGTCCCCTAAGCCTAACCCTAGCCCGAACCCTAACCCTAACCCTTCCCAGAAGCCTGACCCTCAGCCGTCCCCTAATCCTAACCCGTACGCTGACACTAACCCGCGCCCTCACACGTACGCTCCCCCTAGAGCGTTGTCGTACCCTCACCTGGACCCTAAACCGTCCCCGTCCCCTAACACTAACCCTAGCCCGAACCCTAACCCTAAACCTTCCCCGAAGCCTGACCCTCAGCCGTCCCCTAATCCTAACCCGTACGCTGACACTAACCCGCGCCCTCACACGTACGCTCCCCCTAGAGCGTTGTCGTACCCTCACCTGGACCCTAAACCGTCCCTGTCCCCTAACCCTAACCCTAGCCCGAACCCTAAACCTAACCCTTCCCCGAAGCCTGACCCTCAGCCGTCCCCTAATCCTAACCCGTACGCTGACACTAACCCGCGCCCTCACACGTACGCTCCCCCTAGAGCGTTGTCGTACCCTCACCTGGACCCTAAACCGTCCCCGTCCCCTAACCCTAACCCTAGCCCGAACCCTAACCCTAACCCTTCCCCGAAGCCTGACCCTCAGCCGTCCCCTAATCCTAACCCGTACGCTGACACTAACCTTCGCCCTCACACGTACGCTCCCCCTAGAGCGTTGTCGTACCCTCACCTGGACCCTAAACCGTCCCCGTCCCCTAAGCCTAACCCTAGCCCGAACCCTAACCCTAACCCTTCCCCGAAGCCTGACCCTCACCCGTCCCCTAATCCTAACCCGTACGCTGACACTAACCCGCGCCCTCACACGTACGCTCCCCCTAGAGCGTTGTCGTACCCTCACCTGGACCCTAAACCGTCCCCGTCCCCTAACCCTAACCCTAGCCCGAACCCTAACCCTAACCCTTCCCCGAAGCCTGACCCTCAGCCGTCCCCTAATCCTAACCCGTACGCTGACAGTAACCCGCGCCCTCACACGTACGCTCCCCCTAGAGCGTTGTCGTACCCTCACCTGGACCCTAAACCGTCCCCGTCCCCTAACCCTAACCCTAGCCCGAACCCTAACCCTAACCCTTCCCCGAAGCCTGACCCTCAGCCGTCCCCTAATCCTAACCCGTACGCTGACACTAACCCGCGCCCTCACACGTACGCTCCCCCTAGAGCGTTGTCGTACCCTCACCTGGACCCTAAACCGTGCCCGTCCCCTAACCCTAACCCCAGCCCGAACCCTAACCCTAACCCTTCCCCGAAGCCTGACCCTCAGCCGTCCCCTAATCCTAACCCGTACGCTGACACTAACCCGCGCCCTCACACGTACGCTCCCCCTAGAGCGTTGTCGTACCCTCACCTGGACCCTAAACTGTCCCCGTCCCCTAAGCCTAACCCTAGCCCGAACCCTAACCCTAACCCTTCCCCGAAGCCTGACCCTCAGCCGTCCCCTAATCCTAACCCGTACGCTGACACTAACCCGCGCCATCACACGTACGCTCCCCCTAGAGCGTTGTCGTACCCTCACCTGGACCCTAAACCGTCCCCGTCCCCTAACCCTAACCCTAGCGCGAACCCTAACCCTAACCCTTCCCCGAAGCCTGACCCTCAGCCGTCCCCTAATCCTAACCCGTACGCTGACACTAACCCGCGCCCTCACACGTACGCTCCCCCTAGAGCGTTGTCGTACCCTCACCTGGACCCTAAATCGTCCCCGTCCCCTAACCCTAACCCTAGCCCGAAGCCTAACCCTAACACTTCCCCGAAGCCTGACCCTCAGCCGTCCCCTAATCCTAACCCGTACGCTGACACTAACCCGCGCCCTCACACGTACGCTCCCCCTAGAGCGTTGTCGTACCCTCACCTGGACCCTAAACCGTCCCCGTCCCCTAAGCCTAACCCTAGCCCGAACCCTAACCCTAACCCTTCCCCGAAGCCTGACCCTCACCCGTCCCCTAATCCTAACCCGTACGCTGACACTAACCCGCGCCCTCACACGTACGCTCCCCCTAGAGCGTTGTCGTACCCTCACCTGGACCCTAAACCGTCCCCGTCCCCTAACCCTAACCCTAGCCCGAACCCTAACCCTAACCCTT
Organism: Globicephala melas; assembly: GCF_963455315.2. Taxonomy (NCBI): domain Eukaryota; kingdom Metazoa; phylum Chordata; class Mammalia; order Artiodactyla; family Delphinidae; genus Globicephala; species Globicephala melas. Next base: position 24,917 of record NW_027207497.1, on the reverse strand, counting down.
CCCCGAAGCCTGACCCTCAGCCGTCCCCTAATCCTAACCCGTACGCTGACACTAACCCGCGCCCTCACACGTACGCTCCCCCTAGAGCGTTGTCGTACCCTCACCTGGACCCTAAACCGTCCCCGTCCCCTAACCCTAACCCTAGCCCGAACCCTAACCCTAACCCTTCCCCGAAGCCTGACCCTCAGCCGTCCCCTAATCCTAACCCGTACGCTGACACTAACCCGCGCCCTCACACGTACGCTCCCCCTAGAGCGTTGTCGTACCCTCACCTGGACCCTAAACCGTCCCCGTCCCCTAACCCTAACCCTAGCCCGAACCCTAACCCTAACCCTTCCCCGAAGCCTGACCCTCAGCCGTCCCCTAATCCTAACCCGTACGCTGACACTAACCCGCGCCCTCACACGTACGCTCCCCCTAGAGCGTTGTCGTACCCTCACCTGGACCCTAAACCGTCCCCGTCCCCTAACCCTAACCCTAGCCCGAACCCTAACCCTAACCTTTCCCCGAAGCCTGACCCTCAGCCGTCCCCTAATCCTAACCCGTACGCTGACACTAACCCGCGCCCTCACACGTACGCTCCCCCTAGAGCGTTGTCGTACCCTCACCTGGACCCTAAACCGTCCCCGTCCCCTAACCCTAACCCTAGCCCGAACCCTAACCCTAACCCTTCCCCGAAGCCTGACCCTCACCCGTCCCCTAATCCTAACCCGTACGCTGAAACTAACCCGCGCCCTCACACGTACGCTCCCCCTAAAGCGTTGTCGTACCCTCACCTGGACCAAAAACCGTCCCCGTCCCCTAACCCTAACCCTAGCCCGAACCCGAACCCTAACCCTTCCCCGAAGCCTGACCCTCACCCGTCCCCTAATCCTAACCCGTACGCTGACACTAACCCTCGCCCTCACACGTACGCTCCCCGTAAAGCGTTGTCGTACCCTCACCTGGACCCTAAACCGTCCCCGTCCCCTAACCCTAACCCTAGCCCGAACCCGAACCCTAACCCTTCCCCGAAGCCTGACCCTCACCCGTCCCCTAATCCTAACCCGTACGCTGACACTAACCCGCGCCCTCACACGTACGCTCCCCCTAAAGCGTTGTCGTACCCTCACCTGGACCCTAAACCGTCCCCGTCCCCTAACCCTAACCCTAGCCCGAACCCTAACCCTAACCCTTCCCCGAAGCCTGACCCTCACCCGTCCCCTAATCCTAACCCGGACGCTGAAACTAACCCGCGCCCTCACACGTACGCTCCCCCTAAAGCGTTGTCGTACCCTCACCTGGACCCTAAACCGTCCCCGTCCCCTAACCCTAACCCTAGCCCGAACCCGAACCCTAACCCATCCCCGAAGCCTGACCCCTACCCGTCCCCTAATCCTAACCCGTACGCTGACACTAACCCGCGCCCTCACACGTACGCTCCCCGTAAAGAGTTGTCGTACCCTCACCTGGACCCTAAACCGTCCCCTTCCCCTAACCCTAACCCTAGCCCGAACCCTAACCCTAACCCTTCCCCGAAGCCTGACCCTCACCCGTCCCCTAATCCTAACCTGTACGCTGACACTAACCCGCGCCCTCACACGTACGCTCCCCCTAAAGCGTTGTCTTACCCTCACCTGGACCTTAAACCGTCCCCGTCCCCTAACCCTAACCCTAGCCCGAACCCTAACCCTAACCCTTCCCCGAAACCTGACCCTCACCCGTCCCCTAATCCTAACCCGTACGCTGACACTAACCCGCGCCCTCACACGTACGCTCCCCCTAAAGCATTGTCGTACCCTCACCTGGACCCTAAACCGTCCCCGTCCCCTAACCCTAACCCTAGCCCGAACCCTAACCCTAACCCTTCCCCGAAGCCTGACCCTCACCCGTCCCCTAATCCTAACCCGTACGCTGACACTAACCCGCTCCCTCACATGTACGCTCCCCCTAAAGCGTTGTCGTACGCTCACCTGGACCCTAAACCGTCCCCGTCCCCTAACCCTAACCCTAGCCCGAACCCTAACCCTAACCCTTCCCCGAAGCCTGACCCTCAGCCGTCCCCTAATCCTAACCCGTACGCTGACACTAACCCGCGCCCTCACACGTACGCTCCCCCTAGAGCGTTGTCGTACCCTCATCTGGACCCTAAACCGTCCCCGTCCCCTAAGCCTAACCCTAGCCCGAACCCTATCCCTAACCCTTCCCCGAAGCCTGACCCTCAGCCGTCCCCTAATCCTAACCCGTACGCTGACACTAACCCGCGCCCTCACACGTACGCTCCCCCTAGAGCGTTGTCGTACCCTCACCTGGACCCTAAACCGTCCCCGTCCCCTAACACTAACCCTAGCCCGAACCCTAACCCTAACCCTTCCCCGAAGCCTGACCCTCAGCCGTCCCCTAATCCTAACCCGTACGCTGACACTAACCCGCGCCCTCACACGTACGCTCCCCCTAGAGCGTTGTCGTACCCTCACCTGGACCCTAAACCGTCCCTGTCCCCTAACCCTAACCCTAGCCCGAACCCTAACCCTAACCCTTCCCCGAAGCCTGACCCTCAGCCGTCCCCTAATCCTAACCCGTACGCTGACACTAACCCGCGCCCTCACACGTACGCTCCCCCTAGAGCGTTGTCGTACCCTCACCTGGACCCTAAACCGTCCCCGTCCCCTAACCCTAACCCTAGCCCGAACCCTAACCCTAACCCTTCCCCGAAGCCTGACCCTCAGCCGTCCCCTAATCCTAACCCGTACGCTGACACTAACCTTCGCCCTCACACGTACGCTCCCCCTAGAGCGTTGTCGTACCCTCACCTGGACCCTAAACCGTCCCCGTCCCCTAAGCCTAACCCTAGCCCGAACCCTAACCCTAACCCTTCCCCGAAGCCTGACCCTCACCCGTCCCCTAATCCTAACCCGTACGCTGACACTAACCCGCGCCCTCACACGTACGCTCCCCCTAGAGCATTGTCGTACCCTCACCTGGACCCTAAACCGTCCCCGTCCCCTAACCCTAACCCTAGCCCGAACCCTAACCCTAACCCTTCCCCGAAGCCTGACCCTCAGCCGTCCCCTAATCCTAACCCGTACGCTGACACTAACCCGCGCCCTCACACGTACGCTCCCCCTAGAGCGTTGTCGTACCCTCACCTGGACCCTAAACCGTCCCCGTCCCCTAACCCTAACCCTAGCCCGAACCCTAACCCTAACCCTTCCCCGAAGCCTGACCCTCAGCCGTCCCCTAATCCTAACCCGTACGCTGACACTAACCCGCGCCCTCACACGTACGCTCCCCCTAGAGCGTTGTCGTACCCTCACCTGGACCCTAAACCGTCCCCGTCCCCTAACCCTATCCCCAGCCCGAACCCTAACCCTAACCCTTCCCCGAAGCCTGACCCTCAGCCGTCCCCTAATCCTAACCCGTACGCTGACACTAACCCGCGCCCTCACACGTACGCTCCCCCTAGAGCGTTGTCGTACCCTCACCTGGACCCTAAACCGTCCCCGTCCCCTAAGCCTAACCCTAGCCCGAACCCTAACCCTAACCCTTCCCCGAAGCCTGACCCTCACCCGTCCCCTAATCCTAACCCGTACGCTGACACTAACCCGCGCCCTCACACGTACGCTCCCCCTAGAGCGTTGTCGTACCCTCACCTGGACCCTAAACCGTCCCCGTCCCCTAACCCTAACCCTAGCCCGAACCCTAACCCTAACCCTTCCCCGAAGCCTGACCCTCAGCCGTCCCCTAATCCTAACCCGTACGCTGACACTAACCCGCGCCCTCACACGTACGCTCCCCCTAGAGCGTTGTCGTACCCTCACCTGGACCCTAAACCGTCCCCGTCCCCTAAGCCTAACCCTAGCCCGAACCCTAACCCTAACTCTTCCCCGAAGCCTGACCCTCAGCCGTCCCCTAATCCTAACCCGTATGCTGACACTAACCCGCGCCCTCACACGTACGCTCCCCCTAGAGCGTTGTCGTACCCTCACCTGGACCCTAAACCGTCCCCGTCCCCTAACCCTAACCCTAGCCCGAACCCTAACCCTAACCCTTCCCCGAAGCCTGACCCTCAGCCGTCCCCTAATCCTAACCCGTACGCTGACACTAACCCACGCCCTCACACGTACGCTCCCCCTAGAGCGTTGTCGTACCCTCACCTGGACCCTAAACCGTCCCCGTCCCCTAAGCCTAACCCTAGCCCGAACCCTAACCCTAAACCTTCCCCGAAGCCTGACCCTCAGCCGTCCCCTAATCCTAACCCGTACGCTGACACTAACCCGCGCCCTCACACGTACGCTCCCCCTAGAGCGTTGTCGTACCCTCACCTGGACCCTAAACCGTCCCCGTCCCCTAACCCTAACCCTAGCCCGAACCCTAACCCTAACCCTTCCCCGAAGCCTGACCCTCAGCCGTCCCCTAATCCTAACCCGTACGCTGACACTAACCCGCGCCCTCACACGTACGCTCCCCCTAGAGCGTTGTCGTACCCTCACCTGGACCCTAAACCGTCCCCGTCCCCTAAGCCTAACCCTAGCCCGAACCCTAAACCTAACCCTTCCCCGAAGCCTGACCCTCAGCCGTCCCCTAATCCTAACCCGTACGCTGACACTAACCCGCGCCATCACACGTACGCTCCCCCTAGAGCGTTGTCGTACCCTCACCTGGACCCTAAACCGTCCCCGTCCCCTAACCCTAACCCTAGCGCGAACCCTAACCCTAACCCTTCCCCGAAGCCTGACCCTCAGCCGTCCCCTAATCCTAACCCGTACGCTGACACTAACCCGCGCCCTCACACGTACGCTCCCCCTAGAGCGTTGTCGTACCCTCACCTGGACCCTAAACCGTCCCCGTCCCCTAAGCCTAACCCTAGCCCGAACCCTAACCCTAACCCTTCCCCGAAGCCTGACCCTCAGCCGTCCCCTAATCCTAACCCGTACGCTGACACTAACCCGCGCCCTCACACGTACGCTCCCCCTAGAGCGTTGTCGTACCCTCACCTGGACCCTAAACCGTCCCCGTCCCCTAACCCTAACCCTAGCCCGAACCCTAACCCTAACCCTTCCCCGAAGCCTGACCCTCAGCCGTCCCCTAATCCTAACTCGTACGCTGACACTAACCCGCGCCCTCACACGTACGCTCCCCCTAGAGCGTTGTCGTACCCTCACCTGGACCCTAAACCGTCCCCGTCCCCTAACCCTAACCCTAGCCCGAACCCTAACCCTAACCCTTCCCCGAAGCCTGACCCTCAGCCGTCCCCTAATCCTAACCCGTACGCTGACACTAACCTTCGCCCTCACACGTACGCTCCCCCTAGAGCGTTGTCGTACCCTCACCTGGACCCTAAACCGTCCCCGTCCCCTAAGCCTAACCCTAGCCCGAACCCTAACCCTAACCCTTCCCCGAAGCCTGACCCTCACCCGTCCCCTAATCCTAACCCGTACGCTGACACTAACCCGCGCCCTCACACGTACGCTCCCCCTAGAGCGTTGTCGTACCCTCACCTGGACCCTAAACCGTCCCCGTCCCCTAACCCTAACCCTAGCCTGAACCCTAACCCTAACCCTTCCCCGAAGCCTGACCCTCAGCCGTCCCCTAATCCTAACCCGTACGCTGACACTAACCCGCGCCCTCACACGTACGCTCCCCCTAGAGCGTTGTCGTACCCTCACCTGGACCCTAAACCGTCCCCGTCCCCTAACCCTAACCCTAGCCCGAACCCTAACCCTAACCCTTCCCCGAAGCCTGACCCTCAGCCGTCCCCTAATCCTAACCCGTACGCTGACACTAACCCGCGCCCTCACACGTACGCTCCCCCTAGAGCGTTGTCGTACCCTCACCTGGACCCTAAACCGTCCCCGTCCCCTAAGCCTAACCCTAGCCCGAACCCTAACCCTAACCCTTCCCCGAAGCCTGACCCTCACCCGTCCCCTAATCCTAACCCGTACGCTGACACTAACCCGCGCCCTCACACGTACGCTCCCCCTAGAGCGTTGTCGTACCCTCACCTGGACCCTAAACCGTCCCCGTCCCCTAACCCTAACCCTTCCCCGAAGCCTGACCCTCAGCCGTCCCCTAATCCTAACCCGTACGCTGACACTAACCCGCGCCCTCACACGTACGCTCCCCCTAGAGCGTTGTCGTACCCTCACCTGGACCCTAAACCGTCCCCGTCCCCTAACCCTAACCCTAGCCCGAACCCTAACCCTAACCCTTCCCCGAAGCCTGACCCTCAGCCGTCCCCTAATCCTAACCCGTACGCTGACACTAACCCGCGCCCTCACACGTACGCTCCCCCTAGAGCGTTGTCGTACCCTCACCTGGACCCTAAACCGTCCCCGTCCCCTAACCCTAACCCTAGCCCGAACCCTAACCCTAACCCTTCCCCGAAGCCTGACCCTCAGCCGTCCCCTAATCCTAACCCGTACGCTGACACTAACCCGCGCCCTCACACGTACGCTCCCCCTAGAGCGTTGTCGTACCCTCACCTGGACCCTAAACCGTCCCCGTCCCCTAACCCTAACCCTAGCCCGAACCCTAACCCTAACCCTTCCCCGAAGCCTGACCCTCAGCCGTCCCCTAATCCTAACCCGTACGCTGACACTAACCCGCGCCCTCACACGTACGCTCCCCCTAGAGCGTTGTCGTACCCTCACCTGGACCCTAAACCGTCCCCGTCCCCTAACCCTAACCCTAGCCCGAACCCTAACCCTAACCCTTCCCCGAAGCCTGACCCTCAGCCGTCCCCTAATCCTAACCCGTACGCTGACACTAACCCGCGGCCTCACACGTACGCTCCCCCTAGAGCGTTGTCGTACCCTCACCTGGACCCTAAACCGTCCCCGTCCCCTAACCCTAACCCTAGCCCGAACCCTAACCCTAACCCTTCCCCGAAGCCTGACCCTCAGCCGTCCCCTAATCCTAACCCGTACGCTGACACTAACCCGCGCGCTCACACGTACGCTCCCCCTAGAGCGTTGTCGTACCCTCACCTGGACCCTAAACCGTCCCCGTCCCCTAACCCTAACCCTAGCCCGAACCCTAACCCTAACCTTTCCCCGAAGCCTGACCCTCAGCCGTCCCCTAATCCTAACCCGTACGCTGACACTAACCCGCGCCCTCACACGTACGCTCCCCCTAGAGCGTTGTTGTACCCTCACCTGGACCCTAAACCGTCCCCGTCCCCTAACCCTAACCCTAGCCTGAACCCTAACCCTAACTCTTCCCCGAAGCCTGACCCTCACCCGTCCCCTAATCCTAACCCGTACGCTGACACTAACCCGCCCCCTCACACGTACGCTCCCCCTAAAGCGTTGTCGTACCCTCAGCTGGACCAAAAACCGTCCCCGTCCCCTAACCCTAACCCTAGCCCGAACCCGATCCCTAACCCTTCCCCGAAGCCTGACCCTCAGCCGTCCCCTAATCCTAACCCGTACGCTGACACTAACCCTCGCCCTCACACGTACGCTCCCCGTAAAGCGTTGTCGTACCCTCACCTGGACCCTAAACCGTCCCCGTCCCCTAACCCTATACCTAGCCCGAACCCGAACCCTAACCCTTCCCCGAAGCCTGACCCTCACCCGTCCCCTAATCCTAACCCGTACGCTGACACTAACCCGCGCCCTCACACGTACGCTCCCCCTAAAGCGTTGTCGTACCCTCACCTGGACCCTAAACCGTCCCCGTCCCCTAACCCTAACCCTAGCCCGAACCCTAACCCTAACCCTTCCCCGAAGCCTGACCCTCACCCGTCCCCTAATCCTAACCCGGACGCTGACACTAACCCGCGCCCTCACACGTACGCTCCCCCTAAAGCGTTGTCGTACCCTCACCTGGACCCTAAACCGTCCCCGTCCCCTAACCCTAACCCTAGCCCGAACCCGAACCCTAACCCATCCCCGAAGCCTGACCCCTACCCGTCCCCTAATCCTAACCCGTACGCTGACACTAACCCGCGCCCTCACACGTACGCTCCCCGTAAAGAGTTGTCGTACCCTCACCTGGACCCTAAACCGTCCCCGTCCCCTAACCCTAACCCTAGCCCGAACCCTAACCCTAACCCTTCCCCGAAGCCTGACCCTCACCCGTCCCATAATCCTAACCCGTACGCTGACACTAACCCGCGCCCTCACACGTACGCTCCCCCTAAAGCGTTGTCGTACCCTCACCTGGACCCTAAACCGTCCCCGTCCCCTAACCCTAACCCTAGCCCCAACCCTAACCCTAACCCTTCCCCGAAACCTGACCCTCACCCGTCCCCTAATCCTAACCCGTACGCTGACACTAACCCACGCCCTCACACGTACGCTCCCCCTAGAGCGTTGTCGTACCCTCACGTGGACCCTAAACCGTCCCCGTCCCCTAACCCTAACCCTAGCCCGAACCCTAACCCTAACTCTTCCCCGAAGCCTGACCCTCACCCGTCCCCTAATCCTAACCCGTACGCTGACACTAACCCGCCCCCTCACACGTACGCTCCCCCTAAAGCGTTGTCGTACCCTCACCTGGACCAAAAACCGTCCCCGTCCCCTAACCCTAACCCTAGCCCGAACCCGATCCCTAACCCTTCCCCGAAGCCTGACCCTCACCCGTCCCCTAATCCTAACCCGTACGCTGACACTAACCCTCGCCCTCACACGTACGCTCCCCGTTAAGCGTTGTCGTACCCTCACCTGGACCCTAAACCGTCCCCGTCCCCTAACCCTATACCTAGCCCGAACCCGAACCCTAACCCTTCCCCGAAGCCTGAACCTCACCCGTCCCCTAATCCTAACCCGTACGCTGACACTAACCCGCGCCCTCACACGTACGCTCCCCCTAAAGCGTTGTCGTACCCTCACCTGGACCCTAAACCGTCCCCGTCCCCTAACCCTAACCCTAGCCCGAACCCTAACCCTAACCCTTCCCCGAAGCCTGACCCTCACCCGTCCCCTAATCCTAACCCGGACGCTGACACTAACCCGCGCCCTCACACGTACGCTCCCCCTAAAGCGTTGTCGTACCCTCACCTGGACCCTAAACCGTCCCCGTCCCCTAACCCTAACCCTAGCCCGAACCCGAACCCTAACCCATCCCCGAAGCCTGACCCCTACCCGTCCCCTAATCCTAACCCGTACGCTGACACTAACCCACGCCCTCACACGTACGCTCCCCGTAAAGAGTTGTCGTACCCTCACCTGGACCCTAAACCGTCCCCGTCCCCTAACCCTAACCCTAGCCCGAACCCTAACCCTAACCCTTCCCCGAAGCCTGACCCTCACCCGTCCCATAATCCTAACCCGTACGCTGACACTAACCCGCGCCCTCACACATACGCTCCCCCTAAAGCGTTGTCGTACCCTCACCTGGACCCTAAACCGTCCCCGTCCCCTAACCCTAACCCTAGCCCGAACCCTAACCCTAACCCTTCCCCGAAACCTGACCCTCACCCGTCCCCTAATCCTAACCCGTACGCTGACACTAACCCACGCCCTCACACGTACGCTCCCCCTAGAGCGTTGTCGTACCCTCACGTGGACCCTAAACCGTCCCCGTCCCCTAACCCTAACCCTAGCCCGAACCCTAACCCTAACCCTTCCCCGAAGCCTGACCCTCACCCGTCCCCTAATCCTAACCTGTACGCTGACACTAACCCGCGCCCTCACACGTACGCTCCCCCTAAAGCGTTGTCTTACCCTCACCTGGACCTTAAACCGTCCCCGTCCCCTAACCCTAACCCTAGCCCGAACCCTAACCCTAACCCTTCCCCGAAACCTGACCCTCACCCGTCCCCTAATCCTAACCCGTACGCTGACACTAACCCGCGCCCTCACACGTACGCTCCCCCTAAAGCGTTGTCGTACCCTCACCTGGACCCTAAACCGTCCCCGTCCCCTAACCCTAACCCTAGCCCGAACCCTAACCCTAACCCTTCCCCGAAGCCTGACCCTCACCCGTCCCCTAATCCTAACCCGTACGCTGACACTAACCCGCTCCCTCACACGTACGCTCCCCCTAAAGCGTTGTCGTACGCTCACCTGGACCCTAAACCGTCCCCGTCCCCTAACCCTAACCCTAGCCCGAACCCGAACCCTAACCCTTCCCCGAAGCCTGACCCTCACCCGTCCCCTAATCCTAACCCGTACGCTGACACTAACCCGCGCCCTCAAACGTACGCTCCCCCTAAAGCGTTGTCGTACCCTCACCTGGACCCTAAACCGACCCCGTCCCCTAACCCTAACCATAGCCCGAACCCGAACCCTAACCCTTCCCCGAAGCCTGACCCTCACCCGTCCCCTAATCCTAACCCGTACGCTGGCACTAACCCGCGCCCTCACACGTACGCTCCCCATAAAGCATTGTCGTACCCTCACCTGGACCCTAAACCGTCCCCGTCCCCTAACCCTAACCCTAGCCCGAACCCGAACCCTAACCCATCCCCGAAGCCTGACCCTCACCCGTCCCCTAATCCTAACCCGTACGCTGACACTAACCCGCGCCCTCACACGTACGCTCCCCGTAAAGCGTTGTCGTACCCTCACCTGGACCCTAAACCGTCCCCGTCCCCTAACCATAAGCCTAGCCCGAACCCGAACCCTAACCCTTCCCCGAAGCCTGACCCTCACCCGTCCCCTAATCCTAACCCGTACGCTGACACTAACCCGCGCCCTCACACGTACGCTCCCCCTAAAGCGTTGTCGTACCCTCACCTGGACCCTAAACCGTCCCCGTCCCCTAACCCTAACCCTAGCCCGAACCCGAACCCTAACCCTTCCCCGAAGCCTGACCCTCACCCGTCCCCTAATCCTAACCCGTACGCTGACACTAACCCGCGCCCTCAAACGTACGCTCCCCCTAAAGCGTTGTCGTACCCTCACCTGGAACCTAAACCGTCCCCGTCCCCTAACCCTAACCCTAGCCCGAACCCTAACCCTAACCCTTCCCCGAAGCCTGACCCTCACCCGTCCCCTAATCCTAACCCGTACGCTGACACTAACCCGCGCCCTCACACGTACGCTCCCCCTAAAGCGTTGTCGTACCCTCACCTGGACCCTAAACCGTCCCCGTCCCCTAACCCTAACCCTAGCCCGAACCCGAACCCTAACCCTTCCCCGAAGCCTGACCCTCACCCGTCCCCTAATCCTAACCCGTACGCTGACACTAACCCGCGCCCTCACACGTACGCTCCCCCTAGAGCGTTGTCGTACCCTCACCTGGACCCTAAACCGTCCCCGTCCCCTAAGCCTAACCCTAGCCCGAACCCTAAACCTAACCCTTCCCCGAAGCCTGACCCTCAGCCGTCCCCTAATCCTAACCCGTACGCTGACACTAACCCGCGCCATCACACGTACGCTCCCCCTAGAGCGTTGTCGTACCCTCACCTGGACCCTAAACCGTCCCCGTCCCCTAACCCTAACCCTAGCGCGAACCCTAACCCTAACCCTTCCCCGAAGCCTGACCCTCAGCCGTCCCCTAATCCTAACCCGTACGCTGACACTAACCCGCGCCCTCACACGTACGCTCCCCCTAGAGCGTTGTCGTACCCTCACCTGGACCCTAAACCGTCCCCGTCCCCTAACCCTAACCCTAGCCCGAAGCCTAACCCTAACACTTCCCCGAAGCCTGACCCTCAGCCGTCCCCTAATCCTAACCCGTACACTGACACTAACCCGCGCCCTCACACGTACGCTCCCCCTAGAGCGTTGTCGTACCCTCACCTGGACCCTAAACCGTCCCCGTCCCCTAAGCCTAACCCTAGCCCGAACCCTAACCCTAACACTTCCCCGAAGCCTGACCCTCACCCGTCCCCTAATCCTAACCCGTACGCTGACACTAACCCGCGCCCTCACACGTACGCTCCCCCTAGAGCGTTGTCGTACCCTCACCTGGACCCTAAACCGTCCCCGTCCCCTAACCCTAACCCTAGCCCGAACCCTAACCCTAACCCTTCCCCGAAGCCTGACCCTCAGCCGTCCCCTAATCCTAACCCGTACGCTGACACTAACCCGCGCCCTCACACGTACGCTCCCCCTAGAGCGTTGTCGTACCCTCACCTGGACCCTAAACCGTCCCCGTCCCCTAAGCCTAACCCTAGCCCGAACCCTAACCCTAACCCTTCCCCGAAACCTGACCCTCACCCGTCCCCTAATCCTAACCCGTACGCTGACACTAACCCACGCCCTCACACGTACGCTCCCCCTAGAGCGTTGTCGTACCCTCACGTGGACCCTAAACCGTCCCCGTCCCCTAACCCTAACCCTAGCCCGAACCCTAACCCTAACTCTTCCCCGAAGCCTGACCCTCACCCGTCCCCTAATCCTAACCCGTACGCTGACACTAACCCGCCCCCTCACACGTACGCTCCCCCTAAAGCGTTGTCGTACCCTCACCTGGACCAAAAACCGTCCCCGTCCCCTAACCCTAACCCTAGCCCGAACCCGATCCCTAACCCTTCCCCGAAGCCTGACCCTCACCCGTCCCCTAATCCTAACCCGTACGCTGACACTAACCCTCGCCCTCACACGTACGCTCCCCGTTAAGCGTTGTCGTACCCTCACCTGGACCCTAAACCGTCCCCGTCCCCTAACCCTATACCTAGCCCGAACCCGAACCCTAACCCTTCCCCGAAGCCTGAACCTCACCCGTCCCCTAATCCTAACCCGTACGCTGACACTAACCCGCGCCCTCACACGTACGCTCCCCCTAAAGCGTTGTCGTACCCTCACCTGGACCCTAAACCGTCCCCGTCCCCTAACCCTAACCCTAGCCCGAACCCTAACCCTAACCCTTCCCCGAAGCCTGACCCTCACCCGTCCCCTAATCCTAACCCGGACGCTGACACTAACCCGCGCCCTCACACGTACGCTCCCCCTAAAGCGTTGTCGTACCCTCACCTGGACCCTAAACCGTCCCCGTCCCCTAACCCTAACCCTAGCCCGAACCCGAACCCTAACCCATCCCCGAAGCCTGACCCCTACCCGTCCCCTAATCCTAACCCGTACGCTGACACTAACCCACGCCCTCACACGTACGCTCCCCGTAAAGAGTTGTCGTACCCTCACCTGGACCCTAAACCGTCCCCGTCCCCTAACCCTAACCCTAGCCCGAACCCTAACCCTAACCCTTCCCCGAAGCCTGACCCTCACCCGTCCCATAATCCTAACCCGTACGCTGACACTAACCCGCGCCCTCACACATACGCTCCCCCTAAAGCGTTGTCGTACCCTCACCTGGACCCTAAACCGTCCCCGTCCCCTAACCCTAACCCTAGCCCGAACCCTAACCCTAACCCTTCCCCGAAACCTGACCCTCACCCGTCCCCTAATCCTAACCCGTACGCTGACACTAACCCACGCCCTCACACGTACGCTCCCCCTAGAGCGTTGTCGTACCCTCACGTGGACCCTAAACCGTCCCCGTCCCCTAACCCTAACCCTAGCCCGAACCCTAACCCTAACCCTTCCCCGAAGCCTGACCCTCACCCGTCCCCTAATCCTAACCTGTACGCTGACACTAACCCGCGCCCTCACACGTACGCTCCCCCTAAAGCGTTGTCTTACCCTCACCTGGACCTTAAACCGTCCCCGTCCCCTAACCCTAACCCTAGCCCGAACCCTAACCCTAACCCTTCCCCGAAACCTGACCCTCACCCGTCCCCTAATCCTAACCCGTACGCTGACACTAACCCGCGCCCTCACACGTACGCTCCCCCTAAAGCGTTGTCGTACCCTCACCTGGACCCTAAACCGTCCCCGTCCCCTAACCCTAACCCTAGCCCGAACCCTAACCCTAACCCTTCCCCGAAGCCTGACCCTCACCCGTCCCCTAATCCTAACCCGTACGCTGACACTAACCCGCTCCCTCACACGTACGCTCCCCCTAAAGCGTTGTCGTACGCTCACCTGGACCCTAAACCGTCCCCGTCCCCTAACCCTAACCCTAGCCCGAACCCGAACCCTAACCCTTCCCCGAAGCCTGACCCTCACCCGTCCCCTAATCCTAACCCGTACGCTGACACTAACCCGCGCCCTCAAACGTACGCTCCCCCTAAAGCGTTGTCGTACCCTCACCTGGACCCTAAACCGACCCCGTCCCCTAACCCTAACCATAGCCCGAACCCGAACCCTAACCCTTCCCCGAAGCCTGACCCTCACCCGTCCCCTAATCCTAACCCGTACGCTGGCACTAACCCGCGCCCTCACACGTACGCTCCCCATAAAGCATTGTCGTACCCTCACCTGGACCCTAAACCGTCCCCGTCCCCTAACCCTAACCCTAGCCCGAACCCGAACCCTAACCCATCCCCGAAGCCTGACCCTCACCCGTCCCCTAATCCTAACCCGTACGCTGACACTAACCCGCGCCCTCACACGTACGCTCCCCGTAAAGCGTTGTCGTACCCTCACCTGGACCCTAAACCGTCCCCGTCCCCTAACCATAAGCCTAGCCCGAACCCGAACCCTAACCCTTCCCCGAAGCCTGACCCTCACCCGTCCCCTAATCCTAACCCGTACGCTGACACTAACCCGCGCCCTCACACGTACGCTCCCCCTAAAGCGTTGTCGTACCCTCACCTGGACCCTAAACCGTCCCCGTCCCCTAACCCTAACCCTAGCCCGAACCCGAACCCTAACCCTTCCCCGAAGCCTGACCCTCACCCGTCCCCTAATCCTAACCCGTACGCTGACACTAACCCGCGCCCTCAAACGTACGCTCCCCCTAAAGCGTTGTCGTACCCTCACCTGGAACCTAAACCGTCCCCGTCCCCTAACCCTAACCCTAGCCCGAACCCTAACCCTAACCCTTCCCCGAAGCCTGACCCTCACCCGTCCCCTAATCCTAACCCGTACGCTGACACTAACCCGCGCCCTCACACGTACGCTCCCCCTAAAGCGTTGTCGTACCCTCACCTGGACCCTAAACCGTCCCCGTCCCCTAACCCTAACCCTAGCCCGAACCCGAACCCTAACCCTTCCCCGAAGCCTGACCCTCACCCGTCCCCTAATCCTAACCCGTACGCTGACACTAACCCGCGCCCTCACACGTACGCTCCCCCTAGAGCGTTGTCGTACCCTCACCTGGACCCTAAACCGTCCCCGTCCCCTAAGCCTAACCCTAGCCCGAACCCTAAACCTAACCCTTCCCCGAAGCCTGACCCTCAGCCGTCCCCTAATCCTAACCCGTACGCTGACACTAACCCGCGCCATCACACGTACGCTCCCCCTAGAGCGTTGTCGTACCCTCACCTGGACCCTAAACCGTCCCCGTCCCCTAACCCTAACCCTAGCGCGAACCCTAACCCTAACCCTTCCCCGAAGCCTGACCCTCAGCCGTCCCCTAATCCTAACCCGTACGCTGACACTAACCCGCGCCCTCACACGTACGCTCCCCCTAGAGCGTTGTCGTACCCTCACCTGGACCCTAAACCGTCCCCGTCCCCTAAGCCTAACCCTAGCCCGAACCCTAACCCTAACACTTCCCCGAAGCCTGACCCTCACCCGTCCCCTAATCCTAACCCGTACGCTGACACTAACCCGCGCCCTCACACGTACGCTCCCCCTAGAGCGTTGTCGTACCCTCACCTGGACCCTAAACCGTCCCCGTCCCCTAACCCTAACCCTAGCCCGAACCCTAACCCTAACCCTTCCCCGAAGCCTGACCCTCAGCCGTCCCCTAATCCTAACCCGTACGCTGACACTAACCCGCGCCCTCACACGTACGCTCCCCCTAGAGCGTTGTCGTACCCTCACCTGGACCCTAAACCGTCCCCGTCCCCTAAGCCTAACCCTAGCCCGAACCCTAACCCTAACCCTTCCCCGAAGCCTGACCCTCACCCGTCCCCTAATCCTAACCCGTACGCTGACACTAACCCGTGCCCTCACACGTACGCTCCCCCTAGAGCGTTGTCGTACCCTCACCTGGACCCTAAACCGTCCCCGTCCCCTAACCCTAACCCTTCCCCGAAGCCTGACCCTCAGCCGTCCCCTAATCCTAACCCGTACGCTGACACTAACCCGCGCCCTCACACGTACGCTCCCCCTAGAGCGTTGTCGTACCCTCACCTGGACCCTAAACCGTCCCCGTCCCCTAACCCTAACCCTAGCCCGAACCCTAACCCTAACCCTTCCCCGAAGCCTGACCCTCAGCCGTCCCCTAATCCTAACCCGTACGCTGACACTAACCCGCGCCCTCACACGTACGCTCCCCCTAGAGCGTTGTCGTACCCTCACCTGAACCCTAAACCGTCCCCGTCCCCTAACCCTAACCCTAGCCCGAACCCTAACCCTAACCCTTCCCCGAAGCCTGACCCTCAGCCGTCCCCTAATCCTAACCCGTACGCTGACACTAACCCGCGCCCTCACACGTACGCTCCCCCTAGAGCGTTGTCGTACCCTCACCTGGACCCTAAACCGTCCCCGTCCCCTAACCCTAACCCTAGCCCGAACCCTAACCCTAACCCTTCCCCGAAGCCTGACCCTCAGCCGTCCCCTAATCCTAACCCGTACGCTGACACTAACCCGCGCCCTCACACGTACGCTCCCCCTAGAGCGTTGTCGTACCCTCACCTGGACCCTAAACCGTCCCCGTCCCCTAACCCTAACCCTAGCCCGAACCCTAACCCTAACCCTTCCCCGAAGCCTGACCCTCAGCCGTCCCCTAATCCTAACCCGTACGCTGACACTAACCCGCGGCCTCACACGTACGCTCCCCCTAGAGCGTTGTCGTACCCTCACCTGGACCCTAAACCGTCCCCGTCCCCTAAACCTAACCCTAGCCCGAACCCTAACCCTAACCCTTCCCCGAAGCCTGACCCTCAGCCGTCCCCTAATCCTAACCCGTACGCTGACACTAACCCGCGCCCTCACACGTACGCTCCCCCTAGAGCGTTGTCGTACCCTCACCTGGACCCTAAACCGTCCCCGTCCCCTAACCCTAACCCTAGCCCGAACCCTAACCCTAACCTTTCCCCGAAGCCTGACCCTCAGCCGTCCCCTAATCCTAACCCGTACGCTGACACTAACCCGCGCCCTCACACGTACGCTCCCCCTAGAGCGTTGTCGTACCCTCACCTGGACCCTAAACCGTCCCCGTCCCCTAACCCTAACCCTAGCCTGAACCCTAACCCTAACTCTTCCCCGAAGCCTGACCCTCACCCGTCCCCTAATCCTAACCCGTACGCTGACACTAACCCGCCCCCTCACACGTACGCTCCCCCTAAAGCGTTGTCGTACCCTCACCTGGACCAAAAACCGTCCCCGTCCCCTAACCCTAACCCTAGCCCGAACCCGATCCCTAACCCTTCCCCGAAGCCTGACCCTCACCCGTCCCCTAATCCTAACCCGTACGCTGACACTAACCCTCGCCCTCACACGTACGCTCCCCGTAAAGCGTTGTCGTACCCTCACCTGGACCCTAAACCGTCCCCGTCCCCTAACCCTATACCTAGCCCGAACCCGAACCCTAACCCTTCCCCGAAGCCTGACCCTCACCCGTCCCCTAATCCTAACCCGTACGCTGACACTAACCCGCGCCCTCACACGTACGCTCCCCCTAAAGCGTTGTCGTACCCTCACCTGGACCCTAAACCGTCCCCGTCCCCTAACCCTAACCCTAGCCCGAACCCTAACCCTAACCCTTCCCCGAAGCCTGACCCTCACCCGTCCCCTAATCCTAACCCGGACGCTGACACTAACCCGCGCCCTCACACGTACGCTCCCCCTAAAGCGTTGTCGTACCCTCACCTGGACCCTAAACCGTCCCCGTCCCCTAACCCTAACCCTAGCCCGAACCCGAACCCTAACCCATCCCCGAAGCCTGACCCCTACCCGTCCCCTAATCCTAACCCGTACGCTGACACTAACCCGCGCCCTCACACGTACGCTCCCCGTAAAGAGTTGTCGTACCCTCACCTGGACCCTAAACCGTCCCCGTCCCCTAACCCTAACCCTAGCCCGAACCCTAACCCTAACCCTTCCCCGAAGCCTGACCCTCACCCGTCCCATAATCCTAACCCGTACGCTGACACTAACCCGCGCCCTCACACGTACGCTCCCCCTAAAGCGTTGTCGTACCCTCACCTGGACCCTAAACCGTCCCCGTCCCCTAACCCTAACCCTAGCCCCAACCCTAACCCTAACCCTTCCCCGAAACCTGACCCTCACCCGTCCCCTAATCCTAACCCGTACGCTGACACTAACCCACGCCCTCACACGTACGCTCCCCCTAGAGCGTTGTCGTACCCTCACGTGGACCCTAAACCGTCCCCGTCCCCTAACCCTAACCCTAGCCCGAACCCTAACCCTAACTCTTCCCCGAAGCCTGACCCTCACCCGTCCCCTAATCCTAACCCGTACGCTGACACTAACCCGCCCCCTCACACGTACGCTCCCCCTAAAGCGTTGTCGTACCCTCACCTGGACCAAAAACCGTCCCCGTCCCCTAACCCTAACCCTAGCCCGAACCCGATCCCTAACCCTTCCCCGAAGCCTGACCCTCACCCGTCCCCTAATCCTAACCCGTACGCTGACACTAACCCTCGCCCTCACACGTACGCTCCCCGTTAAGCGTTGTCGTACCCTCACCTGGACCCTAAACCGTCCCCGTCCCCTAACCCTATACCTAGCCCGAACCCGAACCCTAACCCTTCCCCGAAGCCTGACCCTCACCCGTCCCCTAATCCTAACCCGTACGCTGACACTAACCCGCGCCCTCACACGTACGCTCCCCCTAAAGCGTTGTCGTACCCTCACCTGGACCCTAAACCGTCCCCGTCCCCTAACCCTAACCCTAGCCCGAACCCTAACCCTAACCCTTCCCCGAAGCCTGACCCTCACCCGTCCCCTAATCCTAACCCGGACGCTGACACTAACCCGCGCCCTCACACGTACGCTCCCCCTAAAGCGTTGTCGTACCCTCACCTGGACCCTAAACCGTCCCCGTCCCCTAACCCTAACCCTAGCCCGAACCCGAACCCTAACCCATCCCCGAAGCCTGACCCCTACCCGTCCCCTAATCCTAACCCGTACGCTGACACTAACCCACGCCCTCACACGTACGCTCCCCGTAAAGAGTTGTCGTACCCTCACCTGGACCCTAAACCGTCCCCGTCCCCTAACCCTAACCCTAGCCCGAACCCTAACCCTAACCCTTCCCCGAAGCCTGACCCTCACCCGTCCCATAATCCTAACCCGTACGCTGACACTAACCCGCGCCCTCACACATACGCTCCCCCTAAAGCGTTGTCGTACCCTCACCTGGACCCTAAACCGTCCCCGTCCCCTAACCCTAACCCTAGCCCGAACCCTAACCCTAACCCTTCCCCGAAACCTGACCCTCACCCGTCCCCTAATCCTAACCCGTACGCTGACACTAACCCACGCCCTCACACGTACGCTCCCCCTAGAGCGTTGTCGTACCCTCACGTGGACCCTAAACCGTCCCCGTCCCCTAACCCTAACCCTAGCCCGAACCCTAACCCTAACCCTTCCCCGAAGCCTGACCCTCACCCGTCCCCTAATCCTAACCTGTACGCTGACACTAACCCGCGCCCTCACACGTACGCTCCCCCTAAAGCGTTGTCTTACCCTCACCTGGACCTTAAACCGTCCCCGTCCCCTAACCCTAACCCTAGCCCGAACCCTAACCCTAACCCTTCCCCGAAACCTGACCCTCACCCGTCCCCTAATCCTAACCCGTACGCTGACACTAACCCGCGCCCTCACACGTACGCTCCCCCTAAAGCGTTGTCGTACCCTCACCTGGACCCTAAACCGTCCCCGTCCCCTAACCCTAACCCTAGCCCGAACCCTAACCCTAACCCTTCCCCGAAGCCTGACCCTCACCCGTCCCCTAATCCTAACCCGTACGCTGACACTAACCCGCTCCCTCACACGTACGCTCCCCCTAAAGCGTTGTCGTACGCTCACCTGGACCCTAAACCGTCCCCGTCCCCTAACCCTAACCCTAGCCCGAACCCGAACCCTAACCCTTCCCCGAAGCCTGACCCTCACCCGTCCCCTAATCCTAACCCGTACGCTGACACTAACCCGCGCCCTCAAACGTACGCTCCCCCTAAAGCGTTGTCGTACCCTCACCTGGACCCTAAACCGACCCCGTCCCCTAACCCTAACCATAGCCCGAACCCGAACCCTAACCCTTCCCCGAAGCCTGACCCTCACCCGTCCCCTAATCCTAACCCGTACGCTGGCACTAACCCGCGCCCTCACACGTACGCTCCCCATAAAGCATTGTCGTACCCTCACCTGGACCCTAAACCGTCCCCGTCCCCTAACCCTAACCCTAGCCCGAACCCGAACCCTAACCCATCCCCGAAGCCTGACCCTCACCCGTCCCCTAATCCTAACCCGTACGCTGACACTAACCCGCGCCCTCACACGTACGCTCCCCGTAAAGCGTTGTCGTACCCTCACCTGGACCCTAAACCGTCCCCGTCCCCTAACCATAAGCCTAGCCCGAACCCGAACCCTAACCCTTCCCCGAAGCCTGACCCTCACCCGTCCCCTAATCCTAACCCGTACGCTGACACTAACCCGCGCCCTCACACGTACGCTCCCCCTAAAGCGTTGTCGTACCCTCACCTGGACCCTAAACCGTCCCCGTCCCCTAACCCTAACCCTAGCCCGAACCCGAACCCTAACCCTTCCCCGAAGCCTGACCCTCACCCGTCCCCTAATCCTAACCCGTACGCTGACACTAACCCGCGCCCTCAAACGTACGCTCCCCCTAAAGCGTTGTCGTACCCTCACCTGGAACCTAAACCGTCCCCGTCCCCTAACCCTAACCCTAGCCCGAACCCTAACCCTAACCCTTCCCCGAAGCCTGACCCTCACCCGTCCCCTAATCCTAACCCGTACGCTGACACTAACCCGCGCCCTCACACGTACGCTCCCCCTAAAGCGTTGTCGTACCCTCACCTGGACCCTAAACCGTCCCCGTCCCCTAACCCTAACCCTAGCCCGAACCCGAACCCTAACCCTTCCCCGAAGCCTGACCCTCACCCGTCCCCTAATCCTAACCCGTACGCTGACACTAACCCGCGCCCTCACACGTACGCTCCACCTAAAGCGTTGTCGTACCCTCACCTTGAACCTAAACCGTCCCCGTCCCCTAACCCTAACCCTAGCCCGAACCCTAACCCTAACCCTTCCCCGAAGCCTGACCCTCACCCGTCCCCTAATCCTAACCTGTACGCTGACACTAACCCGCGCCCTCACACGTACGCTCCCCCTAAAGCGTTGTCTTACCCTCACCTGGACCTTAAACCGTCCCCGTCCCCTAACCCTAACCCTAGCCCGAACCCTAACCCTAACGCTTCCCCGAAGCCTGACCCTCACCCGTCCCCTAATCCTAACCCGTACGCTGACACTAACCCGCTCCCTCACACGTACGCTCCCCCTAAAGCGTTGTCGTACGCTCACCTGGACCCTAAACCGTCCCCGTCCCCTAACCCTAACCCTAGCCCGAACCCGAACCCTAACCCTTCCCCGAAGCCTGACCCTCACCCGTCCCCTAATCCTCACCCGTACGCTGACACTAACCCGCGCCCTCACACGTACGCTCCCCCTAAAGCGTTGTCGTACACTCACCTGGACCCTAAACCGTCCCCGTCCCCTAACCCTAACCCTAGCCCGAACCCGAACCCTAACCCATCCCCAAAGCCTGACCCTCACCCGTCCCCTAATCCTAACCCGTACGCTGACACTAAGCCGCGCCCGCACACGTACGCTCCCCGTAAAGCGTTGTCGTACCCTCACCTGGACCCTAAACCGTCCCCGTCCCCTAACCCTAACCCTAGCCCGAACCCGAACCCTAACCCTTCCCCGAAGCCTGACCCTCAGCCGTCCTCTAATCCTAACCCGTACGCTGACACTAACCCGCGCCCTCACACGTACGCTCCCCCTAAAGCGTTGTCGTACCCTCACCTGGACCCTAAACCGTCCCCGTCCCCTAACCCTAACCCTAGCCCGAACCCGAACCCTAACACTTCCCCGAAGCCTGACCCTCACCCGTCCCCTAATCCTAACCCGTACGCTGACACTAACCCGCGCACTCACACGTACGCTCCCCCTAAAGCGTTGTCGTACCCTCACCTGGACCCTAAACCGTCCCCGTCCCCTAACCCTAACCCTAGCCCGAACCCGGACCCTAACCCTTCCCCGAAGCCTGACCCTCACCCGTCCCCTAATCCTAACCCGTACGCTGACACTAACCCGCTCCCTCACACGTACGCTCCCCCTAAAGCGTTGTCGTACGCTCACCTGGACCCTAAACCGTCCCCGTCCCCTAACCCTAACCCTAGCCCGAACCCGAACCCTAACACTTACCCGAAGCCTGACCCTCACCCGTCCCCTAATCCTAACCCGTACGCTGACACTAACCCGCGCCCTCACACGTACGCTCCCCGTAAAGCGTTGTCGTACCCTCACCTGGACCCTAAACCGTCCCCGTCCCCTAACCATAAGCCTAGCCCGAACCCGAACCCTAACCCTTCCCCGAAGCCTGACCCTCACCCGTCCCCTAATCCTAACCCGTACGCTGACACTAACCCGCGCCCTCACACGTACGCTCCCCCTAAAGCGTTGTCGTACCCTCACCTGGACCCTAAACCGTCCCCGTCCCCTAACCCTAACCCTAGCCCGAACCCGAACCCTAACCCTTCCCCGAAGCCTGACCCTCACCCGTCCCCTAATCCTAACCCGTACGCTGACACTAACCCGCGCCCTCACACGTACGCTCCCCCTAAAGCGTTGTCGTACCCTCACCTGGACCCTAAACCGTCCCCGTCCCCTAACCCTAGCCCGAACCCTAACCCTAACCCTTCCCCGAAGCCTGACCCTCACCCGTCCCCTAATCCTAACCCGTACGCTGACACTAACCCGCGCCCTCACACGTACGCTCCCCCTAAAGCGTTGTCGTACCCTCACCTGGACCCTAAACCGTCCCCGTCCCCTAGCCCTAACTCTAGCCCGAACCCGAACCCTAACCCTTCCCCGAAGCCTGACCCTCACCCGTCCGCTAATCCTAACCCGTACGCTGACACTAACCCGCGCCCTCACACGTACGCTCCCCCTAAAGCGTTGTCGTACCCTCACCTGGACCCTAAACCGTCCCCGTCCCCTAACCCTAACCCTAGCCCGAACCCGAACCCTAACCCTTCCCCGAAGCCTGACCCTCACCCGTCCCCTCATCCTAACCCGTACGCTGACACTAACCCGCGCCCTCACACGTACGCTCCCCCTAAAGCGTTGTCATACCCTCACCTGGACCCTAAACCGTGCCCGTTCCCTAACCCTAACGCTAGCCCGAACCCGAACCCTAACCGTTCCCCGAAGCCTGACCCTCACCCGTCCCCTAATCCTAACCCGTACGTTGACACTTACCCGCGCCCTGACACGTACGCTCCCCCTAAAGCGTTGTCGTAACCTCACCTGGACCCTAAACCGTCCCCGTCCCCTAACCCTAACCCTAGCCCGAACCCTAACCCTAACCCTTCCCCGAAGCCTGACCCTCACCCGTCCCCTAATCCTAACCCGTACGCTGACACTAACCCGCGCCCTCACACGTACGCTCCCCCTAAAGCGTTGTCGTACCCTCACCCGGACCTTAAACCGTCCCCGTCCTCTAACCCTAACCCTAGCCCGAACCCTAACCCGAACCCTTCCCCGAAACCTGACCCTCACCCATCCCCTAATCCTAACCCGTACACAGACACTAACCCGCGCCCTCACACGTACGCTCCCCCTAAAGCGTTGTCGTACCCTCACCTGGACCCTAAACCGTCCCCCTCCCCTAACCCTAACCCTATCCCGAACCCGAACACTAAACCTTCCCCGAAGCCTGACCCTCACCCGTCCCCTAATCCTAACCTGTACGCTGACACTAACCCGCGCCATCACACGTACGCTCCCCCTAAAGCGTTGTCGTACCCTCACCTGGACCCTAAACCGTCCCCGTCCCCTAACCCTAACCCTAGCCCGAACCCTTACCGTAACCCTTCCCCGAAGCCTGACCCTCACCCGTCCCCTAATCATAACCCGTACGCTGACACTAACCCGCGCCCTCACACGTACGCTCCACCTAAAGCGTTGTCGTACCCTCACCTGGACCCTAAACCGTCCCCGTCCCCTAACCCTAACCCTAGCCCGAACCCTAACCCTAACCCTTCCCCGAAGCCTAACACTCACCCGTCCCCTAATCCTAACCCGTACGCTGACACTAACCCGCGCCCTCACACGTACGCTCCCCCTAAAGCGTTGTCGTACACTCACCTGGACCCTAAACCATCCCCGTCCCCTAACCCTAACCCTAGCCCGAACCCGAACCCTAACCCTTCCCCGAAGCCTGACCCTCACCCGTCCCCTAATCCTAACCCGTACGCTGACACTAACCCGCGCCCTCACACGTACGCTCCCCCTAAAGCGTTGTCGTACCCTCACCTGGACCCTAAACCGTCCCCGTCCCCTAACCCTAACCCTAGCCCGAACCCGAACCCTAACCCTTCCCCGAATCCTGACCCTCACCCGTCCCCTAATCCTAACCCGTACGCTGACACTAACCCGCGCCCTCACACGTACGCTCCCCCTAAAACGTTGTCGTACCCTCACCTGGACCCTAAACCGTCCCCGTCCCCTAACCCTAACCCTAGCCCGAACCCGAACCCTAACCTTTCCCCGAAGCCTGACCCTCACCCGTCCCCTCATCCTAACCCGTACGCTGACACTAACCCGCGCCCTCACACGTACGCTCCCCCTAAAGCGTTGTCGTAACCTCACCTGGACCCTAAACCGTCCCCGTCCCCTAACCCTAACCCTAGCCCGAACCCTAACCCTAACCCTTCCCCGAAGCCTGACCCTCACCCGTCCCCTAATCCTAACCCGTACGCTGACACTAACCCGCGCCCTCACACGTACGCTCCCCCTAAAGCGTTGTCGTACCCTCACCCG